>NC_081522.1:26699898-27049898 GCF_030273125.1 Centropristis striata
ACATTTTTGCAAAGTGAGGACATTTCGGCCGGTCCTCACTTCTTTAAAGGCTTTTTTGAGATTTCAGACTTTGTTTTAAGGGTTAAAGTTACATGATAATGATAATTGACTGAAACTCTATTGTGTGGTTACAAAACTATGTCCTCCGTTTGCGTCTTTGTCAAGTCTTTTTCATACATAATGAAGATGGATAAGACAAAGGAAATAAAGGCAAAATTTACTGTGACCTCTTTTAATCTCCCACCCAACAAATACCCCATTACAAAAAACTAAAACTAATAAAAAATAAACTAAAACTAAAGCATTTCCAAAAATAAATACTTAACTAAAACTAGCACTCACTCTAAAAACTCATTAAAACTAACAACTTCACTATTCCAATGAGGGCCCTCACAAAGATAGAAGTACAAGAATGTGTGTGTGTGTGTGTGTGTGTGTGTGTGTGTGTGTGTGTGTGTGTGTATGATTTATGCTGCTGACAGCTATGCAGTGTGACCATGAGGTAGTGAGATAGTTGAGTATTGTGTTACAGACAGAGGCAGGGGGCCAAGACAATAAGAGGGCGGCCTGGAGAGGCTCACCCCGACTAAAAGCACAGACTCACACCCTGAGACACCAGCTGCTCCCTGACTGATTGATTTCAGATGAAGGATAATGGAAGATATCCTAGGAGATAGGGCTGGTCAATTCATCAAATGTTATTTTCAATTACGATTACGAGACATCAAACAATAATTGTGACATTTCATTTCACAATGATGCTCTCATTTTCCCTTGTGTTGTAAACCTAGGTCACCGTTTAGCTTTTATTTACAATAGCGCGGCTCAGTTAGTAGAGCGGGTTGCCCCCCAACCGAAGGGTTGGTGGTTCGATTCCTGACCATGGCAGCCTACATGACGAAGTATCCTTGAGCAAGATACTGAACCCCAAATTGCTCCCGATGCTGCGTTCATCAGTGAATGAATGAATTCCCAATGGTGGCAGGTGGCACCGTTTAGGGTAACCTCTGCCACCAGTATGAATGTGTGTGTGAAAGGGTGAATGAGTCAGTCTGCAGTGTAAAGAGCTTTGAGTGGTCGCAAAGCGACTAGAAAAGCGCTATATAAGTGCAGGTCCATTTACCATTTACTTTAGTTAGTTACTGACTGGAATATGTTGAATGTAGATTATGGAAATGTTGTATAAATGTTTATATGTTTAGTAGTTTTCATTAGGTTGTGGCAGTGCACTACAACATCTCTGATCTAATTTTTTTTTGGTCTAATTTATTGGTATATATACAGAAGAGGATTAGGTCCAGGTAGGAGGAAAAAAATAATGAGAGGAGGAAAAGAAAATGGTCATTATGAATAAAGTCAACTTTTTGAGTTCGGTAAAGTAGACTGCAAACTACAACCTGATTTTCCTCAATACGATTATTATATGTCTGAAAAAGATTTTCCCAAAACAATAGTTGTGGTAACTTACTACAAAGAATAGCTCATTTATGTGTGGGAGGATTTTACTACTACTGAAATATTCAAGGTTAGCTCATTTAATGACATTGATGATAATCAGGTTGTAGCATGCAGTCTACCTAACTGGATAGACGCCGTTTCTCTAAAACAATGTTCCTCTGATGACTTATTGACACGGGAACAACCAATCCTTTCTATTTTTCTCGAACAAAAAAAAATCCTCCTCTCATTGGCCCTCATTTATCAAACGAGCGTACGACAGAAAGTGAACGTAAAGTGGGGGTAAGATCATTTCTAGTCAAAGCTCGGCATTTATCAGTTTGGACGTGAGCGGAGGGTACGATCAGATCTCATCAGATCTGCTGTCAGCTCGTGTACGCAAACTTGAGTCAGCGTGAAGTCCACACGTCTGAGTCTGAGAACTGATCTTAGACTATTGTATCGATGCATGGAGCTGATAAAACTCAAAACAAACCAAAACATGTTTAGACAAGGCTACATCATTTATCATTAAAACATGATTAAAATAAATACACCCTGCAAAATTCTTTAATCAGAAAACTAGCCAAGGCTATTAAATGTTTGTCTTCTGCTGTTTACTGTTATTATTATTATTATTATCCAGCTCGACACCGGAGTGTCAGCATCTCCTTCACCAGCGGTGCTGCCCGAATAGAAACATTTCCAATCAGCGCTGCCACACACTCCTCTGACTGGGACAGAATTATTACTAAATGTAAAGAAGAGAAGAATATCTCTCCATAATAATAATAACAATATTTGGATATTATACAGATTATTGGGCTTTATATGTCACGATGTATAAATGAATCACTCAAACCTCACCGGTAGTTTAATGCTCCACTACTACTCTGCTGACAGCACCACTGATTTCCTTCCTTTTCACTTTTTATGCTGCCAAACAAAACTAGTTTGTTGTGTTGCAGCTGTTGGACGTCAGCGTTTCACTTTCTGACTGAGAAATTCCTCTTCTTTTGGGATTAAAACTTTGTTTACCTCCTTCAACCAAAAAGATGTGGAAACTTTTAAAGACCGTGCTCCAAATGTAAAATATTCACCGAACTTGTTTGACTTTATAACTATAAGTACTTTTATTTCATAAACCTCCGTCGCTACGTATTTCTGTAGTATGTCTAATATGTGTAATATGTATTTATTCCAGTTGTTATTTGTAACGGTGCACTTTGCTAATAAAGTTGACTTTAGGGGGAAAATTCCTCTTTTTGGCCGTATTGCGTCCTTCGGTGTCGTAAACTCTGGAGGCGAGCCATCTGAATCAGGTAAATATTATATATCTATTATATATTTCAGGGGCGTGTTATTTAAATGACGCTTGTTTCGAGCCGACACATTTATCAATAGCCGATCATTCTCACGCTGTGATTGGAGAGATACGATCGTTTGATAAATCACATGTGAACCCTGTCGTAAGACGAAATATACGATCAGATCTGCGCTCGTGTCTACGCTCGTTTGATAAATGAGGGCCATTATGTTTTTGTCCTACCTGTTCCGTAGTATATATTATATATTAAATATTTAGGTTGTGGAAGTGCAACATTCTAGCATAGTTGATTGTTTTGTTTTTTTTGGTTATATTTATTTTTTTATATTATTTATTTAAATATAAATGTCAATGAGTAATCATGTTAAATAATCAGAATCTCAATACTGACCTTGATTCATTCCCTAATCCAGCAGTGTTTAGTTGATTTCTAAACACCCTACACTCCTCTGCTAAACCCACAAAGGTATTTTTACTTTGCCTGATTAGAGACATTATCTTCACTGTTTCCCCTTGTAGCGTGGAAGAAAACAGAATTATTAATCTGACAGAGTTGAAGTTAGACATTAACACAGACAGGCATGAACAGCAAATGCAACAAGAGCTCAGCTGCATTAAGTTTCTCGGTATCAGAGATATGGACTTCACACTTGAGACTTGAACTTGGAAATTAAAGAGATTTGGGACATGACGATTCGAATGACATGTTTATAATAAATAAAATTAATCAAATGTTCATGACTTTACAAGTGTCTGTGTCTGGTTTGAGAGCGCTGGTGATTGCAAGGCTTCCCTGTCAGTCCATCTCCTCCAAACAGCCAGACTACAACAACAAGCTTAGTTCATCATTTAAAAACAATACCATTATTTTCTTTTTTTAAAGATATTTTTTTGGCCATTTTCAAGGCTTTATTGAGAGTGACAGAGTGAAAGGGGGAGACAGAGGGGCAGGGCTCGGAGTCTGATTCGAACCCGGGCCTCCCGGTTACGGCATGACCATTAGTAGATTTATCATATTTGAAGACAATATTGAGACAATTCCTAAAGTTTTATGAACTGGCGCATCACACTGAACTACACACACACACACACACACACACACACACACACACGCACACACTCACACACACACACACACACGCCTAAGCCTCAGGGCAGCATTCTTTAAGCTCAGTGGTAGTGTTGAGATGTGTCGGCATGCCGCATCTTGTTCAAATGGGCTTAACTGGGTGTATTACATGAGACACACACTTCATGCCGACACGCACAGATGGGGGGTGGGGGTGAGGCCATACACATACATACAGTAAGTCAGACAGGAGACAAAGAGTTGAAGAAAATGTGAATGTAACAGAACACAACAGCACAGTAGAGAATATTTCCATTACAGAGATCCATGTAGTATAAATAGTCCAGGCCTATCATAAGTATTCTTCTGGGACTGACACAGCCATTCAAACATGTAGAGAGTCTCTAATGACTGCTCCAGTAGCTCACCTTTTCCTGCTTTCCCTAGTTGATTCTTGGTTGGTGCTGCTGCGTCCTGGCCCTGTCCAGCAGTTAGAGGAGGAGGCAGATGAGGAGGAGGTGGAGGAAGAGGAGGAGGAGGAGGAGGAGGCGGAGGGGGAGGTGGAGGTGGAGGAGGGAGGTCCGGGTGAGGTGGGGTAAGGTCCTGGCTGACCGCTTGGTCTCGTCGTTCCACGGTGACCCCTGAGCCCAGGCCTGAGACTGTCCCAGCTTCTCTGGTCTGGCCCTGGAGTGCAGGGGTGAGAGATGGTTCAGTAAAAGAGGGCTTAAAGCCACAGAGCAGAGGTCAGGGACAACCTGATACCTCAGCAGCCTTGAGTAAAGCTTGTTTGCACACTGGAGCATGTGCAGCAGCAATATAACAGTGACCTGGAGAAGGGGTGTGCCATATCGTATCGTTCACGATTATACTGGTATATTTTTTTATGGGTAAAAAAAATGCACATCACGATATTGGCAACATTCCTACTTCTTGACGTAGTGGCGTAAGGGTTTCCATCAATGACCTAGACTGTGGCGGCCTGCCAGAGTCTCATGTGCTGCACTAACGTCACATTCCAAGCTACTGAAGGTATATGTACACCAGGGTGGGAATTTCACAACGGCCACGAAATGCTCAATTTACGGCCAAGGTGGCCTTTGTGCCCCTGTCAAAGTTCCAGTATAAACACAACGCTAGTGACGCGTTGTGGGCTTATGGAATCATACAGCCATCCTAGTGGTCAAACCCCGACCCACTCTCCGTCCTTCCAGACATGCGCATCAACACAGGTAAGCAAGCGGGACAAGCTTTTTTGATATGTTGTAACTGAAGTATGTGGTAGTATTTGACAGGATGTAACATTTACGTTGCGTCATGAAAACTAGCGATAACTAGCTAGTTGGGATATCGCTAACATCTTCCCTACCTCAGGGACAAGGGGTCGACATTTAGCTGATGTAAATTTCACCTCAGCAGGTGAAATTTGACGAACTGACGAAATTCCAAGCCTGATCTACACTATTCATAATATAAAGTTATTTTGCGTTGTGTCTCTGCTCAGCAGAGTGTCTGTCACCCGACAGTCAGTCAAAACCCTGACCCACCTCTCCGTCCTCCTGAAGACATGCACACGCATTCACACACACGTACTGAATATACCGAGTTGCCCTCCCACTGCGCTTCACAAACTGCTGTGTGTCTGTGTGCGTGCGAGCCGAACTAAATCCTATCAATCATCATATTTTTCAGTATTTTTTAATATCATCAAGAATATCGTTATCGCAAAAATACTCTGAAATATTGTGATAATCTTTTAGGGCCATATCGCCCAGCCCTAACCTGAAGACAGTATGTCTTCACTTACAGATGGCTGAAAAAAAAATACAAAAGCATAAACTCTGCTGTGCTTCCATGTGACCACAGTCCCACACAGTTTTCACCTTCTGTCAACCAGTTGCCTTCACTTTCCCACATGGGCACAAAAACACACACAACCAACCAACCAACAAGCAATCTATATGAATGCAACGCTGAAGCTGAGCTGCCATTGCTTGCACAAACTCAAACAAACACAAACACTTAGCAAGCTCTCTCCAGGGCTGGCACAGTGCTAGTTATGCTAATATTTAAACAGGCATGTGACTGAGAGGACGCTCTTATTTAAAGCGATTGCCCTCGAGAAGCTGTTGTAGGGAGAAAGAGTTGACGTCCAAACACAGAGCTGGAGCTGTCTTTTACTAGTGGATAAACTGCTGATCTGATTGAAATTGGGATTGACGTTCTTTGCTTGACACCACCTTAAAAACTGATCCCAGATCACCCTCCAAATTTGTCTAATCTGGTCCAGAAGTTGTTGTCATCTCCTAACAATTAAATTTAGGAAAACTCCAAATAAAACCCTGTTACCAAAACAGTCTTTCAGTGAATTTATTTTTGAGTTGGAAGCACTTTCCTTTAACTTCTCCTTCAATAAGGAGTTTCTGATGGTGCTTTCACACCTGTGGTTTGGTTTATTTGGATAAAAGAAAACATTTAGCAGCGAAAGAACCAAATATTCCCTTCAGGAGCTGGTAGAGACCAAATACAGAGCTAAAAGGAGAATGAGTGGACACAAACACTTAATGAATAATGTTGGTACATGTGTGCTGGATGTGTAAATAACAAACCACTTACATTTTACAGGGTGATAATATGTGTTGTGTTGGTGCTTGTTGCTGCCTCAGAGTGGCCAAAAATAAATTAAAATAGGGAAAAGAGGGGAAAATAAAAGTTTGAAGAATCACCCCGTCTATTGCTCATGAATTAACACATTCATATGGCAATCCTTTACCACAAGCTGTAAGTTCTTAAGACAAACTACAAAGTTTGTGAATCCCTTGAGTCCACAAGATTATGAAATATTACTCCAACTCAAAGTCAGTACTGTGGTCAGTACTGTAAACAATTAGTCTGTGCAGTGTTTATATGTTTAATATAATGATTATCTATGAGATGCAAACACAAAAGGAAAATTCTCATCACTTAAATAAGGGTCAAGGTTTATCAATCATATACAAAGTAGTGGACTATATGCTGAATGTATGGAATATGGACTGAATGGTCCAGAGAGCAATTCAATTTACTATACTTCCTGGAATACACTGTTATGTTTAACTCTATGGAGTTTTGGGTTATTTTGTCAATTTTTTAATCCTTTTCATCCTGCCTGTATACACCACTTAAAAAATGATTAATTGACATGTTGGTGTAGTTTTTTTCAGCACAACATGACCCAAAACATATGACCTAATCATAATTGATTTTTTATTCTAACTTACTGGATCGACATTTTGAACCAAAAAAAACAAAGAAAAACCAACAAAAATGTGATCTTGTGATTATGTGTGATCCTGTCATCCAACTCTGGTTTTTATTCTAGTGGGACTCTATTTTATTTGTGTTTTGTGTGTTTAGCGTAACAATTTTGGTCATTTTGTGTATTTTTTAGTAATTTTGTGTCTTTTTTGGTCAGTTTGATTTTTTTGTTTTTATTTGTATACATGCATATTTTATTTTGTACGGGCAGTACATTTTACATTTTATTTTATTTATTTTTATCCCATTTTTAATTTATTTTATCTTATTGCATTTTACTGTTCTATTGTTTACTACATCTCTTTGTATTGTGTTATCTATTTATTGTTTGTGCAGCACTTTGGAAACCTTGTGTTTGCTAAAATTGTGCTACATAAATAAAGTGGATTGGATTGGATTTTGTGTTTTTTAGTCCTTTAGTCCAACATAAAATGTGATTCTGAATCTTTTTTTTTTACTTTCAAAAAATTATCATGCTCAATAAAGAATTTTAAATGTTGCAAATGTGAACAAAGGTTGCAAATATAACATATAAGAGGGCAACATCCAGTTCTATCATTTTATACTAAATATATTTGAGCTTGTCTCCAGTTTTACTTGGTATATCATCATCAAACTGAAACTGGCCTCATGGAGTTTACAGCCAGAACTTTAGAGGTAAATTTACAGTAGGGCTCCACGCTGCTTTGTTTTCTAGTCTGGATGTCATCAAGAAGTCATGATTTGGTGCTTTTGGAGACTCCAGAGGGTTAAAATCAGTATTAAGATAAAAAAAAAAAAAGTGATTAAAAAAAGTAATATATTGATATCCCTTAAAATGACAAAAGGAAAACCCCTCAAAATGCTGATTCATGAAATTAAAAATAAAAAGATTACCTTAGGATCACAATTGTGCGGCTCTTTATTTTTCTAGAGGGAAAACCCAACATATGCTATTGCAATCACACACACACACACTCACACAGCATGGGCCAGTAGATCTGAAAACAATTAAGTGTGCTACTGCCACATCCGCATGTTACTTGCCCAACCTGGCAACTCTCTTCTCTGTCTGCAGTCTGTTAGTGAGGAGAAGGGGATTCACATTGAAGGGACGTGAATTAAAAACAGCACATATAAAAACAACATGAATCAGCGGGAAGGATTACAAGGAAAAAACTGAGAAACAAAAACGTGGAAATACAATTAGGAAACATTCGGAAAAGTGGACAGCATGTGAACTGGAACAGTCGTACAGGGGAAAAAACCTGAAACTATAAAACACAAACTGTGTGCTGACAGCAACTCCTCCTCACTCAAAAGTCAGCTAAACTCTGCTGTTAATTCTGACACTGGCATAGGTTTTATAGACATATAAAGCCCCTTTTTAATAGGGTGATTATGCAGGTTTATACAGACCCAACAGATGTGGCCAGCATACTGTATCTGTTGTTTATACCACTGTACTGTTGTTAGATCCTGCTGGTTAAAATCTAATTCAACTATTTTTCCTCTGGAGTGACTCAGCATCCAGCTGCTTCGTGTTAAAATAAGCTCATGCAAGTTGACTTCAAATCCTGGAGGAAGAACAGATTGCAGAGGCTGGTTCTGTTTTATGCTCAGTGGTGGAAAGTAACTAAGTACATTATCTCAAATGCACTTAAAAACATTTTAAGGTACTTGGAAATTTACTGAAGTATAGTTTATTCCACAACATTTATCTTAAAGCTATATTGCTTTGTAGATTAAGATCTCACATACAAAATATAATATGAGCTTGTACAACACTTTGCAATAACCCAGTAGTACATAAAGTGGTTAACCCTCTGGAGTCTCCAAAAGCTCAAAAGCATGACTTCTTCATCACATCCAAAAAAAAAATCACATTTTATGTTGGACTAAAGGACAAAAAAAGACATAAAATTACAAAAAAAGACACAAAATTACAAAAAAAGACACAAAATGATTTAAAAAAAGACAAAAATGGCTAAAAAGACAGAAAAAGACACAAAATAACTAAAAAAGACACAAAATGACGAAAAAAGACACAACAACAGACACAAATGACCAAAAAAAACACGAAAAGACATGAAAAGGATTAAAAAATGGACAAAATAGCCCAAGACTTCATAGAGTTAAAAAATTTGCTATACTGCAAGCTACAACATACAAATTCGGCTTAGAAGTTAAAGAATAATTCGACCATTTTAAAAGAAGAAATATAAATAATATATTTAAGTTATAAAATCTGACTCTAGCTGCCAAATCATTTGTCTGTGTGCCATTTAGTGAGGGGCAAGTGGTGCATAGGCCTGTCACCATAACACATTTTTAGGACGATATATTTTCCTAGAAACTATCACAATAAACGATAGTATCATTGTATCGATGTCGCTTGAGTTTTATAACATTAGAGCACAATAAGTAAATCCTTTTCCACAGCAAGGAATTTTTTTTAAATCTCGAGAACATTAAACATTGGAATTTAAATGTAGAAAAGAAATATAAAAATATCCTAGCTAAATATAACATTAATAAAAAACTACAACCAAAAGAAATAAAATAGACAGGCTCTGTGAACAACACATTGCAATGGGATAATCATTATGTTTTATATTATTTTATTATTGAAATAACATAAACAGCTGGAGTGGCTGCTTGGGAAATAAAGTTTTTTTTTGGTAATTCGTACTGCCTGTCAAACATTTGCCGCATTACTTTAAACACAACTAAAAAAAGCACAAAAAGTCACGCATGTAAACAAAAATATATTGAGCTCAGAAAAAACTATTGTGTCCATTTTCATATATCGAACGATAAGTCGATATAGTAATTATCGTGACAGACCTAGTGGTGGATGGTAGGTTTTATCAAAACACTAGCTGCTGCACCTGCAAATGACACTGATGAGAGCTGTAAGAGTGAACAAATACAGAAACGTTGTGGAACCAAAACAATAAGCTAGGTGTTGCAAAAAAAGCTCTGGAGAGCTGAGAGGAACAGCAGAGGCAGATGACAGTTTTCTGAAACCCCTTACACACTATACATAATCATGTGATCCATTGTTAGAGAATTAATCTTGAAGATTTACATTCAAATAAATGTCTGTTAAAGATGCGGTACATGACATTCAAAGCATATCTATAGCGCTGTTTCCACTACTGGGTAATACTCGGACAATACCTGGAATGAGGCGTGTCTCACTTGCCAAAACGCCCCTAATTTGAATACGAGCAGTCCAGAGCGGCTTTTGTTGGGACTTTTTTAGTCCCTCTTTTTTCTCCACTGGAAACAGCCTGGTTACTGATTGGATAGATCGCTAAGCACGATGTGACGTAGTACTCTACACAACAACAACACACGCCATTTGTAAAAGCCGGCAAAGCAGTGTTCCCAACTTAGCCAATTTGTTGCTAAATTTAGCGACTTTTCAGACCCACTTACCGACTATTTTTCAAGAAAGCGACTGGAGACAAATCCAGCGACTCCTTCTTACTCTTCTAAACGAGCCGCTAACGAGCCGGATTGCCGGCTTGTTAAGAAGAGCCTCCGTTAGCAGCAGTTAGCTACAGTTAGCTCTGTAGCAGTACAGTGTGTATGTGCTGCTGCTACAGGAGGTGTTCACTTAGCGATCTCTGTTTGTTTACAACAATATGGAAGAATTATCCTATCTTTATTCAAGAGGGTAGATTTTCAGTTTGAGAGCATAATTTGTCTTTCTCATGCTCAGATTTGTTCTCCTCATGCTCACATTTTGCGCTCGCACTCAGATTTCTGCTGCTTTCTTTCAAAATGTATGTGCGCACTTAAAAATCACATGCTTGTGCTCACATTTCTTCTGCTTGGACACAAACATTTCGCTAGCACTCAAATATGTCCTGTGCTCGCTCAAATCTAAAGTCTACGCGCTCAGATCTCAACTCTGCGCTCTCAAAACTTTTGTGCTCGGACTCAGAACACGCACGTCCTCTCAGGTTGAGGTGTCTGCTCAGACTGAACGATGTCCCGCCCTGCGCTTAAACTAGTGTGTTTCACCAGCCAATAGGGAGACAGCTAGATTGTGACCCCGTCTTAGGTGCGTTGCCTCGCCTTTTTGAGCGCTCCGTCGGGGCGGGTATATGGTCTGTTTGTAAAACTGCTTCTCTCTTAAAATACACCAATTATTTTATTATAATAAAATAATAATAATATATATATATATATATATATATAATAATATTAGCCAGCTATTTGAATCGTCACCTATTTAAGACGCAGCATATTTATGTAGAATTAATCTTAAGTAGTCCTAAAAAGAGTTATCGTAGTTTAGATAATATATATATTTTTTTTAATTATTATTTATATATATATATTTAGTGTTTTTTATTTTTCACCTGTTCGGTGGTGTCACGATAGTCCAGTGGTGAAGGACGCTACCATCTGTTGCATTTTAAACCATGGGACGCCGGTTCGCATCCCGTCCGCTGCACTCTTGCTGCATGTCTTATTATGATTTACATTTTTAATTGATAAATTAATGTAACAGTAATACAATCCGTGTAACCAGCTGCTTCTCTTATTGAAACGTTTAACAAGAGATGATGGGTAAATAGACTTGGCTACGTGATTAAAAAGGTATAATGAAAAATACACTATGATGATGATAATGATTTGAGAATAACATTTGTGCGTGTAATGCAGTGTATCACCGTCCTATTTACGGGGTCAAAGCGAGGGAGCGCGTAATTAGGCTAATGTTGGTAATACTTTCACTTTCACAAGAAGAAGACTTTGAGCAGGATTCGGAGCGCGGCAGTGAATGAATGGGAGACAGATGGATGGCCAAAGACCTCAAGTAAGTTCATTGCTAAATGTTGCTACAACTCAAAACACTCGTACTTATCAACATATATAGCGGGCCTTTGTCGGCACTAGGGACAGCAACTCATTATGAATGAAGTGACGTCAGCGGGGATTCCCTTCAGCTCGCGCATCATTATGTGTGCCGACCTGCCGCTGGTACGATCATACGTTGCCAATTATTGTACTTTCGTTGTACATGTTACAATGAAGGCCCGCTATATATGTTGATAAGTACGAGTGTCAAAATGATTACGGTACTGTTATTGAAACTACTGTATATGGTCGATGTGTTTTGAGTTGTAGCAACATTTAGCAATGAACTTACTTGAGGTCTTTGGCCATACATCTCGTCTCCCATTCATTCGCTGCCGCGCTCCGAATCCTGCTCAAAGTCTCCTTCTTGTGAAAGTGAAAGTATTACCAACATTAGCCTAATTACGCGCTCCCTGGCTTTGACCGCGTAAATAGGACGGTGATACACTGCATTACAAGCACCAATGTTATCCTCAAATCATTATCATCATCATAGTGTATTTTTCATTATACTTTTTTAAATCACGTAGCCAAGTCTATTTACCCATCATCTCTTGTTAAACGTTTCAATAAGAGAAGCAGCTGGTTACACGGATTGTATTACTGTTACATTAATTTATCAATTAAAAATGTAAATCATAATAAGACATGCAGCAAGAGTGCAGCGGACGGGATGCGAACCGGCGTCCCATGGTTTAAAATGCAACAGATGGTAGCATCCTTCACCACTGGACTATCGTGACACTACTGAACAGATGAAAAATAAAAAACAATAAATATATATATATAAATAATAATTAAAAAAAATAAATATATATATTATCTAAACTACGATAACTCTTTTTAGGACTACTTAAGATTAATTCTACATAAATATGCTGCGTCTTAAATAGGTGACGATTCAAATAGCTGGCTAATATGGTCAATTGGTGTATTTTAAGAGAGAAGCAGTTTTACAAACAGACCATATACCCGCCCCGACGGAGCGCTCAAAAAGGCGAGGCAAAGCACCTAAGACAGGGTCACAATCTAGCTGTCTCCCTATTGGCTGGTGAAACACACTAGTTTAAGCGCAGGGCGGGACATCGTTCAGTCTGAGCAGACACCTCAACCTGAGAGGACGTGCGTGTTCTGAGTCCGAGCACAAAAGTTTTGAGAGCGCAGAGTTGAGATCTGAGTGCGTAGACTTTAGATTTGAGCGAGCACAGGACATATTTGAGTGCGGGCGAAATGTTTGTGTCCAAGAAGAAGAAATGTGAGCACAAGCATGTGATTTTTAAGAGCACGCATACATTTTGAAAGAAAGCAGCAGAAATCTGAGTGCGAGCGCAAAATGTGAGCATGAGGAGAACAAATCTGAGCATGAGAAAGACAAATTATGCTCTCAAACTGAAAATCTACGCTCTTGAATAAAGATAGGATAATTCTTCCATACAACAAGCACCAGACACTCTGTGCACAGTTAGCGATGCCGTTAATTCACAATCACTATGTTTATGATCAGCGGAGACTCTGTGCATAATTAGCCATGCTGCTTTCAGCTGCTGACGTTGTGCACAGTTAGCAACGGTGAAAACCATACGTCACCTCCAGAGTCTCTAAATCCCTCTGGGGGATAACTTGTAGTGGAGACACACAGAGTGAGAGGACTTTTGAGAGGGTGTGGTCTGAGACTTTCCCAGTGGCCACTTTCCCCCCCTAGTGGAAACACGGCTTTACACCATAGACTGTATAAAATAATAAAATAAATAATCATGTGATCCATTTTTAGAGAATTTAACTTGAAGATTTACATTCAAATAAATGTCTGTTAAAGGTGCGGTACATGACATTCAAAGCATATCTATGGTTCAGAGCCCTTTTTGCTCCTTTTGCTCCTGTTCTCATCCCCAACTCGACACAATTTTTTCTTTTATTTTATGATAATTATGATAACACAATGGTGATATGGCCTATGGCCAACTGATAAAAGCCCTTGCATTTACAGTTATAGGCCCACCTACGAACTGGGTGTCTGTAGCGACATTTCCGGGAAAGATTACAAGCAGCACACACCCATCGGTGATTGGTTGGCCAGAGAGGCAGATCTAACACAACCACCTGCCTCTTTAACTCACTTGTGTATAAAGTTCTGTTTATTCTGATCTCTGCTAGCGTTATAAGTAAACTGTGGTAATGGGCAAACAAACAAAGAGAGATGACCACAGATAATAAAACCTAACCCTTGTGTTGTCTTAACTTTATGTATACACCACTTGTCCTAAGGGTCAAAATTTACCCACTTTAAATAAAACAGCTTGATTGAATTTTTAAACCCAAATCTATTTTGCATGAAGAAACAACATGTCATTTATCACAAACTTTGTGAATATCGAGGTTTTCCCTCTTACAGTACAGAAAAACTGTATCTAATCAGTTTAATCTTTACTGTTTTACCGAAAAAGAGGTTTATTTTTATTGCTAAAGGTACTCCAACATTTTTTAGCAAGTATACATGTGTACATGCGCTCATGCATGCATGGTTTTTAATGGTTTTTGTGCTTTTTTTTTATAGCTGCTAGGTCAAAAAAGACACCTTACACATGATTTGTCTTAGGTGTCATTATGTGTACAGCATTCATGGTAATGTCAACAAAGGCTATGTTTAACTGTTTCTCATGTTGGGGTCATCCTAGGGAAAGTCATCGAATTTGAAGTCAAACATAGTGGTGGGTCATTTTTACGGTGGCCCTGAAGTGCAAATCACAACGGCAAATTAGAAGACACAACAACAAATCAAAAAACACAACAACAAATCAAAAAACACTACAACAAATTAAAACAACATTTTAAGACACCTAAGACACTACAAGGGCTTAAACAAGACTGAAAGAGAAAGGTGAAAGAATTAAACAGAGATCTTTGACATTCTAACGTAAATAAAAAAATATTGATGAGAGCAGCTTTAAAGAGCCTTAAATATAGTCCAGGGGAGAAAAACACAGCTACACTTGAAATTATTGCACACTGTTACAGCCTTGAGTGAAAGATTTTGTGTGACACGTGTATCTACAGTGGGTGACAGTAGGCCAGGCTAAAAGCTGCTCTACTGTAGATAATGTGCTGTACTGCTCTGGCTTACAATGACACCCTGTCATACTCTTCAGAGCACTAAGGGAAGGAAAGAGAGTCACAGAGAGAGAGAGAGAGAGAGAGAGAGTGAGTGAGTGAGAGAATTTATAACTTCCTGGGGATTCACTGGAGACACACACACTCGCAGACACACGCACACACACCACAGAGGGTTGATTTCAGCATAGAGAAATGTGCTGACCTGCACTAAGCAGGAGCCAAGGGCAACAAAACACTAAATACAAACGCTCCTCTCTGAGCTGGGTACTTTCCCTTCACTGCTCACACATGTTTAAACAGTATGCCTGCCCGCTTCTGTGTGGAAGTCTACGTCTCTGTGAAAGGGAGGAACAAACATTATGCTCCTTTAATTTTCTTTTTAAACCTCTCTTAACCTTGCTTGCATTGGTAGAGAACCAGTTTCTTTCTCTCCCACATTTAGTCCTGATTAGTGTCTAAACAATCCCTCATCCGCTTTCTGCAATTTGGTTCCACATGTTATTGTAGCAGAGGGCTAATGAGCCACTCTGCATCATTGGGAAATCCCCTCCTCTCCCTTCCCCTATGATCTTCACATTTGATTACAACATATCCAGGCAGAGGGACCACATGAAGTTGTAAACAACTAGAGGCTTTTCCTCCTGTTCTCTTTTATCATCAATATTTGGACATTTTATGGTTGACCACTGATGTTGCGAAATAATGCGAAACAGTGTATAATTCTTCACATTATTTTGCAATCAGTTTCAAAGCATTTCTCACATGACAGGGATTAAATCAAATCAAATTACTTATATAGCACATTTCATACGGCAGGCGTAAACTCGATGTGCTTAAAGTAAAAATCATACATGACAGAAATATACATACACTAAACGCTCGTCTAAATGCAGAAATAAAAAGTGACGACGTGACCCCACTTTTGCGTCTTCTGCTCAGACCGTCATCATGTAAACATAGCCTTAGTTGTAGCAGGCATTAAAATGAACAAAAAAATTAAGAAAACAAAGGTGTGTAGAACCTGATAATGTAATAAATTCCCGATAATGTAATAACCCCGATTATGTAATAAAGAGAGTCCACTGAAAATGTAATAAAATCTGAACATTATATATAAAACAGATAAAATAAAGTGACATACATAAAAACATCTAAAAACATATAATACAGCATAAAAAATTAGGGTAGAGTAGGGTAAGAGGTAGTGGTATTATCATTGTTAAAAGAAACAACAATAGTACTGCTTTTAAAAGAGCCTTTTACCCTTTACCTAACTAAAAGCTTGAGAAAAAAGATGTGTTTTCTGTTTTTAAAGGAAGACACTGTTGTAACAGACCTGAGTTCATGTGGTAAAGCATTCCAGAGAGTAGACTGAAGCTGCATGAGCTTAAGAGGACACATAATGCTAATAATTTTAGGTTCATATTTGTTATTTTGGTTTCTAATAGAACACAGAAAAACCCTCATGTGAAAATTTTTTTTGTAATGTCTGTCTAAATAGCTGCACTGACATCTCTGTTTCTTTAAGCCCCCTAGCAGAAAAAGCCCAGTCTGCTCTGATTGGTCAATGTGTCCAGGTCTTCTGCACCATCACTGTAGCCGGGGAATGACTGAAATGGCTCTCAAGGGGCACTTTTTACAAATAAATAGTGTATTTGTGACATCACAGCCTTACAAAAGTATTTTTAGTTCTTTCAAATCACTTCTTAAAACCCACTTTTATAGACTTGCTTTTATGTAATGCTTTCTATATTACCACTCCTTTTTACTTCTTCACTTTTTACTTTTTTAATCCTTTTTACCTTATTTTCTGTGTATCTGAGAATGTGTTGTGATTGTTTCTGCGCTGTCTTTTATTGTTTTTCTTTTACTTTTAGAATTGTTTTTAAGCTTATGGCATCCTTCTCGTTGTAATTAACTGCTCTCTGTCCAAGCACTTTGTAAGCTGCTGTTTTTAAAAGGTGCTATATAAATAAAATAAAAAAATATAAGAAAGAAAGAAGTCCTGACGGCTCATTCAAAGGCACATTTTATGGAGTGTTTTGTTGTTTTCACAGTATTCATACAGCACATGGATCTGCTTTATTAAAAAAAAAAGTTTATTCGATATAAGACCTTAAGGGTTTATCATTAGACTGGTCATAAAAAATTTAATTCAGTGAACTCACTGTAATGATGAAGTCTTAAGATGTGGAAACAAACAATACATGTCACTGTTCTGTTTGTATTCCCACATTTTTTAACACATTTCATACAAACATATGTGCACCTGAACATACACACACATACACTAATACAGCTCACAGCTTTTGAGAGTTAATGTATACAGTCTGTGTTTTATGTATGACATAACAAACCACAGCAAACTGTGCTGGGATAAGCTGAAGGGACCTGTTTCACCATGTCTCAGTTACACATTTAGAAACTTAGTAGTTGACTGCATGGCACGTTTACAAATTTAGCCCCCAGTTAGGTCAATTATTTAGCTCCTCATATATGACAACCGGTCAGCAAACCTTATCCTGCTTTATACAAAACTTTCAAATACTGGTTTACATGTAGTTGTGGTGAAAGCTGGCATCAGCTGCGTGTTGTCGAGCAAAAGTGCTGACTGAGGTTAAATATTAATTGAAAGGTGTGGTGATTATCAAATATTTTTTCAGCTAGTCACATCAATGATCTCATCGCTCTGAAACAGCAGAGCCAATCACAGGGAAGCAATACAACAGTGGTATAAGCAATGGAAAGATGCTTCTTCAGGAAACCGTTGCCTGGATGGTGCAGATTAACAGAGAACACAACCCCTCTGAACTGACTGCTAAAAATACTTCTAAAAGTTTACATAAGTGATGGTCTATCATCCCATACTTCATGCAACTTGCTACTTCAAGCTGCGGCCGACAGTAAACATGGAGCATTGTTTGTTTGTAGGGGTGTGACAAGATCTTGTTCCACGAGATCTCGCAAGATTAAACTCGACGATATTTCTTGTCACGTTTGAAAATCTGTCTCGCGATATTTGTGAGTTATCCAAACTTCTATTTGTGACCTGTGGGGGCAGTAAAAGGAAAAGAAGAAGTGGAGGAGAAGGAGGAGAAGCAGCAAGCAGCCAGAATGACGTCGCAGGAGATGGCGGCTCCTTAAGAAGAGTAAGAACGAATCAAAGCGGCACAGTCCTGCTAACAGGTTACTGATTGGATAGATCACTAAGCAGGATGTGACATAGTACTCTACACGACAACAACACAAGCCATTTGTAAAAGCCGGTGAAGCAGTGTTGCCAACTTGTTTCCAATTTGTTGCTAAATTTAGCAACTTTTCAGACCCCCTTAGCGACTATTTTTCAAGAAAGCCACTGGAGACAAATCCAGCAACTCCTTCTTACTCTTCTTAACGAGCCGCTAACGAGCCGGAAGCCGGCTTGTTAAGAAGAGCCTCCGTTAGCGGCAGTTAGCTACAGTTAGCTCTGTAGCAGTACAGTGTGTATGTGCTGCTGCTACAGGAGGTGTTCACTTAGTGATCTCTGTTTGTTTACAACAAGCACTAGACACTCTGTGCACAGTTAGTGATGCCGGTTAATTCAAGATCGCTATGTTTAAGATCAGCTGAGATGCTGTTCATAATAATTAGCCATGCTGCTTTGTTTTGATCAACTGCTGATGTTGTGCACAGTTAGCGAAGGCGGCCACAGATGCTTCTCCGTGTTTAATCCATCATGTATGTGATCACGGATCACGGTCAAAACTGTCGCTAAGCGATTACGCGACGATGGAAAACCATACGTCACCTCCAGAGTCTCTAAATCCCTCTGGGGGCTAACTTGTAATGGAGACACACAGAGTGAGCGGACATTTGAGAGGGCGTGGCCTGAGACTTTCCCGGTGGCCACTCTTCCCCCTAAAGGAAACACAGCTTATATTGTTTGCACTTGAAAAAAATCTTATCTTTTATTAATTATAGTTTTAGTTTCGATTTGTGGAAGAAGAAGTTTATTAAAAGCTCATGCTTACATCAAGCATGTAAATTGTTATAATAAAACATTTCAAGATGCATGTGTAACTCTGTTACATAAAAGTCTGTTGGTCCAGTCATATATTGTGTCATTGTAGTTTTCTTAAAATCTCGTCTCATCTCGTTCTCGTGAACCCAATATTGTGTGTCTCGTCTCGTCTCTTCTCGTGAGCTGAGTGTTTTGTGAAAATCTTGATATTGATTTGGGGACAATGACATAGCAAGCTTATCTTTTTTTTAACACACTGTCAAATTATATTTACTATTCGTCAACCATACGCAATGCTATTGACTTTGAATTTTGCAAGCACAATGTTAGCTTTGTGGCTATTATAAGCTATTTTATTAGCTTAGTGGAATAGAAGTATGTCCCATTGTCAAGTCATATTTAAGGATCGTCAAGTTTGCTGATCATAGCTAGAAGTTTTCACCTTGTCTTTTACTGCCCTAAGTTAATTGGTATGTTGTCAATCAGTGGAGCCCCCATGGGCACAAGATCAACTAGGCCTGCACGCAGGACTAAACGGGACCGAGCAGAGTGGAGCAGTCAGGGGAGCTGGCCAAAGAATCTGTAATTACCTCTATCAAATTTTGGATGCACCAATTCATCAGAGGCGAGCCAGACGGTTTTGGACGAGACCTGGGAGATCTAGTCGATGGTGGGATAATCCAATTCAACACACTTTAGCGTCACCGTATGCACACAGATTTCCTCCTTGAAATTTAATAAAACCTGATAATGTAATAACTTCCCGATAATGTAATAAAGTACATTTCCCAATAATGTAATACACCTTTTACCAATAATGTAATAAAGTATAACACCAAGCACCTTTAGATTTCAAGAAGCTGTTGAATGCAGTCGTGTGTCATGGATACCTCGTTTGTGAAAAACGGATGAACGGGTCAAAAATTAATAAACATTCAACTTTGACCTGTTGGTGGCGCTAGAGCTCTTGAGCTAGAGTTGCCTACACAGTATCACCACTTGAACCCAAGTAATGGGTGGTCTGCTGTTAAATTATTACAATATTGGGGAATTATTACATTATCAGGACTTGCGAAAGAAGGCTAACCTGATAATGTAATAACCTCCCATTAATGTTATACTTTATTACAAAGTGTATAACGTTTTTGGGAAATGCACTTTATTACATTATCGGGAAGTTATTACATGATCAGGTTTTATTAAATTTTCAATGGACTCAAGTGCAGATTTTTAATACATTATCGGGGTTATTATATTATCGGGGTTATTACATTATCGGGAATTTATTACATTATCAGGTTCTACATTACATTACATTACATTACATGTTATTTAGCAGACGCTTTTGTCCAAAGCGACTTACAATAAGGTTCTACAAGGTGGTCTAATCATTTTTTCCATGACTGTAGGTTGTGTCTTTTGAACATCTGAACATTGCTTTGTTAAATGTACATGAACACTAAAGTGTGACTGTTGCTTCCTACCTTGTGCCAGCAGGTGCAGTGTGTGTGGCAGGGCTGGCAGGCAGACAGAGGCAGGTAGGCAGCACTGGCATCAGGCAGGGAGCAGGCAGCGGGGGACAGGGAGGTGACTGGCAGGGACACGGTGTGATGGTGATGATGGTGATGTTGCTGAGTGTGACACGCAGCGGCTCGATCCCCGCCACAGCCTGCTGCCTGAGCCTCTCCTCCTCCTCCTCCTCCTTTGCTCACCTGCAACAACCAGCATGTTCCGTAAGATGCCAAATGAGAAACACAGCTAGAGTAAGATGTGAAGTCTGTTTTTCTAATCATCTCTGATTTATTTATCACAAGAGATAAAAAGGTCTTTTGTCTTCATATTAACATTATAGAGAGTCCAAATTGGATGTTGTAGCCTGTACTGAATCATTATAAGTGAATCTAAAGACAATGCAAAAACACCATAAAAAGTGTTTGGAATAATAATTAGGGCCGGGACTTTAACGCGTTAATTAAGATGAATTAATTACACAAAAATGGACATGTTGAAAAAATTGATGCATTTTAATCACACTTATTTTTGCACCGCGGAACATTTCTCACTGGATGAGTTTCAGGCGGACCGATTATACTGGAGCACCAACTAGCGTTCATGAGTTCAGACAACAACAAACCACAGTGAACATGAAGGAAGAAGCTGATGAGACGCTTTGGTTGGCCCCGTGGATGATGGGACATTTTGTTACAAAAAAACAACGGAATCGTCGATAAGAGCATGGTTGTGTTGCTATGCAACAAGGAATTCACATATCACCGCAGCACATCAGGCCTCAAGTATCACCTCAATGCAAAACATATAGCAGCTAGCGGCTAGTGTGGTAGCTAGCGTGGATTGTGTTTTACTGTTTTTGTGTTTTAAGTGTTATAGTTTACAGAAGGTCTACCTACCTATAGGCTACCTGAATTTCTGAAATGTACTATATTTCTAAATATGCTATTGCTACACTTAATGGCAAAAATCGCACTGGTCTGTTGGACTTGAACAAAAATAAACAACATTTTTGTTGCTTAAGCTTATGTATTCAGTCATTATTCAATGGTATACTAAAAATCCATGTGAAAAAAATTACTTCTCGCTGTTCTCAGGTCAAATATTTATATGCGATTAAAATGCGATTCATTTCGATTAATTAATTAATTTTCGCCATGGTTCTCTGCCGGAAAACGGTGGACTGCCCCCTCTGGGTGGGGAGAGAGGTTCTGCCTCAAGCGAAGGAGTTCAAGTATCTCGGGGTCTTGTTCAGCAGTGAGGGTAGAACGGAGCGTGAGATGGACAGGCGGTTTGGTGTTTGGTTGGTTTGGTTTGGCGTCAGCAGTGATGCGGGCGTTGTACTGGACCGTCGTGGTGAAGAAGGAGCTGAGCCGGAAGGCAAAGCTCTCGATTTACCGGTCCATCTATGTTCCAACCCTCACCTATGGTCATGAACTTTGGGTAGTGATCGAAAGAGCAAGATCGCGGAGACAAGCGACTGAGCTTCCTCCGTAGGGTGGCTGGGCTCAGCCTTAGAGATAGAGTGAGGAGCTCAGACATCCAGAGGGAGCTCGGAGTAGAGCCGCTGCTCTTAAAACTGCAACTGTAAGCCGGGAGAAAATATGTTTCCCTCAACAACACTCGAACAAACTGAAGAATGCAGTTTCATTGTATGGGAATGCAATTTTTAGGCGACGGGGTTGCAGCAAAAGTATCTCTGTAAAGCACTTAGGTCAAGATTTATCAGTCTTAAATATGCTCAATAAATCAACTGACTTGACAAAATGATAAATGTTACTTGAATTTCCATGAAACTCCAATCATTGTCACGTTAACTTAACTTCCTCCACGTTACCACATAACTCACTGCTATGAGTAAAAATAACAATAATTGCAAAGTCAACCATTTTTCCCCCCTTTTCTTCTGACTATTAAAACTTGAAATGTAGACAAGCATTAAAGTGGTGGTGCTAAAGTTATTAAAGGTGAATAAATCAAGAAATTTTATGGTACTTGGTTTTCCCATGAAAACATATAGTATGTTTTTTTCTGCCACAGACAGGAGAATGTACATTTTGTCATCCTACATGGTAACGTTACTTATGTTTGGGATCAATAAGTCCCCAGAGAGATTAAACTCCTTATGAACAAATATTTAGTAGTTTTATTCAGGAGGGGTAGTACTACTTAAAAAGTCCTTTCAACACAAATAACAGACATATAGAGCTTATAAGGAACCATTAAAATAACCCTTTGATGCACAACATGGGTCAAAAATGACCCGCATTCATTCCACATGTTATTTAATGCTTGCTGTGTGTTTCTGTGCTCTATCTTTTGATATCAACTTATTTTACCAGTGAATCCAAAGACAATGCAAAAACACCAGATAAAGTGTTCGGAATAATAATATATTACGTTCAAAAAGAATCCGTGTATCATTCGTTCTTTCAATTATCAATTGGCAATCAAAAATCAAATAATGAAATTTTTTTATTTTATTATTTGTTTTTTTTATTATAACACAAAAAACAAAACAAAAATGCTTGTTTTTTCATATTTCAATATTAAGCTCAGATCAAAAATCTGAACTGGAAAAAAGGAATGAATTTGATTTTAACAACAAAACAGAAAACACTGCTGTTGTGTTTCCTGTTTTGTTGTTGTGTTAAGTAATTTTTCGTTATGTTTTTTGATTTGTCGTTGTGTTTTTTGATTTGTTGTTGTTTTTTTATGTGTTGTTTCGTTTTTTATTTATGTTGTTTTTTGTTTTGTTGTTGTTTCTTGATTTGCCGTTGTGTTTTCTGTTTGTTGTTGTGTTTTTTGATTTGTTGTTGTGTTTTTTGATTTGCTGTTGTGTTTTTTGATTTGTTGTTGTGTTTTCTGATTTGCTGTTGTGTTTTTTGATTTGTTGTTGTGTTTTTTCATTTGCTGTTGTGTTTTTTGATTTGCTGTTGTGTTTTTTCATTTGCTGTTGTGTTTTTTGATTTGTTGTTGTGTTTTCTGATTTGCCGTTGTGATTTGCACTTTAGGGCCACCGTAGGTTGACATCATAAACACCTGCTGGCTGTCAGCTTTCACATACAAGCATATCATTTTCTTTATTCCCCACACATGACTGAGGTCTGTGGTGTTTACAGGCAGCCTGTCATTGACGATGTCTCACCTGTAATTTGGGTGTATCTGTACCATGTCAGTGTGCTGTACTCATTTGTAACATATTTCCTCTGTCAGGTCTCAGAAAAGCCTGAAATTAGTTGGTGTTTCACCTGTTACAATGACTTTCCCTTTCCTGTGAGCGAGTGAAACCTCGCCTGTGGCCAGAGACCTGATGGGTGGCAGGCAGGCTGATAACTCAGAGCACCCAGCACTAACGTCCTGCATCCTGCCATGCTGTCATCAAGGTTATTATAGTTAACGACAACTAACGAAATAACGAAAACTAGAATTTAAAAAACATTTTCCTTAACTGAAATAAAAATAAAAACAAGTTTTTTAAAAAACATTAACTAACAAAAACTGTATGGTTACAAAACTAACTAGAATTATATTGAAAATGTTCTTCGTTTTTGTCTTTGTCAACTTTTTAAATATGTAAACCTTTTTGGTTGATATGAACTCTATTTTATCTATCTGGTTTTATGACTTAATAAACTTATTGGGGCTGAGATGGATCAGACAAAGGAAATAAATGCAACATTTGAATTGTTGCAAATGTGAACAAAAGGTGTCAAATATAACATATAAGACGGTTACATTTTATACTAAATATATTTGAGCTTGTCTCCGGTTTTACTTGGTATATCATCATCAAACTGAAACTGGCCTCATGGAGTTTACAGCCAGAACTTTAGAGGTAAATTTACAGTAGGGCTCCATGCTGCTTTGTTTTCTAGTCTGGACGTCATCAAGAAGTCATGCTTCGGAGCTTTTGGAGACTCCAGAGGGTTAAAAGCCAAACTTTCTGTGCAGTATGTTGCAGTCAATGTAGAGTGTAGTTTACTGCTTGTCTAAGAATAAACAATGCAGCTTCTAAAGACCCAAAAATGTCATGGTTCCCAGCTGCTGGGCAAAAGTAAAGGGACATCGGGAGGAGAAAAAAAAAGGACCAAACTCTGGCTGTGTCCAGAGACTCACTGATCCAAAATGTACATAACGCTTATAAGGTGCATTCTTATTGTATGATATATGGACATGACTCATTAACTTTTGCTGAGCTTGATAAGTCAATACTGTACACTGCAAAAAAAAGGTGTGTCTAAAAACCAGATAAAAACACTAAATCTGAGGGAAATGATCTTGCTGCATGGACAGATAATTTCACTTGACAAGATTTATTAAGATTATTAAATCTAGAAATAAGATACCAATCACAATAACAATCACAACATCACATTTATGTTGTTTTTTCTTTGTTTCTTTTTGGTTTACACATGGCCTAATTTACATGAACAGGAAAAAAAACTATGCTGATACACATTCTGCTGTCCTGCTGCTTATATCCTCTTATCTGCTGCCTGATCTAATATGTTCTAGCACTTACTGTTATTTAGGAGTTATTTCATGGCAAGAAATGTGTCTTTCTCAACATTTAGATAATCTGACTGACATGCAGAACAATAAGCATGTTGTACGCTTAAAATTAGATATTAACCCTTAAAACAAGATAAATTAAAGCTGCAAGCAGTTATGCACTGCAACTTATTTGTTTCTTATCAAGATAAAAAAAAACAGATTTAGAAGTGTTAGATAATTTATCTTGTTTTAAGAGTTAATTTCTTATTTTAAGCGTTCAACATGCATATTTCTAGATTTAACAATCTTAATTCAAGAAATCTTATCAAGTGAAATTATCTGTCCATGCAGCAAGATCATTTCCCTCAGCTTTAGTGTTTTTATCTTGTTTTTAGACACTTTTTTTTTTGCATTGTAGTTATTGTGACAGGCCTACTACTGACAACCCTGTGAAGGTTTTCTCCACTTTGAGCATCCCTCTCACCTGCAGGACGTCCTGGATCTGGCTCAGCTGCTGCCTCAGGACCTGTTTCTGATGGAAGCTGAAGGCCGGGTGGTGAGAGGCCATGGTGAAGAGTAAGAGGAACTGCTCCTCGGTCCTCCCGTCGTTCAGCGCCAACCCGTAGTTATTGATCACCGTGTCTATGTGAGTCAGAGTCCGGTACAGGACCCCCGCCGCCTCCCTGTTGTCCGAGCCGAGCAGGGCGAGGGACACCAGCAGCTTGCTGCGCACCACCTCGTCCGTGATGTTGGTGAGGCCCGAGAGGTCAGTGGGGTTGTTGGCTTTGATCTCCGCATCCCTGAGGGAGTGGTAGTCCTTGCGTGCCAAGTCCTCCAGGCAGGAGCCGAGGAAGCGGAGCTCAATGGGGACGCAGAGGTCCAGAAGGCCGCACAGGAGCTCTGCTCTCTGGGCCGAGGAGAGGGAGGAGAACCAGCGGTACACCCCCTCCCTCTGGACACAGCTCCGGCTCTCCACCATCCTCACACATCCACTTAGACAATATGTCAGACAATTAAAAATGGCAGACTTTCAACTGAGAGAAACTTCACAACAAAGGGAGCGCGTGTGTATGTGTGCGCGCGTAAATGCTCGGGCGCGCGTGAGCAGCGCTAAAGTCAGAGCTCATTAGTCAACTTTGACTGAAGTTAGAGACCAAGCTGTCTCTCACTTCACACTGTGTCTGCTGCGACAAAAAAAACACACAGAAGAAGACACAAAATGACTAAAAAAGACACAAAATGACAAAAAAAATGACCCCAAAAGACACAAAATCGGTTACAAAGACACAAAATGGCTAAAAAAAAATACACAGAATGACCAAAATTGTTGCATCTGAATGGGTCTCTAACTTTTCACTCTCAGTGTCTGCTGCCACCACAACACTTCAATGGCAGAAGCAACACTTATTTCTTTTGTTGGCGGTCCAGCGGCAACAGAGCTGCAGGCCTTTTAATCTCCCCAAGTGGCCTCATATGAAGCCCAAGTGGTCCGATTTGTGTGGAGCAGGGCAGTAAGGTGTCCCTCCGCCGTGTCCCTCCCCGCCGGTCGGACCGCTGCCCCCCTGGCGGAAGGCTACACAAACCCTTCTTAATCAAAACACACCGTCCCATTCACAGACACGCTCAGTCAGAAGGAGCCTTTGATCCGGAGCCGCCCCGCCGCCCTCCGGTCCCGCTGCTCCTCCGTCCTCATGCTGAACCACAAACTTGAAGCCCAGCGACAAGAGTCCAGACCGCCGCTAGCAACACTATGCTAGGATCAACTTTAAAAAACACAACTAGTAGGGTCTGAAGCTGCTGCTGCCACTGGAAACAACCTTAGAACATTTCCTTGCGGTGAAGAAAAAGCTCAGAAATGATACAAAAGCTTTTGTTCGGAGTCCAGTATGAATTTAGTGCAACATGTTGTTCTGTGTTCCCTGCATTCTGCCATGAGTCTTGAAATCGAGACAAAAAACAGCTGTGTTTAACATTAACCCAACTTTGGCAGTAAGACCGACCCACGATATAGAAATGTCTTCTCTGATTGGCTGTGAGAGCTGTCTCTATGCCGGGTCTTCCTCGTGATTGGCTCAGAGGGATATCCGCTGTTCTGCTGTTTCACATCTTTTTCTCATGCGCTCATACATATCTCAGCTTTATCACTGGAGCTTTAAAGCGCCAGATACACGTTCATCTGATGCCTTAGAATCATTTTAACCCTCTGGAGTCTCCAAAAGCACCAAATCCAGACTTCTTGATGACATCCAGACTAGAAAACAAAGCAGCGTGGAGCCCTACTGTAAATTTACCTCTAAAGTTCTGGCTGTAAACTCCATGAGGCCAGTTTCAGTTTGATGATGATATACCAAGTAAAACTGGAGACAAGCGCAAATATATTTAGTATAAAATGATAGAACTGGATGTAACCCTCGTATATGTTATATTTGCAACCTTTGTTCACATTTGCAACATTTAAAATTCTTTATTGAGCATGATAGTGTTTTGAAAGTTAAAAAAAAGATTCAAAATCACCTTTTATGTTGAACTAAAGGACTAAAAAAGACATAACATGACCAAAAAAGAAACAAAAAGGCACAAAATGACTTACAAAGACACAAAATGACTAAAAAATACACAAAAGGACCAAAATTGTTACGCTTAACACAAGACACAAATAAAATAGTTGATAGAGTTGGATGACAGGATCACACACAATCACAAGATCACATTTATGTTGGTTTTTCTGTGTTTTTTCTTGGTTCAAAATGTTGATCCAGTAAGTCAGAATAAAAAATCTATTATTATTAGGTCATATAGGTGAGGTTGTGGTGAAAAAAAATATACCAACATGGCATTTAAACATTTTTAAGTGGTGTACAAAGGCAGGGTGAAAAGGGTTCAGAAATGGACAAAATAGCCCAAAACTCAATAGAGTTAATATGTTCACTAATAAGACAGCTTATGATTTACACCCCCTACGATTAAGTTAGTTAGGGCTAATCATTTTTGTTTGAAATATTCTACCTTGAGACTAGACCAAATACACAAACAGGTCTGTCCTGAGGCTTTCTGACTCTGCAAAAGAAGGAAAAACAGTAAAAATGTCCCCAAACTGCTGTGTCTGTATAAAATCACAGTAGGGCTGTGTCCTCTTTACTCGAGTAATTGGAAAAAATTGTTTCAGTCAATTAGTCTTATGCTTTCATATGCTGAATGGCTTTTTTCCAAGAAACTTATAAACACATCTCTGGCAAACACAAGATTTTAAAGTGTTAAAGTCTTTGTGGAGAAACTCTGTTGATTAAATGGACCGATTAATTATTTGACAAAATTGTGTGTCGACTAAATAATTTCTTTAGTCACAGACAGCCCTAAATTAAACACTCTAATAAATAAGATCTTATTTATTTCTTACTTACATTCACTGATTCTCAGCTGAGACTGTTCGGAGCTCCCTGAGGAGGTCCGCCTTACACATTAAAAACTCAGATGTAGTTTATGAGCCGATAGAAATATAAGTTTGGAAGATATGGTGTATTTCTTCTCAGTCCGTCAGGTGATCCAGTAAAGCCAATTTATACTGCCCTACAAAGTCTAACTGCAGTTACTACATTTTTGGTCAAAATTGAGTTATAACTAAAAATGAATCCCTTGATGTCTGTTTTATCTTGTGACAAAGTTTTAGATTTCAATTGGCTTCATTTCAGAGAAATAATTATATAAAAACCACAAAAACCAACTCAAAACCAAGCAGTAATTGCACTTACCACGGTCTGCTTTGGATATATATACTAATTTAAACATAAAAATAATAGAAATTATAAGTTTATTTGAAAGGGAAATTATTATCTAGATAGTGATGAACTAAAGAATTGAGATAGAATTATATTAAGGCTAAAATATAACATTTCTTTATAATATTAATTCTAAAATACAAAAATATTTTAATAGAGTTGTTAAACACTTTTAAATACACTTATAACAAAATCAATTGGAAAATGTTTATTCACTAAAAACAAAATATAAAAGCTGAAAGAAGACAACAACATTGTAGTTTTTCATTACTAGAACCTTTTACAGTAAAACCAGAGTGTAGAAACTATGTTTTTGGGGTCAAAGGTCAAATAAATCATCATGACTTTTGAGCATAAAAATGACATCATCAATACATGTAGAAATAAGTGTCATGTAACTATCTACATATAACCCATTTGGCTGGCCAGTTAAAACATGTTAAAGAACTTTAAAGCAGTTTTTCTCAGTTTTACCTTTTTTGTTACTGCAGTTAGACTTTGTAGGGCAGTATATATTACCTTATTTTACATGGTAGCAGCAATTATATGATGCATTACATTTACAGTTCAGTAGAATCTTTATATTTCAAGCCTTGGTGTGATTCCTCTGGTGCATTCATATGTAGTTAATGAATAAGGGCAGTAGATGGCGGCAGATGTCTATGTTATAAACTGGTGCAACAGCCTACATCATGACACCTGGCCATGCCTCGTCACAGATGATAATACATCACACACCAAATAATATTTTGAGATATTTTAAGAAGATGATTGTGTGATTGATAAACCATATATTTGATATTTTGTTATGTTGTTCTTCTCTTGTCTGTCCTCTTACTCCAGCCTCACTGTTATTGGGAACATTAGGCCCCGCCCCTCACTGACGAAGGAAAATTCAGTTAGGTTGCTATGGTAACCATACCCCACCCTCTTAACCAGGCCTGTGCCACTCCCTCTCCACCTCTCTGCATCAGGATGCTGCCTAACACCATCACACACACACACACACACACACACACACACACACACACACACACACACACACACACACACAAGAATTACTTTTTTTAAATGCTTTAGTTTTAGTTTAGTTTTTATTACTTTTAGTGTTATTTAAGTTTTTTGTAATGGGGCATTTGTTGAGTGGGAGATTAAAAGAGGTCACATTAAATTTTGCCTTTATTTCCTTTGCCTTATCCATCTTCATTATGTATGAAAAAAGTTGAAAAAGACGAAAACGAAGGACATTTTCACTATAATTTTAGTTAGTTTTGTAACCGCACAATACAGTTTCAGTTAATTATCATTATCATGTAAACTTAACCCTTAAAACAAAGTCTGATGTCTCAAAAAAGCCTTTAAAGAAGTGAGGACCGGCCGAAATGTCCTCACTTTGCAAAAATGTCCTCACTCTGTTGGTTAAAAATGCGTTCCGGTCCTCATTATGTAGGAAGTACAAGAACACACACACACACACACACACACACACACACACAAACTATGAAAACACAACACGGCAACAGAAAGGAATATTAGGAATATTAAAAACACAAGAGTCAAGAGTCATTTTCTTTCAAACACTTTCATTATTTTCTCCACATAACTCAAAAACAAAACAGAGTAATTTCCCAGAAACATAAAGAAAGCAAGAAAGAAAGAAAGAAAGAAAGAAAGAAAGAAAGAAAGAAAGAAAGAAAGAAAGAAAGAAAGAAAGAAAGAAAGGAGAGTCAAACTATAGAGAGAGCTTGGCATGCTGTAGCATGCTGCGGACTAACAGGGTGACGCAGGGCATCGTCACCAGGCTGATGGCATACAGCAGAGCTTCTTGAACCTTTTTCAGTCTGGGGACCAAAAAAATGAAATGAAAATACATTGTTCTGCCTCTCGGGGTGCAGGCACATTAGACTGTACTCTTGTAATATTGTCGGGGAAACACCAGAAATGAGCCTAAAGCCGAGTTTGAGTTCCAGTCCATAGTTTGAGAAACGCCGTCAGACAGAAAAACAACAGCGAAACTCACTGCCCCCTGGAAGTTGTTACCGATGGCAACGGGCTTAGCCATCCCATCCCATCACGTGGAAGAAGGAGGATACACACACACACACACACACACAGTCTGATGAGCGTTCATGTGCACACATGCAAACAAACACAGGCTGGTGTGCTAGATGGGTTTAAGACACACACACACAGAAAAAGCCAGTGTTTTCACTAGACTATAAAAAACAGACATATCATGACTGGTGTTTCTGTCTGTATGTCTTTAAGGGTCTTGGATTGCCGGAGGAGAAGCTGAGGAATGAAGGTGGTAAATCCTGACTGGCCATCCTGGCCACTGCTTGCTGCTACACTACGGACCTGCATCCTGTCACAGTTACTTCCTGCATCACTTCAATCACATTCATTTAACCCAGAAAAGATCAATAAAATACATTTTGACTCTGCTGCTGTTTTACCCCAGCTTCATGAGCTAAATCTTCTCTCCAGACTCTGCCTCTATCAAAACTTAACATGTCGCATGTGCTCCTGAAGCTCTTTTCAACTAAGATATTACAGCACATATGCATGCATTGTTGTACTTTTATCAATTTGCGCAGAAAAAGCAAGGCAGTTGGCGACTAGGATTTTTTTTTCAGACATCTTGCAAGTATAGTATAAAAGATTTTGTCTTCAGGTTATGTTTTGAGAGAAGCACTGAGAGACACTGATTTATCAATATGATATTGCCTTTAAAGCCACATATCTGGTGTTACACGTACAGGCTTTGCTTTTGGTGAAAGCGGCATTCCCTCTAAATAACTTTGCTAGTGGTACAGTAGGTGCAGGGATCTGCCAAGGACGGCGTGTCTTGAACTACCACCAACTCAGAGGAAGCTCCATCTTCTGACTGGTGTGTGTGGAGGTGGGAGAGAGTGGGAGGGAGAGAGGGATAGAGCACAGCTGTCAGCTGATGCTAGTAGGCTAGATGTGGATGAGCAGTGAGAGATGCTCTAGTAAAGTTCATGAACAGCGTGAAAGGCCACTGAGCTACTTGGAGACACGCGCACATACATACATATATACACACACACACATCATTGCCTGACATGCCTGCCACATACACATTCTGCAAAAAAAACAATTTAAACACTGCAAACACACAGACACAGAGACGCACATAAGCACACACAAGATTCTCACTCCCAACATGAGAGGGGACGGACAAGGACGGATGAACGATAGCGTAAAAGCAACGAGTATGTGTGGATGTGGGAGTCATCAGCCAGGCTGCACACACTCACCAGCTCTTGAGTCTTACATAGACACACACGAACACACACCTTGGACCATCAGTAACAACGCCTGGGCAGTTGGAGGAACCAAAAGGCAGGAGTTATATAAAGAGGAGTGAAGGGTTACAAAATAAAGAATATATCCATCAACATATTGTACATGACAGAAAAATGTTAATAAATAAATTATAAGTTACAAATCTGTTGAAAACTATGATTTGAAGATGAAAAAGTCTGTCTGGACAGTCCTGTCTGCAGACAGTGGAAGCAGACATCTCGCTGTAATGCCAGCTGCAGCTCTCATGGCCTGGAGATCAGACCAGTTCAGCCCACTTGAGTCTCTGTGTGAGCTACCGAAGCTTAAACTTAAGTCCAGTTTCTGTATACTGGACTGGACTGTATAATCTCCTTGTAGTCCAGCTATCTGGACCGGTTCACCCCTCTTTCGTCCACTTCTTTGGGCTTCTGCATCACTTTCAAGACGACTGGGCCGAGCTCAGCCGAGGCTAGCCTGGGTTAGCTACCGTTAGCTTTACCAAATTTAGCCCAAGCCCTCCTCAGCTGGCTGCAGTCGTCTGGCCAGGAACACGAAGGGGCAGCAGATTAGTCGTAATACTCATATGAATTTATAGTTGTTGTAGCATAGATAGGCTGACTCTCGAAGCGGTGCTTTCTTTAAATAAAAAAGTGGATAAACAAAATAGCCACTCCAATGTTGAGCAGAATCACCATGACAACCAGGATAGAGCTGTAGGCCTGCGTGGGAGAGAGAGAAAGAGAGAAAAGGGGAGAGTGTCAATAATCAGGACACACACACTCCAAACTCACACACAAGGCTGTTTTTATACAGACAGTATATCTAACCTGCTATTACATACAAATAGTCATTTTTAACCACAGCTGAACAGCCAAGACATTCCTTATCACCACAGTTGGTTAATAATGTGACAATAAACATGTTATGTGAGGAGATTAACAGAAAATAAAATAACACAAACCTCCAAACAACCCAGTGGTTAAGTATCCGAGTTAAGGTGCTTTGTGTTAATATAAGGGTACAAAAATCCCAAAAAGTTGGGACGCACTAATGTGCTTCTCCTTTTTGATATAGATTCAATTGAAAACTGTACAAAGACAATATGTTTTGTGCAATTTTGTGTGTACATTTTAAAATTGGTCTGTTGTAATATTCCATTTTTTTTGAGACACTGAATTTTAGGTCTCCATTAAATGGAAGTCATAATCATTATAATAAGAATGAATTAAATAAATGAAGACATGAAATAAAAAAAAATAAAAAAGGACTAAAATCTTTCTTTTTTAGCAAAACCTGTCCAGATGGTTTTTAGCTTGTGTATATATGTATGTATATATGTATACTTTTTCTTCTGTTTTTAGCTGTTTTGTCCTTTTTTAAATCCATTTTTAATTAGACTTCTATGCTTTTGTTTTATTCAAATGTTTCATTATGTGTAATGGATCTATATAATGTGTTATTTCACCTTTTTTAATTTAATTACTGACATAAATAAAGTTTTCTATGATATTCTAATTCATTGAAATGCACCTGTATGCTATATTCTGAATTTAAGGACAGCAAAAAATTGGGACAGGGGCAACAATTGTGGAATGTTCCACACACCTGTTTAAACAGGTAAACAGGTTGACTGGTAACAGGTGATAGAGTCGTGATTGGACATGAAAGGCCTCAACAAGCAAGGATGGAGCGAAGTTCACCAGCTTGTGAAAAACTGCTTGGGAAAATCACCAGTTTAAGAACAATACTTCTCAAAGCACTATTGCATAGGATTTTTAGGATTTCACCATCTACAATCCATAACATCATTAAAAGATTCAGATCCAGAGAAACACAAGATATTTAGTAAGTGGCAAGGCCAAAAACCCACAGTGGATGCCTGTGACCTTCGATGTGGAAGTTTTCACACCACGCATTTTCATCAGCTATTCCTTCCACAAAGTTCTCCACCATCCACTAGATCTCCCAGGTCTCGTCCAAAGCCGTCTGGCTCGCCTCCGACCAATTGGTGCATCCAAAATGTGATAGAGGTAATTACAGATCCTTCTCTGTTCACTAATACTATCTGTACATATCCTGTACATTTGGTGGAAAGACTCCTGTAAATTTATTAGAGCTGCCAGAGCAGCTCGAAGGTCCGACACATGGAAATAATCCCACATTTGTTTATTTCCCTGTACTGGAGCATGTATGTGATGTAAACGCGTACGTGATGTGAGCAGATCTGAGCAGAGTTTTGTGTCTTGGCAGTGTAGACGGACACGCTACGGTGGAGCAGATTACAGTTTTACACTCTGGAGGGTGGTTTCACATTTTTGAGTTTTTAAGCCCCAAAAACGCTGTTACCGTCTAAACGAAAGGCACTTCCCATAAAATATTTTGTCGTTTGTACCCGCAAGCGTCCTGATGTAAACGGGGCCTTATATTAGCCTGGCTAACGTCAGACAAATCACAAATGAGATTAGTCTGGACACCAGCCATTCATTTGACTAGAAAAGCGCTATATAAGTGCAGGTCCATTTACCATTTACCATTTCTCCGTAGAGGAGGCATGGTTTATAATCATCCAGAACCGTTTATTGGGCGCTATGAATGTCTATCAAAAGCATCTGTATGTAGCTCTTAGCCAATTGTATCAGTTAAACCAGATGACGTATGTAGAGCGACATAGATGGATGTTTACATAGCCGGGCTAGCCCTCTAGCATCTCTACTTTGAGACTAAAATGCTCAGTTGTGCTTCTGCAACGTTTTTCTGCAGCATGTTCTGACTCTGGCTGAACCTTATTTCCCCCTCATGTCATTCAGCCACACACATCCACTAATTTTATGGCCAATAGACGAGCTGCTGCGGGTCTCTGGGCGGCTCCGCTGTCCCCCGGCTCGTAGCAAAATCTCCGGCGTTACGGCAGCGAGCGGTAGCAGGGCTAGTTGGTAGATTAGGCTTTGGCCAAATCCTGTCGGAAGCAAGGCTAAAACATCCTTTTTCGCGGTGAAACAACAGTGTAAAGTCAATTGTTGTTCTTCTTTTAAAATCAACTGTCACTCTAAACTATTTAAAATGCCGTCAGCTAGATCGAAAGAGAGTTTCGCGTCTGCTGCATGTTGGATCCGTAAGAAAACTGCAAAACTACAAGCTTCCATCTGTCGAGTAGTACGCGTCGCAGTCTTGCCGTCCCTCCCCGCTCTGTGATTGGATCCCTAAAACAGGGTTAAGAAACGGCCATCGTTGCCAGACTGCCTGGGGTTCGAAATGAAATCGAGCGCGCAAGGCAGTATGGGTATACCCAGGCTGGCCTTACATAGCACTTTTATCCAAAGCACTTTACACTACACACTACGCTAATTCACCCGTTCACACACACATTCATGCTGGTGGCAGAGGCTACCAGGGCTCACTGGTGCCACCTGCCACCATTGGAAGTTCATTCATACACCGCTGAACATAGCATCAGGAGCCATTTGGGGTTCAGTATCTTGCCCAAGGATACTTCAGGGCCAGGGATCGAACCATGACCTCCCGGGCAATGGGTGACCGCCCTATCAACTGAGTCACAGCCACCCTAATAAAATATATATGTATTCTGTTTGTTTAGTTTTCAAGTATAAGAAGATCTTACTGTGTTTTTTTTTTTTTCACATTAAAAATAGTGTCCCAACCTTTTTGGATTCACGGGTGAAGATTATTATAAACTCCTCTATTCAATTAATGTATTTTTATGAAACTGTTTATGATTAAAGGTTTTTCTGCTCTGTTGAAATAATTTCACACTTTAACATGATATCCATTGGACCTTGCATGACTGCTTGCACATCAATCATCCCACTGCTGTCAGGTGAATGTCACAACTGTCACTTCCACTGGTTCATATAATCCTTCAGCCCTGAGGTTTATTAAACCATAAAGAAACTATATAGAAGAACTCAAATGCATGGGTGTCAAGTTAAATATGCTCTCGCTTTTCTCACAAGGTTTTCACCTGAAAGCAGCAGCAGTCTACTGTATGGGAAATGTTGATACTGGCTTTAGTGCTGCTGAGATTTTTATTACATTACCTATTATACTAGCCGATGTTTATTTAGAAATAACATGCAAAATCTAAGAAAACTTTGTTTGCATATTTCAAAAGAAGGGTTACAAAGTGCTTCATGATAAAAAAAAAAAAGATGATAAAAAGCATTGACACATATATTCAAAATGTATGAAACTTATATTTAAGTCAAGACAACCAAAAATAGGGAAAAAGTCGATACAGCAAAGTATTGCGATGTTTTGTGTTGCAATATTATGACTGCCAAGTAGGGCTGCACGATTATGGCCAAAATGATAATCACAATTATTTTTGATCAATATTGTAATCACAATTATTAATCATGTTAGGGAAAACATCTGTATTTTTATTGCACTACTTTTAATCAAACAATAGGAACAGTTTTTAGTGTGTGCACAGAGTGTCCGGTGCTTGTTGTAAACAGACAGAGATCGCTAAGTGAACACATCCTGCAGCAGCAGCACATACACACTGTACTGCTACAGAGCTAACTGTTAGCCTGTTAGCAATTTGCAGATTGGATGCTAAGGTGTTAACATAATGTAATAAATTCCCATTAATGTAATAACCCCGATAATGTAATAAAAATCTGCACTTGAGTCCATTGAAAATGTAATAAAACCTGATAATGTAATAACTTCCCAATAATGTAATAAAGTGCATTTCCCAATAATGTAATACACTTTTTACCAATAATGTAATAAAGTATTACATCAACGGGAGGTTATTACATTATCATGTTAGCCTTCATTTCGCAAGTCCTGATAATGTAATAATTCCCCAATATTGTAATAATTTAACAGCAGACCACCCATTACTTGGGTTCAAGTGGTGATACTGTGTAGGCAACTCTAGCTCAAGAGCTCTAGCGCCACCAACAGGTCAAAGTTGAATGTTTATTAACTTTTGACCCGTTCATCCGTTTTTCACAAAGGATGTATCACCGGAACCCTTGGGCCAATCCGAGCTCAATGCATCCTCAATGGGGTTTTTCGGCCATATTGGATTTTCCGTCATCTTTGATTATATCAAAAACCTTTAAAAGGCCTCTCTTATCACAAATTTTGTCTAATCTTCTCTAGACTTGGCCCGGATGATCTTCCGACCATGACACACAAATGCATTCAACATCTTCTTGAAATTCAAAGGCACTTGGCTGTGACAGCCAATCAAACTTGATGGTGAGGTCGCCAAACAGGAAGTAAGCCCATTTCTCAGTAAACCTTTAGCATATCTTAACCAAACTTGGTACATATGACATCATGACATCATCATATGACCCAAAACATCTGGTGACCTTGGCAGATGATCTTCAGACCAAGTTGAACAAATGTGTCAAACAGCTTTTTCAAATTCAAAACCATTTGGCTCTCTGACAGCTCTCTAGAATGCATTGGTGCAAGTGTGAATTCCTTGTTGCATAGCTTGCACACAACCATGCTCTTATCGACGCTTCCATCCGTTGGTTTTTTGTAACAAAATGTCCCATCATCCACGGGGCCAACCAAAGCGCTCTCATCAGCTTCTTCCTTCATGTTCACTGTGGTTTGTTGTTGTCTGAACTCATGAACGCTAGTTGGTGCTCCAGTATAATTGGTCCGCCTGAAACTCATCCAGTGACAAGCGTTCCGTGGTGCAAAAATAAGTGCGATTAAAATGCGTCATTTTTTTTAACGTGTTAATTAAGATTAATTAATTACACTAAATTTAACGCGTTAAAAAATTGACGCATTTTAATCGCTAAAGTCCCGGCCCTAGTTTTTTCAAGTATCAAGTAAACGTACAGGATCGGAGCTTTTGACTTGGTGGAGCTCTTGAGCTTCACTTCCCACTGTACCACTGTCTTTCTTGTTATCTGGTCCGTGTTGTGTTGTTGGTTTCTGAAACATGACAACATGACGTATGGCCACATCTGAAAAAAACGTCACATAAGATGAACAAATTGTAATGCTGTTTGTTGTTGCAGTGTCTCTACAGTGCATAGAGACCCAGCAGCAACAATGATACATGCATGCAGAGAAATGATGAAGGAGCAATTTGCATCTTAAGATAAATAAAACAATGGTGTGTTGACCCACAGCGAGGCCCTCCTCCTCTGACAGAGTGAGGTCAGAGGGCAAGCTGGGCTGCAGAACAGCAGCCTGGAGCTGCCGGGGAGTCAGTGTCTTGCTCAATGACACTTAAGCAGATGCTTGCTGACAACCTGGGTCATGCGGGTGAAGGCCAGTCTTTCTGACCACCTGTCCACTCTGGGTAAATATGTGAAAGTGAATCAAGTATGGCATTATCACTGATGCAGCAGTTTGTTTTTGAGTTGCCTTTTTTTTTTTTTTTACCACACACAGAATCCCTCACAAATAGTCTCCCTTGCTTAAAAAACATTTACATTGTCTGTATTTTGGTCCTTTTCTTTAATCAAATTAAATACTTTTTGCAGTAGTTCCAGTGGGGGAGGGAGAACACTGATATCAAGCAGCATTAGTGCAACGTTGTTGTAATTTGTCCAGAGTGGCTGCTTACAAGGTTTCTGCTGATTATTTTGATCAATATTGTAATCACGATTATTAATCATGTCATGGGAAAACATCTGTATTTTTATTGCACTACTTTTAAACAAACAATAGGAACAGTTTTTAGTGTGTGTACAGAGTGTCTGGTGCTTGTTGTAAACAAACAGAGATCGCTAAGTGAACACCTCCTGCAGCAGCAGCACATACACACTGCACTGCTACAGAACTAACTGTTAACCTGTTAGCAATTTGCAGATTGGACGCTATGGGGTTAACATCCCCTCTGGCTCTGCAGCTGGGAGAGACTGCCGCAGGAGGACTGGGCCGCTTCGACTCCAAAAGTCTCCAAAAGTCGCCAATTACACCAGAAAAAGTAGCTGGATTTGTCTACAGTCGCTTTTTTTGGAAAAATAGTCGCTAAGGGGGTCTGAAAAGTCGCTAAATATAGCAACAATGTTGCTATAACAAAACAAACAACAACAAAAAAGTTGCTATAACAAAACAAAAAAAAACATTGATTGACTGTGTTTTGGTCCTTTTCTTTAATCAAATCAAATTTTTTTTTTTTAGTTGCAGTGGGGGAGGGAGACCGACACTCTGAGAACACTGATATCAAGCAGCATTAGTGCAACATTGTTGTAATTTGTCCAGAGTGGCTGCTAACAAGGTTTCTGCTGATCAATCCGGTGATAGGCTTATCACAGATCCGTGTCGTAGATGATTACCAGACCAGGGGGAGGAAATCCTCTCATCATTAGCATTTTGCTACCTCCATTTAGTAAGAAAATATGTCTTTTTAAATGTACACTGCAAATGATTTGTTTCTTACCAAGACAAACGAACTTAGATTTGGAAGTGTTAGATCATTTATCTTGTTTTAAGAGTTAATTTCTTATTTTCAGCGTTCAACATGCTTATTTCTAGATTTATTATTCTTAATTCAAGAAATTAAAAAAAGTTAAATTACCTGTCCATGCAGCAAGATCATTTCCCTCAGATTTAGTGTTTTTATCTTGTTTTTAGACACCTTTTTTGCAGTGTATCTATGCACTGTCGTACTAATCCTGGAGATATTCATATCCATTTCCAGTCCTTAAAAGTGGTTAAGAGATAAAATAAGATTTTTCTTTGTTAATCCCACAACAGGGAAATTTCCAGTATTACAGCAGCAAAGTGGATAGCAAGATAGAGAGGAGCTTCAATAAAAATAACTAGTAATAAATAGTAAACAAGAATTACAAACTAGAAATATAAGACGGGTATTAACAATGGATATAAAAATATTAAAAAGTATTAACAATTTACAATTTAAACAAGAAGAAATATAAAAGGTATTAACAATGAGCTGATTACTAAATAATTTGATTACTTTCAGTCTTACTATTTAATTTCTTGCTGAAGGAGTGCAGTCTCTCACAATTAGCATTTTCAATGAGTAAATCATGGTAATGGAAACTTTCAAATTATATTGACATGATCTGCCTCTTCAACAAATGGAGAAGAAACAGGAAACGAGGGTTTTAGGGTTTTTCTGAGAGTTGAAAGACTGGTGCAACCCTCGTATCTGAACAATAAATATGAAACTACAGTCAGCAACTCCTTAGCTTAGCTTGCAACTTTTCAATTTTCCTTTTTCTTTTTTGAACAAATTAAACTAACAAGATATAGCGTGTTAATTAATGAGCTTTAGAGGTAGAGTTGGATGTGGGAATTTAATTCCTTTAAGGTATCAACCAAAATAACCCAGTGCCAATTAGTCAAACCTTCTCCAGTGACACGATACATGCATTCCATCATTTTTTGCACTCACATTTAGTAGTTATTTGTATGTTTTTTGCTTGCAACCCAAGTCTATGGAGTTATGGTGGCATTTTACACAACCGGATGTTTCCATTCACATGATGGCTGTCAAATAAAGGAGAAAAGAAGGTCTCAAATGAAGTACTCTATTGGTATCAGTATCACTGTAAAGCACTGGTACTGCTATTATATATTTTTGAACTGATACTGATACTGAAATGAGACAGAGGCAGGCTCACTCTTCCACCCTGATTCACTTCTTTGTGCTAAGCTAAGCTAATTGCAGCTGGCTGTATTTTGATATGGGTATACAGACCAGGCGGCAACCTCCGGCCCTGAGCAGGGAGGCAATCCAGGAAGTGCCTTAAGCTGCATTCTACCAAAAAATTCCAACGGGGGCGCTGACGAAATCGGCAAAAGCATTTTGGTCCATTTATTTCAATACAAAATGAGAAAACTTCTCACTTGATTTTTTACCTCAGATTTTTTTCTAACCAACACTATGGTCTCAATCACTAGTAAAAAATCTTCTTCAAGACAATCTGATGTTAATAGTGTAAATAATGGCCCCATTTAGAAGAAAATCGACGATAAAGAATTGTTTGATTTGGGGGTGGCTACCTTTGATTGACAGGTGGCTAACAAGGCAAGCCGTCATCACAAGAAGCAGAACAATGCGTATCCAATGTGAATATATATATATATATATATATATATATATATATATATATATATATATATTTATTTATTTATTTATTTATAGGACGTTTGCCAGTTTGGTTTCATAACTTTGAACCTTTCACTGTATTTTCACTAAATGAAATGAATGAATGTTAATTTGACACACACTGTCTAATTGAAATGAATGAATGTTTATTTGAATGTTTTGTTGATTAAAAAAATTCTCTCTCATCTGTACATCACTTTGGATAAAAGCGTCTGCGTAAGTAACGAACATTTATTTTTTATTTTTTGCTAGTTAAAATGAACATTCCAGTTAATGCTCCAGTTAATGCTAACATGAATTAGCAGCGACTTCTTTCAGTCAGGTTGAGGTGTAGAGAGGCTGTAGTCAGTGATCAGATCCCTCTCACTCCTCCACAGTCCAGATATGGTCTGCTCCCCATATCGGAAACAAGATGGCGACGAGTGTAACGCTGAACTCGATGCCTCAAACAGGCAGGCCACAAACCAATGGGTGACGTCATGGTGACTACGTCCATTATTTATATACAGTCTATGATACAGATTATTTTTTCTTTTGACATAGACAAGGCCTTTTTCATTCCAGCTCTGATTTCTTTAAGTAATTTTTGTACTCTGTAATTTCTTCTATTATTTCTTACAGTCTGACGAGGTGAATTGCAGACTTGCCACCAAAAATGCTTTTTTCCACAAACTACCAAAAACACATCAACAGAGATGTTTATTCTTCATCCTCCTGGTGCTGAAAATGCACAGAACATTGAGCAGTAGTCTTTAGAGATAACAAAGATCATGTTAGGTATAATCACGGTACAAATGAGTGTTGGCCCCCATTTGTCATTATTTTCCTTTTGCTTATGAACCACTTTGTTGTCGTTAATGAAGAAATGCAATTCCATCTCCCCGGCAGCTTCCTTGACCTGCCAAACATCGTTTATAACACAATGCTTATTATCCTGAGGGTGAAGAACTGGCAAAGAACAAATCATTCCCCTGCTAACTGGTGTCACCTGGCACTGACAACTGCCACTGTAAAGCATCTCTACAAGAAAAGTCACTTTTGTCCTTTTAGGCAAATGCAAACAAAATTTCAGTCAAATTATTTGAAGACGTTGCATGAACTGAAATCTTTTTGCAGTGTTTTTTTTTTTTTTTTACAGCTTTATTCGACCTTTGTGTTGTCTTAAGGGTGAAAAATATCCCCACCACAATGTTTCCCAACAAAACAAACACTAAATTATCTTTATTCATGACAAAATTTGATTACCTTTCATAAAGTTTTTATCCTATTTGTTGTTGTCGTTGCATGTTGGGAAAACGCTCAGTATTTTGTCGCTAATCTGTATAACTACAATGCTAAAGTAGTTCAAGTTCAAGTTTTTCCCTCCAGTTTTTCTAAAATGTAAAGAAAATCCAGATATTCAAAAAGTTTTTGATTAAAGACAAATTGTTTTTCGTGGGGAAATTGATTTGGGGTTTTAAATACAATAATTCTGCCTTATTTTGGGAGTTAAGTTAGTAATGGCGGGTTTTTTTTTTTTACCCTTAAGACAAGGGGAGTACATAGAACATTACGACTACACAAGGGTTAACTTAATACTTTTTTATATCAATAACTCATCACTGAATTAAAAACCATTGATACTACCTTACGCCTAGGGCTGGGCGATATATCGATTTACAAAATATCGATATATTTTTAAATGTGATATGGAATTAGACCATATTGCATATATCGATATGTTTTTTTTCCCTTTCCATATAAATGCTGCCCTTACTAGGGTTTGTTATATTTAGTTCTTTTGTAATTGTTCGTTATTCTTTTCTCATATAAATGTATTTATTTCAGAAAAAGACTGGCCTATTTTATTTCATAGGCTATTTTTATTTAAGATATGTTTTTTATTTAAATGTGCACATATGGAGCTTTGATTTTTTTTTTTTTTTTTAAAAAAGGTACTCCTGTTGTTACACAGTATTTATGTTCACTTAAATAAACAGTTTCAATAAAACTACTTGTGACATGTCATATTTGGCTTCTGAACATTTGCTTTCACTTTGCGATAAAAATATCAGGATATATATCGTTTATCGATATTCAGCCTACACTGTAATAAATTATTCTGTAGTCATTTAATTTTACTTAACATATTTGATAAAATATATTAAATATAAATGCGTCCTTGATTTTGAGGTAGTTGTTTAAGTAACTTTAATATAAAAATGTTTGAGATAGAATCTACTTATTTTGATCACATTAAATATAATCTTTATGTGTATGTAATTCTAAATCAAGAGAATTTTGAATTAATCCAAAACAATAGATTTAGTTTGTTTTTAATTGACACTTCCTGTTAAGTTGTTTTCAACTCAACTTGTAACGCAGCTAGATTTAATTAATAATATTGCCTGCAATCTGTTGCCTCAATTTTATTGAGTAGCTATTGTTTATCTTTTTTTACAGTGTAAATATATTGGGATATGACTTTTGGTCCATATGGTCCAGCCCTACTAACACCACTGGAAGGTTTAGCAGCACATGAGATGAAGCCTGGTGGTGCTGCACCACTATCCACCACTCTACTCCTTTGTGTCACAAAGTTCCATACAACCTTTTAAAGAAAAAAGTTTAAATAATAAGAGCACAGGCTCAGAAACATAAGTTGACACAAAACATCAAGCCCTAAGCCACTAACCTTGGTCTGCTTTTTGATCTTCATCTGAATTTGATGCTCACATATAAAAAAATCACCAGCACTGCCTTTTATCATCTTAGGAAATTCTGCAAAAGTACTGGCACATCTCTCCCACGCAGATACCGACAGATCCTGTGTGCTTTTATCACCAGCAGGCTTCACTACAGTACTGTAATGCTTTCTTTTGTGGACCACCAAAGAAATCTTTACATAAACTGCAGAGCAGCCAAAATGCAGCAGGATGTGCTGAACAGCAGATATTATGTACACATACACCTGTTTCACTGTCTCTTTGTTGCTACATTCTTCTTTGTTCATTTTAAAATTCTGCTCCATAGTGACTGATTATATGTCAAAGAGGCTTTAAGGATATGCTCCTGCTAAATCTGCTCCCTCATCAGGCCTTTCAGTTGTTCCCTGCAGAGAATCAGGTTCTCACTGCAAAAACTGAAATCTAAGTAAGGGTTAGGGTTAGGGTTAGATAGTTCTTCTTAGTCAGCATCTTTTATGTTCGACTGTTTCACTTGTTTTAACTGTTTTGGTCCTTAATTATCTAAATCAGATATTACAGCTTGTTACTGAGATTTTATGGCCTTTACTGAGTAAATACATGCTTGAAACTAGAATATCAATAGTTACAAAGCTGTTTCATCAACACTTACAAGTATAAAACTGTGTTTGTAGCAAAAATATACTGTAATATATACAAGCATCATTTCTGCATTTTACTTTTTCTCACAAATATACTAAACATCATATCTCTGACAAAAATATACTGTAATATTTATTGGTAAAATCTTTAATTTATGCAGCATTTATAAAGAATTTTCTTTTCAATTATATGGCAGAACAGCATTTCTTTTGATGCAAAAACTTTATTTTTTGCAGTAAAATATGGAATGAAATGGCAATCTTCAACGTGAAATCAACAGTGCTAATATAATTTTACCGTAATATTACAAAAATTTGCACCGTATTTATTACAGTAAAGTTCTGGTAACCACAGCTGCTGGTTTTTGTTTTTTTTACAATGCACAGGCTAGGAACTTAATCAGCAAGTTTGTGAGGGAACAGTGTTAACAACAAAGTATCTTGTTGACAATAGGTATAGGTATACTAGCATCACTTAGTAGACATTTTTAATAAGTGGACCCAGCAGACAAGCTGCTGCAGGCAGACCTGCTAGCAGGGTAGTACCATCTATTATTTAAGGCGAGATTTAATGACAACATTCAGTTATTTACAGTTATGTTTAATCGTTGTCATTTGTTTCACTTTTTCTATTTCTTTTTTACTTCAAGTACTGTGAGTACATTTACTCAAGTACTGTACTTAAGTACACGTTTGAGGTACTTGTACTTTACTTGAGTAGTTCCATTTAATGTAACTTTATACTTCTACTTCACTACATTTTGAGGCAAATATTGGACTTTTGACTCCACTACATTTAGCTGACAGCTACTTTTCAGGTCGAGATTTAATGTGAAAAGCATGAACGTTAAAGTTTTTTATTAAATAAACCTTATAACAGTATATTAAGAAGTTAAAATGAGCCTTATCTTTGCTAAATTAAAACACTGATTATATAAATGCATCCAAAAAATAATAATCCAGTAATATATTTGGAATATATACAACAATCTGTCCATTCAGCATAATGAGTACTTTTACATTTTGATGCTGATACTTCAGTAAGTTTTGAATGCAGGGCTTTTACTTGTAGTGGAGTAATTTCACAGTGTGGTATTCATACTTTTACTTAAGTAAAGGATCTGAATACTTTTTCCACCACTGTAGTGGTTACATGGAGCCCCTTTCTGCAGGTTTGTTACAGAGATGACTGCAAATTGTCCATAGTAGACTTGTGGAGTAGACTTCCATATGTTGGCAGGGTCAGAGTATAAAGTACAAAAGTAGCACTACGTGTGGGAGGAAGTGGTGGTGGCTGGGTCAAATAAACCCAGGACTTTCACTGCAAAAAGGAGTGTCTAAAAACAAGATAAAAACACTAAATCTGAGGGAAATGATCTTGCTGCATGGACAGATAACTTCACTTGACAAGATTTCTTAAATTAAGATTGTTAAATCTAGAAATAATCATGTTGAACGCTTAAAATAAGAAATTAACTCTTAACTCTTAAGATAAATCATCTAACACAATCTAAAGTTTTTTTTTATCTTGGTAAGAAACAAATAATTGTCAGTGCACTCTGCTCGGGCCAGTTCATCGCTGCTTGTTTTAAGAGACATTTCCTATTTTAAATGTACAACATGCTTATTTCTAGATTTAATAATCTTAATTTAGGAAATCTTGTCAAGTGAAATTATCTGTCCATGCAGCAAGATCATTTCCCTCAGATTTAGTGTTTTTATCTGGTTTTAGACACACCTTTTTTGCAGTGTATAATTTGAAAATGTAAAGTCGTGGAATTTGTACGCAGATTTGTGAGACATCACAGTCTGTTGACGTTTTATCTACTTTTATATCTCTTTGTCGTCATTTTTGTTATGGTAGGCCAAGAAGAGCTGTGTCGCCTGGGGACACGTCTTACTGAGGTGTTGTTCCTGTAAATATGAGCCTGTGGGATGCACAGAGGTTCATTTTGGTGTTCCATGATGACGACTCGTTGATGTTTGAGTGGACACAGAGGTGCAGAGCTATTTTGGTCCAGAGGTTTCACACTGGATACAATAGAAGAGTATGCATTTCTTTTGTTCATGCCCTTTTGTGTTGCAAAAAGCATCATATCAAGCTTGATTGGTAAAAAGAGTTCCTTTGTGTTTGGGTGTATGTGTGTGTGTGTGTGTGGCTGCACATGTATGTGTGACAGTGTGTATTTATCGGACTGTGATAGTATCAGTTTATGTTGTGAACCTGTCTTACACAAATCTCACTTGCTTGTCTGCGGCTGCAAACACACACACACACACACACACACACACACACACACACACCACCCCACCTCCACCCACCCCCCTGTCACTGACACACGCCCACCGATTGGCCACCGTTGAAGCAAGGCATAAGCTGTTCCCTAGCAACAGAGCGCTGGTTAACCAATAGGGGGCCTTCTGTGCGGAAGGGGCTAGTTTGCCAGTCTGCTGTTACTAAGGTGCAGAGAGGACCGCTGGGGTTCTCTCTCCGCCTCTATATCTCTATGTGTTTGGTGTGTGTGTGTGTGTGTGTGTGTGTGTGTGTGTGTGTGTGTGTGTGTGTGTGTTTTAGGCTTCATGTTCTCAGGTAGCAGCAGCAGCCACTAAACTCCTAAATCACCAACTTCATTCACTGTGTCCGAGTCATCACACACACATCAAATATGGATCAAGTTGTGTGAGGAAGTGTATTTAACAGTAGTAGAGTGTGTGTGTGTGAGAGAGAGAGCGAGCTTGTATTTAAAATGTGCTCGTTGCACGTCTGTATTGTGCGGCGTGTGGTTTTCCTGTTGGTTTCATTAGCTAATGCTGCGAGCGTATAATCATCCAGGATTAGCGTGGTTGGGGCCGTCCACCAGCCTGAGTCAAGACGTAGCCAAAAAATTATATTAAAACGGCGTAATCCCCCCCCTGCTTGCTCATAGTACAAAAAAATCGTTCTTTATTTCACAAGGTTAAACCGTGTGCCTCTCCCCCAGGATTATTTTAATATGTGGGATAACATTTTGTTATGTCACTGGGGATGGAATGTATCCTCATGACAGTGGACAACAAATCCTTTTAGTTAAATCAATGTGTGGCAGTGACATGACAGATATGACAAATGCACCATAGAGCTGCTGTCCAGGGTGATGTTAGGGCCAAACAGGGCCACGCACAGCTTTACATTACTCACTGCAAGAAAGGTGTGTCTAAAAACAAGATAAAAACACTAAATCTGAGGGAAATGATCTTGCTGCATGGACGGTTAATAACACTTTACACTACACAAGATTTCTTAAATTAAGATTGTTTAATCTAGAAATAAGCATGTTGGACACTTAGAATAAGAAATTAACTCTTAAAACAAGATAAATCAAAGCTGCAAGCAGCGATGAATTGGCCCGAGCAGAGTGACCTGACAATTATTTATTTCTTACCAAGATAAAAAAAACCTTGATTTAAGTGTTACATAATTTCTCGTTTTAAGAGTTAATTTCTTATTTTAAGTGTTCAACATGCTTATTTCTAGTTTTAACAATCTTCATTTAAGAAATCTGGTCAAATGCAATTATCTGTCCATGCAGCAAGATCATTTCCCTCAGATTTAGTGTTTTTATCTGGTTTTTAGACACACGTTTTTGCAGTGCTCATATTGAAAGCTGCTATACTGCCCTACAAAGTCTAACTGCAGTAACTACATTTTTGGTCTCAATTGAGTTATCACTAATATTAAGCTCCCTGATGTCGGTTTTATCTTGTGACAAAGTTTTAGATTTCAATTTTGCTTTATTTCAGAGAAATAATGATATCAAAATTGCAATAACTAAAAACCAAAGGAGCAGCAGTAATTGCACTTACCACAGTCTGCTTTGGATATACAAATTTAAACACATAACCAAAGCAGGAGGCAGTACGTTCCCTTAATGCGATCTTCTTTGACTGTAATACAGTGTAGCCATTGAATAGCGAAGACAAGAAAAATACAAATTATACGTTTATTTGATGGGGAAATTATTATCTAGATAGTGATTCAGTAAACACGTGAGATAAAATTATATTTAGACTAAAATACAACATTACTTTATAATATTAAAAGCTGAAAGAAGACAACATTGTACTTACTGCACTCTGTTTTTACATCAGTGCAAAACCAGAGTGCAGTAATTACATTATCGGGGTCAAAGGTCAAATAAATCATCATGATTTTTGAGTGCAAAAGTGACATCATCAATACATGTTGAAATAAATGTCACCTACCTACCCATAACACATTTGGCTGGCCAGTTAAAAACGTAAAAAACAAAAAACAAACTTTAAAGCAGTTTTTCTCAGTTTTACCCCTTGTGTAGTTACTGCAGTTAGACTTTGTAGGGCAGAATAGGCAAAATGTTTATATTAACAATGCAGAAAATGACTACAGGTTAGAGTTGTCAAAAGTATCGATACTCAAAAAAAGAATCGATACTAAAACGTTCTATCTGGATACGGTACTCATTTTCAAAAGTATCTAATAATAATAATAATAAATAAATAAATCAGGCACGTAGTATGCCCATATTACGTTAATTGACACAGTGTCAGTATATGTAAGCATAGAGTTAATAAGTTTACATGAATGTTGGTGACTGAAAAGTTGTTATTTTCTCTCTTGAAGTCCCAGAATGAAGCAGAGAAAAGTCAACCTACAACCAAACAACAACACACACAGCCGAAAATATTGTTACGTCAGACCTGAAGCTTGTTATCATAGTTGCAGTTTCTTTTTGCACAACTGTTTTTTATTATAAATATTTAACCTGTGGTTCTGTTCATTTTGAACATGTTGCATTTTTCTTGTTAATAAAAATATTTCTGTAAAATTTTGGGGTCTTTGTTTTTATCCTTGTGGTATCGAAAATGGTATCGACTATTGAATATTTTCCTGAGTATCGGTATCGAGTTGAACATTTTTAGTATCGTGACAACCCTACTAGAGTGAAATAGGGCTCTCATAGTGATTATCCACTCTACAGTCTCTCTCATTCTTCAGAGCTTTATAGTATTTTGTAAAACTACTATTTGGTTCATTCTAATCACTCACATCAGTTTTCTTTCAGCAGCTGTTTTGGAGGAAAAAATAAAATAAACCCTACTCACTGTGAGTTACCTGCTCCACAGCAGCACAGTGTAGCTTTAACCAATAAGAACCCAGACCCAGTAATCCTTAACCCTTAATAGGGCACTCATTGAAATACTTGCAAATTTCAACCCTAGAGAATATTGGGGAGGAGGGTAATATTTTGAGGAAAAAAGTTTATGAGATTAAAGTGGTGAATCTGCGAAAAAAAAGTTGCTTTTTTCCACTTTTTTCTTGTAAATCTGCGACTTTTTTCGTGCAGATTTGCCACTTTAAATCTCTTAAATCTGCAACTATTTTTCTTGTAGATTTGCCACTTAAATCTAGTAAATTTGCAACTTTTTTCTCAAAATATCATTTAATTTATTTCTCATTTTAGATATCCGCTGAAGTTACCAAATATAGTTCTTCGCCTGAGGTTAAAGGAAAATGAATTAAAACTACTATTTTTAAAACTAAAATTTTAGTAACAAAATAATAATAAATCAATAATAAATAAAAACAAATAACCATTTGCCTTTTTGTTTTCATCTCCATAACATATATCATAACTGTAACTTTAATAGTGCTGTTAGACAACAAATTCCATTTAAGACTTGTTTTTAAGTAATAAAATAATAATAAATCAATAATAAATATAAATAACACTGCCTCATTGGATGGCTTCTCAACAAGCTACTGTGGCTGTAAAACACTGAAAAACATACTTCTGTACTTGAGAAAACATACATGGTGATAAAAAACAAAACATGCTGAAGGGAAACAAAACTATACGTCACAGCGATATTTTTGTAACTTGTTTCATATTAATTTGTTCAGGAAATTTGGTCAGAACAGGTTAAATGCAAAAAAGGGCACCATTTTAACCGATTAGAATGGTTAAATGGGTTTTAACTTAGCCAAGTAGCAAAAAATAAGCTTTTTGAAATTAGCTACTTTTTCACATTTCTGTTTCCAGTCACAGCCACATTTTGGAGAAGTCACTTCCTGTCACAGTCACATGACCACCACACCAGGGTGTTGAGTATACGTGGCTTAGGGATTTAATGAGTTAAGGTGAAGCATAAAGCTGAATATGGGAGATTCTAGAAGATTTAAAGAGTTTGTTACACACGTGTCACTGGAGTCTTGATGACTACAAATCATCCGTATGTTGCTCTGTGTCTCAAAAAACACCAATATAATGCCATAAATCATGAAAAGGACAAACTTAAGTTTGATTTATTTGATGAATAATTAAATCAAACATTGTAAAAAAACAGTATGTATATAAAACATTTTTCCAAGTGATCTGGTGTTTCCAGTATTGAGGAAAACGGGAACTCCTCATGCTACACAAACTGAAATGTTTACATTTTTTACAACCTCTCTTTCCTGTCTCAGCTCTGTCTAAACAGACTATGTGACTGTTAGTTTTGGAGAAGCACCTAAAAGCACAACATTAATGTTTTGATTTGTTAGCGTTACAGTTAAGTTTTTGGCAAAATTTGTAATGAGACTTGGAAAAAATAAAGTGATTTGGATAAAATTTCACTGTTTTAACCTCAGCTTTGTCTTGTTTTTTCTAAAGAAAGTGTTTGTTATACAGCATTTTTTTTTAAACCGTCGGAAATTTGACTACAAATGAACAAACAGAGAAAATATGCTGACTGTGCCGGTCTACAATCAGCTGTTTGTCCCTGTGCACTGCAAAAAAGTCTAAAAACAAGATAAAAACATTAAATCTGAGGGAAATTATCTTGCTGCATGGACAGATAATCTAGAAATCAGCATGTTGTACGCTTGAAATTAGAAATTAACTCTTAAAACCAGATAAATTAAAGATGCAAGCAGTGATGAACTGGCCCGAGCAGAGTCACCTGACAATTATTTGTTTCTTACCAAGATTTTAAAAAACTTTAGATTTACAAATGTTAATTTCTTATTTTAAGTGTTCAACATGCTAATTTCTATATTTAATAATCTTAATTTAAAAAATATTGTCAAGTGAAATTATCTGTCCATGCAGCAAGATCATTTCCCTCAGATTTAGTGTTTTTATCTTGTTTTTAGACACACCTTTTTTGCAGTGTGTGTTTGTAAGTGTGTAAGCTTAACCCTTAATAGGGCACTCATTGAAATACTTCCAAATTTCAACCCTAGAGAATATTGAAGGATATTACATACTGCCAGAATGTGTAAAAAAAACATACGAAAATAATATTTTGAGAAAAAAGTTTACGAGATTAAAGTTGCAAATCTACGAGAAAAAAATGCGTAGATTTATGAGATTTAAAGTGGTGAATCTGGGAGAAAAAAGTTGCTTTTTTTTTTCCTCGTAAATCTGTGACTTTTTCGCACAGATTTGTCACTTTAAATCTCTTAAATCTGCAACTTTTTTTCTTGTAAATTTGCCACTTTAATCTAGTAAATTTGCAACTTTTTCTCGAAATATTACCTGAAGTTACCAAATATAACTATATTTGGTAACTTCAGGTAATATTTCAAGAAAAAAGTTGCCTTTGCCTGATAAAGGGTTAATAGGATAAATGAAGGTGCTGAAAATTCTGGTTTGTTTAACACTTTTAATTTTACTACACATGTGTTCTTTCATAGATTGGATGTCTTCAGTATTAATCTACAATGTTGAAAATAATAATTAAAAAAGCTTGTACTGTATACCATAGAGAACCATGGGGAACTTTTAATGGAAACACAAACTATTGCAGTCAAAGAATGCTTACGTTTTGGTTGTATTTTTGACTGATGTGATAAACTTGAAAAATTATACAATTTCACTATGGAAGAACTTTTGATCCTCAGAAAATGACCTGCTGACCCCTTGGAAAGAGTCACTCACTGTTGTGCAATAGCCCGTTTTGCCCGTATCGTATTTTTCTGTGCACCAGAAGGGTTTTTAGCCAGTGACCTTACAAAGTGCCTTATAAAGTGCAGTGCTGTGTTGAGGGTACTAGCAGTGTTGTAGGAAAATGAACTTGAGTGTTGTGTTGGTGTGTATCAGAGTTGTGTTGTGTCACTGTGAGAGTCTTACCGAGTTGCCTTTGCTCTGTAGGAGGCTGTGGTCGTGCTGCTCCGGTGTGATGGGGGAGGACTTGAGAGGGGGGGAGAGGGTGAGGTCCCGACGTAGAGGCCGTGAATCCATCTTGTCCCCTGCCCTGTCCAGCTTGTGCCCCGAGTCCTTACCCCCTTCCCTCCCCTCTTTTCCTTCCCTCCCCTCCCTCCCGTCACGGTTCTTATGCCTCTGGCGCTGCACAGTGTGCGAGCGCCCCTCTCCATGAGCGTGACTATGCCCAGGCCTCTCCTCCCCGTGCCCATGGGGCTTGTGGGTAGTGGAGTCTCTCGGCTGTAAAGGCTTCATCTCCATCTCATAATTGCTCATTTTCTCCTCATCCTGCTCCAGCAGCCTGCCTCCCCTCCCATGCACGCCCCTGTGCCCCGACGTCCAAGAGGCAGACGAGGACGACTCCGTCCACCTGTCCCCTCTGGCCTGTCTGTGATTGGATGATCCGTGCTCCCGGGACTTATGATTGGAGGAGCTGTGTTTGTGTCCGTTGGTCCGGCTCGCTCCTCGTCCACTTAGCCCACCTCCTCCTTTTGACAACATCCCTCTCCTCTTGTCCTCGCTCCAGCTGTTAGCCCGTGGGTACTCCACCTTGCCTCGTCCTCCTCCTCCGCCCTCACCTCCTTCGCCTCCTCCCTCCATCAACACCTGGATCTCTGTCTGCCCTCCTCCTCCACCTTTTTCACCCCTTTCTCCTCCATCCTTCCCCTTGTCGCCGTGGTCCACAGCGACCTGCCGGTGGAAGCGGGCACTCTTGGTGCGCTGGGTTGGCCGGGCGGGGGGTGGCGGGGTGTGGGGCGGTGAGGAAGAAGGGGGGCTGAGGTCAGGGGTGGCGGCATCATTAGAGGGGTCGTCAGAGGCCACGCTCTTTACGTAGAGGTCGGGGCTGTCGGCGGTGCCGGCGCTACTCGACAACCCCTCGCCCTCCACCTCACTGGACACCTGGCGTTTGGGCCGCTGCACCTCCATGCCTGCAAGAGACAGAAGACATCAGAGAGAGGACGGAGAGGTGGTGATGTGTCTACTGTTTAAAGTTTAAATGGAGTCTCTGGGTGAAATTATGCCGGAGAAGTAGATGTTTAAAAATCTCCAATTATTGTTCTTTTTTGCTCATTTGTTTTCGGCCGTCCCATTCATTTTAATGCACTTACGTCGCGAAAAATTTGTATTCTGTAGAGAAAAGTAATAGCACACCCATCCGGATCAAACCGCACGTTTTGATATATAATTTGTCCTGCAACTCTTCAAGTTGTAGGACTAGTAGCGGGACGAAATTGTGTCCGGAAGAGGAAGAAGAAAAAATCCACAGTATAACAGTAGTACAGAGAAGTTGAGCATAAACTCAACTTCTCATGAAAGCCACGGGTATAAGCTCTCAAATACTTTTTGAATTTCATTTCTATCTGCTACAGAGACTGAAAAATCTTCTGTTGAATTTCCAGAAAAACTTCAGGTTTTAGGGGGTTCTTTCAAAATCGCCCAGAGGTTTTCCAGGTATTTTTTCCAGGTGTTTTAGGCCTAAATGGGTTAAATGGCAGTAAAAGTATCAGTACAGCCAACAATGACATGCGTATTGTCTCTGAAAATGTATGAACATTATAAATATTTTCTTTTGACACCACCCAAGCAGCAACTTCCAGGTCTGCAAAGTAAAGCCAATGCTGAAGTGCTTTAAACCTGCTTGAGGGACAGTTTCTACAACAGGGCTATAGCGCTGGTAAACGGAAACAGTTGATACACTCGTGTCACTCACATCGTTTCACATTCATGTACATTCATGTATGACATGTGCAATGGGCTTTATTTTTACTGTAGAACATGTGCAATAAGCTTTTTCTCTGCGTGACCTGTGCAATAAGTTTTTCCTTTGCCATGTGTCTCTGTTTACAGTCCCTTACTTTTGTGATTTGTGAGTGATTATTCCCTTTTTTCATTTGTTTGTTTGATGGGTGCATGCATTGGTTGGTTATTTATTTAATATTTATCTTTTTTGCGCTGACGGGAGAGCTGTGCCTCAATTTAGTTGTGCTAACGTATTTTTTTATACTACCGTGCAATGACAATAAAGACTCTATTCTATTCTATTCATTGTTTCCAGTGGCCAGCAGGAGGAGGACTCCTAACCCTAAAGAAGTCAGTTTATATGAGTCTATGAGAAAAATGAACCAACTTCTCACATGATTAATTACCTGAGCAAACATTCCCATATTGTATTTATGGTCTCAATTGTTAGTTTCAACTCTTCTTAAATACAGCATATGTATTTTGTAAATTATGATACCATTTAGTGATGAGAAAAAGATTAAAAAGACCATGCCCTGCTTTTCAAAAAAGAAAATATCAAAATATCCTCCCTTCTCTGACCCCCTTTTATTTTTCTACAGTCCCTTAGCTTTATCTGCAAACCAATGTGAAGGAAACAGTAGGGTGCAGGATGATCTCCAGGATTAAACAACAACATGTTGCCAAATGTCAGCACTGATACTTGTTGACATAGACGTCCTCACAATAGGAGCGGAAAGCCTCTGTGAGCAGAATAGATGGCAAAAGAACAATCACTGTCATCTCAGGTATCTGTGTGTGGGGGCGTACTGTACACGTAAAGTCAGTTTGTGTGTGTGTGTGTGTGTGTGTGTGTGTGTGTGTCACTGCGCTGAGTAGTGCATGTTCTTGTGGATTGGCTACCTGCAGCGCTGTCCAGGTGTGAGTGACAGAGACACAAACGCAAAGCTGGAGGGTGGTTCACACTGACCTTTATCACCATCCCACACACATGTTTCGCTGCTTCATGCATATGTAGACACACGTGTTGTTGCATATACACTGTAAAAAAAACCTGTTGTTTTTATGGTAAAATGGTCTAAGATTACAGTAAAATGATATTAACACTGTTGATTTCACGTTTAAGACTGCCATTTTATTCCATATTTTACCTTAAAAAATAAAAAGTTTTCCCATCAAAATAAACACTGTTTTGCCATGTAATTGACAAGAAAATACTTGCCACAGAAATGAAAGATTTTACCATTAAATATTACAGTATTTTTCTGTAAGAAATATGGTGCTTAGTGCTTTTTACAAAAAAATAAATGCAAAGATGATGGCTTTTGTATATATTACAGTATATTTTTGCTACAAACACGGTGCCAGTGTATTTTATAGTGGAGTAACGTATTTAAAATTTTAACAAATTACTCTTTTGGCTGATATATACATTTACGGTGTTTCATTGTTACTGAAACTGAATGAACCCATTTATCTTTTTATGGTCTTTTATTGTCATGTTTTAGCAGTTCTTCAACATAAAATCTACAGACATTTTTTACAGTGTGTAAACATAGCACTGGAATATCATATGATATGTCATGTATTCATATAGGCTAGAGTGTAATAATAGAGTCATTGTAACATATTAATATAATATGGTATACGATGGTTCATATAGTGAAGGTACAGAGATGTAGACTTGAGTTATTGCGACTTGGACTCGAAAGTTAAAGACTTGACTTGAGACATGATGACTCGTCTGCGATCATTAATTATCAAATTAAATTTTTTACAGTGTACCTCTGCCTGGCTCTGTTCATGGATTATGTTCGATGTTTGAGTATATACATGTATGTTGTGAGTATGTGTGCCCACCATTTCCTGGGTGCTGGAAGGAAGGGGAGAACTGCTTGGCAGTGACCCTGGCCATGCGACTCTCTTCCTGGGCTTTCTGAGCTGCTCCCACCGCTGCTTCTGCTTTACCCTGTGCATGAGCCGTCCTGACACACACGAGAAAGGAAACAGAATGTATAGAGAACAATAAACAAACCAAACTTTAACTTTAAACATTCACAATCATTGGCAGTGGTGTCCAAAACCAATTCCTTTTAAGAAAAAAAGTACAGCAGGTGGGAAGAAGATAAGGAATTCTTGCTCAAAAGAACAGAACAGAATAGAAAAACATCGTCCAAAAATACTTTGGGGGGGAAACCCAGAAACTGACATTTGGAACAATAAAAGTGCCAACAGTGCACCACAGTGTTTTAGTTTTTCACTGGGGTATAGGTTTGGTCCTGGTTTATTCAGTGCACACAAGACTCAGAACACAACCACTTCACATTCATTAACCTTGTATGGGATTTTGGTGATGCCCAAGGCATGATGGGCATACCTTGCAATGTGGACAGAATTGTTTCATGGGTGGAAGAAAAAGTTCAGCTTTTTCTCTTTGTTTTGACCTTCTGTCCACACCAATGTGACATTTTTCTCACCTGAAAACTGAACTGAGAAATATAAATATAAAATATTGCCAAACAGCTACTGTAAATCATGAGCTGTATTAAAGCATTGTAGTTAATCACATGGAGCTGGAGCCGAGATCAGAGGTTTCAGGTTCATACTTGTATTTTGGATTGCTACTCGAGCATATTTAAAAAAAAATAAAAAAAAAATAATAATAATTTACTGTCTGTCTGAATATACAGTCACCAGCCTCTTCATTAGCTAGCAAGAGGCACGTTTCCATCAGGTACATTTCCCTCCAGTGAGCCGCTAAGGGTGTGTCTTAGGAGAGAGGATCCACCCAAGATCCACCCAACTTTACCAGTTAGTGGCTCATGTAGCGGTTTAGAAAGTACCTGCCTTGGATAGGTACTTTTCTGAGCTGCTACTGAGCTGCTACTAACTAGTCGACGCTGATTGGATATGGTTGAGGCGGATACGACGTGAGTAGATCTCGACACAACCACAATTTAAAGAAGTGAGCACGGTCTCCAAGACCAAGCGAACAAACACGACGAACAGTAAAATCAGAAAACATCTCCTTTCCTTTCATGTTGATGTCTCGACTGTTTGGACTCACAGTCAAAATTGTCGCTGAAAAATCACATAAGTTTCACAGAACTATTTACGTCACACTCCGTTGGTTAGCTGCTACAAAAGTACCAGTATGGGAACAGAGGCTGAGTGGAACTAACTAGTGGGCGGAGCCAAAACACTTAGTACTCAGTGGAAACACACCTAAAGTGTACCTAACAAAGTGGGTTCTTCTTCTGCTGTAGCCCATCTGGACTTATGTGTCATGTTCTAAGTAAGTTTTGCCTGTGTTTGCCTTTAAGGGGTTATTCTTTTTTTCATGTTTAAGTCCAGCCTTTGTTCTGATAGGTGGATTAGGTCACATGACACTACCAGGTCATAATGTAGAGGCTTTGATCATTAAAGCAGCAGATTTCTCCATGCCATGTGGTCAGGTTGTAGCTTCCAGCTAGCTTCATCTTTTTCTCCTACTGTTTGTGCCTAGGAAAAGGATTGCTTCTAAGTTATGTTTACTTTTTTTTTTTTACTAATTTCAATGTTAAGTTTATTTGCATGTTACTGTCAGGTTGTGTGCAGTTATTTACATTGTTGTCTCTGTAAATATAGTGTGCAGTCAATGATTTATGCTGTATTTTTTCTGTTATTTCAGTTTTACAAAAATGATTTCATGAGAATGGTACGACTACAGTAAAGACCATTGAACTTTACTCCAGCTTCTGTCTTTCTCTTGGAGCTTGTTCGCTATCTGTCGATTTGTGTACAGACACCCACACACACTGAGGACAGAATATTGTGTGTTCAGAGATTGTCTTCTGCAGACCTTGGTTGTAACAAGTGGTTATTTGAGTTCCTGTTGAACCAGTCTCCATTCTCCTCTGACCTCTGGCATCAACAAGGCATTTTGCCTTGATATTTTCTCTTCTTGGGACCATTCTCTGTAAACTCTAGAGATGGTTGTTAGATTAGCAGTTTGTGAAATACTCAAACCAACAACCATGCCACGTTCAAAGTCACTTAAATCCCCTTTCTTCCCCATTCTGATGCTCGTTTTGAACTTCAGCAGCTTGTCTTCACCATGTCTACAAGCCTCAATGCATTGACTTGCTGCCATGTGGTTGGCTGATTAGATATTTGCGGTAACGAGCAGTTGCACAAGTCTACCTAATAAAGTGCCCTTGTGTACTGGTATCCACACTCTGTTTTAGTGCCTGTCTCTTTAAGACCCTCTCCCAAAAAAAGCCCAGTCTGCTGTGACTGCATTTTCTAGTGTACCTGTACATAATATATATTTTTGAGATCACAACCTTACAAAAGTCCTGATAGCTCAAATAAAGGCACAGTTTATGAATATGTCTGTGTGCATTTTTCTGTGGATTGAGCGTTTCTATAGAACCACGATTCAAAGAAAGTTGGGACATTCCATAAAAAAACATAAATAACAACAGAGTGCAAAGTGGAGCCTGGGCCACTGCATGTTAAAAGAACTTACAGCATCACCTGACAGTACACACTTGTTAGATTCAGTTGCTTCATAAATTTCAGGTTATAACACTATGTTACTGTGCACTAGTAACAATAAGAAAATTTTCCTGTGATTATGGAAACCTAAATAAAACATCTACTGAACATGAAATCACATCCCTTTTGAGCCGGTATCATTATCAGAAGAGCATGCAGCATACACTCATTCATTCATATGTGAGTTATCTGTTCTATTGTGTGCATGTTGTGGCTGAAGGATCTCATTATAAGACACTTGAGCCAGTGGGTGAGAAACACACACACACACACACACACACACACACACACACACACACACACACACACACCATGAAGAGCATAACATATTACATGATGCCTCACACAGTAGCTATTGGAGCAATATCACAGAGCCACACTATAATGTAGCAGTATTTAATATAATCATCTGTTTACAGGCTCTGTAATCATTCGCTTGAAAATATATTTACCATCAGAAAATAATTCATCTCACTGCCTCTGTCTGTCGGGCTTCTCACATCTCCTTCATCTCTCTAACTGCTCCTTTACAGCCTCCTTTTCATATGTCCCTTTCTTTTCTTTCTCCCCATGTTCCTAATTGCTCCTTCCTTCTTTGTCACAATCCCCTTTTTTCATCTGCCTCTTGTCTCACGTCTCTTTCACCCTCTCTGGTTATATCAAATGGATCTTTTCTTTCAATTACAACCCTCTTCTCACCTTCGTCTCTGGCTTTCCATTCGCCTATCTTTCTCTGCCTTTCGAAGGGCTCTCGACTCATGTAAAATAACCTCCCCATCCCTCCCTCCCTTTTCTCTCTCTGGGCAGTAACAGTCTTGATGCAGTGTTGCATGTCGATGGGTATTGATTTTTTCCTCTCTGCCTCAATGTTTCTCTTTGCCCCTCTCTGCACTCTCTGCCAGCGCTGCTATGCCAGGCCCACAGTATAGTCAACACCAGCATGTGTGTGAGTGCCTGACTGTTGTGTGTGACTGTTGTGGGGGAGGTGTAAGAAGAGAGAAGACCGTCTTGACATAATCAGATGTATACATTTTGCCAAAAGCCTTGCATTCACAAGGTTTAAATGTCTTTAATAAACTGCTTCCCATGTAAACACACTCACAAAAAACTCCTTTAGTCAGTCTGTCTGTCTGTGTGTGTCTCTGTGTCTGTGTGCGTCTCTCTGTGTCTGTGTGTGTCTCTCTGTGTGTATATCTGTGTCTCTCTGTGTCTGTCTCTCTGTGTCTGTGTATGTCTCTCTGTGTCTGTGTGTGTCTCTCTGTGTCTGTGTATGTCTCTCTGTGTCTGTGTGTGTGTTTGTGTGTCTCTCTGTGTCTGTGTGTCTCTGTGTCTGTGTCTGTGTATGTCTCTCTGTGTCTGTGTGTGTGTGTCTCTGTATGTGTGTGTCTCTCTGTGTCTGTGTGTGTGTGTGTGTGTGTGTGTGTGTGTGTGTGTGTGTGTCTGTGTGTGTGTGTGTATCTGTGTCTGTGTCTGTCTCTGTGTATGTATCTCTGTGTCTGTGTGTCTCTCTCTGTGTCTATGTATGTCTCTCTGTGTCTGTCTGTGTGTGTGTGTGTGTGTCTCTCTCTCTCTCTCTCTCCCTCTCTCTCTCTCTCTCTCTCTCTCTCTCTCTCTTCCTCCCTTCTTTTCCTCCACAATTTCCTGTCCCACTCCTCCCACCTCTTCCCCGGGAACAACCTGTTTCAGGATGAATCAACTGCCTGGATAGAAAAGAGACGCCTGTTCAATGGGGGCTTGATGACACAACACAACATCCTGTCCAAATGAAGAAAAAAAAGAGTTGCAGATAGAGGGCAAGAAGAGAGAAAGGAAATAAAGATGAAGCAGGATGATGAGGAGGGAGGGAGGGAGGACAGTGTGTGACAAAGGAGAGGCACAGGAGGTGTAATGGAGAAGGGCATGGGAAGAGACTGAAAAGGAAGAAAGAAGATGGAGTTAAAAAATGTTACGTATTAAGCATCAATGAATCATTACCAGATTAATTCAGAGACAGCGTAATTATAGCAGTGCCCAAAAGATTGACAACCTCTACGTCTCTACATTAAAGAGAAAGGAGGGGTGGGGAGCAAGCAGCAACGTCTTTTTCATGACTCAAGGAACAGGGTTTATGAGCTCTGGTTTCATATAGGTGTAATGATTAACATGTTGACCATCTAACAGGCAAATCTAAATATTCACCTCATGGTGGCATTAGAATGGTGGCCCTGAGAGCTCACAGCACTGCAACCTAAGAAAACACATGCAAATACACAAAAAAAGCAAACTGAGAAAACATCTTCATCAGTTTGACAACACAAGTGCAGCATTTAGAAAACTGTCTGTCTGGACATGCTTGTGATATTATCATGTTATTTTAAGATAATGATATTTTTTATGTTATAATGTGATATATAGCGCTAGCCTGCTAGCGTTAGCCCGTATCAATCACATTGCAGTTAGGGTTGCCAACCGTCCCTTGAAAAGCGGAATTGTCCCGTATTGAGGTGAAAAGGGACGCACTTTGTCCCGTATTACTGTGACAGTCAAAAAATAGTCAGTAAATGCCAATGAAAAATGAATAACTGGGCGCTTTATATGTAAACTTACGGTAAACTTATTCCAATACAGAATACACCCATCCCATTGGTCGAGGAGAAGATAGCAGAAGACAACAAAGCAGCATGCGTAGGTTACAACTGACATAGATGCCGACACTGCTTTACAGGGAGGTACACCTTCGAACAGCAATGCTACTAGTACTCCTCCAGAAAAAAAAACTGAAAAGGATGCAAAAATACTGAGGAATGGGAAAAAGGAAACACCTGGGTGGGAAAAGTGTGTGATAACATCTATAAAGCCACTGCATGGTGTGCTGGTGCTCTTTTTCCTTAGTCCATGGTGGACTGACTGATCTGAAACAACATGCTTCCAGTACTGTGGTCACACCATCTGCACTTTAAATTTTAGTGCGCAATTACATTGCACTTTACGGTAGCCAGTTTGTCAGCTGCATGACTCCAAAATAGCCATTCAATTGCATTCATGCTACTGCAATTAAAAAAGTACATCAAATTGTTATCAGCAAACTCCAGTTCATTCTTGAAGACCAGGTCCCCATGTGTTTCATGACATGAATTTCATGCCTTTTTACTGAACCAATATGGAATTATGGAATGCCAAAATCTTCCATAATGGCCATTCAATTGCATACATGCTGCATTTTAAAAGCCAATAAAAGGAGTAAATCAAATTGTTATCAGCAAACTCCACAACATCTTTGAAGAACAGGGCCTAATTGTTATTTTGTATTGAAGTGAATTGCTGGAAATTTGTTTTCCATGTATTCATGTCACACAAAAATATGCATCTAATTCAATTCAGGTTCGAGTCAAATCATTAAAAATAATTTCACTCACAAAAAAGGGGCTAAAAAATTTCACCACGCCAGGATGGGTGAAGGCAATCAGGTCGGGCGGCCCTGCCAATGAGGTGTCCCTTATTTATTTTTCGGGGAGTTGGTAACCCTAATTGCAGTTAAACAAATCAAATAAATGAATGATAAACGCTTTATTTGGTCTCTCTCAACAGCACCGAGTTGGTCTTGGTCGTGCTAAGCACGCTAGCAAGCTATCAATCGCACACTAACGTTAGAATGCTATGATCGGCAGCTAACGTTAGCATGCTAGCACTAACCCGCATGTGAAAACATCATTCTGTTGCGTTGTGGTCTTTGCAACGCGTTTTCGAAATGCTTCGCTTGTGTTGTGAAATTGATGAAGATGTTTTCTCAGTTTGCTTGTGTTTTGTGTATTTGCATCTGTTTTCTTAAGTTGCAGCGCTGTGAGCTCTCAGGGCCACCGTACATTAGAGGGAAAGTCAAGCAATCACTGAAGTCACACTTGGCTTCATCCTCTGGAGACAATGAATGTCTGTCTGACATTTCATGGCAATTCTTTCAAAAGTTTTTGAGATATTTCAATGTGGACCAAAGGACAGACTGACATGGCTCTCCCTAGTGCCCCTAGTGAGGCTATAAAAAACTAAATATATGGTGGTTGAAGTTAACAAATTCAGTGATTTGCTGTATACTTGCTGTAACTGTATATTGAATATTTTGAGTTGTTGGACTGTTGGTCAAATATCGCAGAAATTAAGGAGCATAGTTCATGTATTGAAGGGGTTAAGTTGGTTATCTTACAGCACTGTACAGTTTTTTTAGCACTATTCTGTGTTCTGATTCTGATCTGTCAATTACAGCATTCTGAATAGCAAACCTCTAAAACAGACTATTGCTTTTTGCTATTGCTATAACTCAGTGGCAACCTGAAAAATTGAGTAAGTAAACTCCGCTTCCTCGCCCAGCCACTAGAGGCCGGCGCCAGCAGTGAGTTCATCCCCATAGACGCCCAAGTTAAAATGTTCAACTTTACAGGAGATATAAACATATTTCCAGCCTGGTTCAAAAACTATTTTGGTCTCTATAGCTAATTTCCCCCTTCATGGCAAATGTATGGAGTATAAATACTTTTATAATCCACCCAATCAATTTTTATTAAGGGGTTAAGTTATGGAAAATCAAGGATGCGGCCATTTCGATTGGCAGATGGGTGCCGCTTCAGCAACCTGGCTGTATTCATCATACCTCGGCTGAACTTCGCTCCACCTCTTTGCACACTTTTCGGATTAGCAGGGAGTTAGGAGGAGTCAGGCACTGCCCGGATGGAACTGGTAAGAGGCACCCAGATTAAGCTTCATTTTGGCTCTACAGAAACCAATAATAATGGAAAATAAGTCCATATGTTATACAGTCTATTTACGTATATGACAGAATGTTGCTCTTTGACGCAAATCTGTGATTTGTGATTTTGGGCTATATAAATAAAATTGACTTGACTTGACTATGTATGCAGTTCTGATCATAGACATCTAATGGGCCCAATAGTCCAACAGAGGTGATCTTTTGGACCCTAACCAAGTGTTAAAACCTAACCATTCTTTATTCACAGTGTCACCCCATAAAACATACTCATTTTACTACGACTACATTGTATATTGTTGGACTATTGGGCTGTCGGACCTATATACATATAAGAAACAACCAGGCGGCAATCTCCATGTCTGAGCATGGAGGCAAACCAGGAAGTGCCTTAAGCTGCATTCTACCGAAAAGTCCAGCAGGGGGCGCTAAGTTTGGCTGCAAAAAAATTCTGTCCATTCATTTCAGTGCAAAATGAGAAAACTTCTCACTTGATTTATTACCTCAGAAAAACACTATAGTCTCAATCGCTAGTAAAAAAATCTTCTACAAGACTTATGTTAACAGTTCTAATAATGGCCCCATTTACCCCCACGGCAACGTGTCAATAAAGATATATATATATATATATATATATATATATATATATATATATATATATATATATAGAAATCGCTGTTCAGTTTTATGAGGTAAGTTCCTTACATTTTGTTTTGTTTTTTTACCAGCCAAAATGAACAGCCCAGTTAATGCTCCAGTTAATGCTAGCATGAATTAGCAGCGACTTCTCTCAGTCAGGTTGAGGTGTAGAGAGGCTGTAGTCAGTGATCAGATCCCTCTCGCTCCTCCACAGTCCAGATATGGTCTGCTCCCCGTATCGGAAACAAGATGGCGACGAGTGTAACGCTGAACTCGACGCTTCCAATGGGCCACAAACCAATGGGTGACGTCATGGTGACTACGTCCATTATTTATATACAGTCTATGGTTATGACTGGGCCATCACTGCTTGAGGACGGTCAATTATACTAAGTATGAATTATAAATATAATACACTTTGACAAAGGTATATTGATGTTTAAGATGCTACATGAAGCACCTTTAAGAGGACAGAGTGAACGGACAGGGATGCCAAGGCCAAGAGGAAGAGGAAGATAAAGCAGGCCAGTGAAGACGAGAACCAAAGCAAACAGTAGATGGAAGAGATACACACAGAGGAAGACAAACACTGAGGTGAGGTGAGGAGAGAGACACGGAGAGAAAGTCTAATCCAGGACTCATGCTAAGCTCCTCCATCATCTCTGTCATTACTCGGCACCAGCTGATGAGGATGAGGGTGATTCATACCTGAATATCTAACAGAGCTTTCCGGTGTGCATCACTGCTAATAGTGTGTGTGTGCATGTGTGTCAGAGTGTGTGTTGGGCTTTAGGCTTGCTGATGAAACGAGGTCACAGGATTGCAGTGGCTCCATCCACAAAGCACAGTGAGTCACTGGTGTGTTTATCTAGTACCGAATAACCACAGGTAGCCTGATGCCACATCAGTTACATCAGTACATGTGACAACAATGACCAGGGCACATCAGGCTAGTGTCACACACACACACAATCTTGTCCTTCTATCTTTGTGAGGACTCTGTATTCATCAAATGCATTCCCTAGACCCCTAACCTTAACCATAACAACTGAATGCCTAACCCCAACCCTAACCACCTAACCTTAACCTAATTATAACCTGAAACCTAAAATCCCATAACCTTCAAACAGGCCTTTAAAGTAAAAATATGTCCTCAGTTTGCTGGTTAAAGCCATGGTCCTCACTATGTAGGAAGTATGAGAAGACACAAACACGCATTCTTGTACTTCTATCTTTTTGAGGACACATCATTAATGTAATGAATTTGTAGCCCCTGTCCCTAACCTAAACTTCAAACATTTTTAGGGCCTTTGAAGAAGTGAGGCCCACCTGAAATGTCCTCACTTCACAAAAATGTCCTCACTCAGTTAGTTAAGAACTAATTCTGGCTCTCACTATAATTGGAGTACAAGTACACACACACACACACACACACAAATCCAGGCTTTACTGTAACATCAGACACGTGGACAGCTGACACAGAATGTCTACCATCTGGGATGTTGTTCTGGAGCCCAAACCTGACCTTTGACCTCCCTGCCTGGATCAACATTAAGAAGTTTTCATAAACAGCCTATGAACAAATTTAGAAAACCCACACACAAACTCTAGGAAGGTTGGACAAAAAGCTGCATCATCCTTGAACCAGATTGCTAATGTGCTTTCGTTTAACTCCTATAAGATCTGCAGCAATTATCCTGTGACTGTGTTTCACCTCTCAGGGTTTCTCCTGGTGTTCCACAAGGAAATACCCTGCTGTTTCTGTTCTGGGACACAGTGAGACAGAGAGGAGGGAGAGGCTGTCCTGTCCTGGGCTATACTGCTGTTTGAATCTGGGTTAGACATTCCTGTGAAGGTGCATATGTATACTGCTAAGAAAGAGCTAGTTTAAAGACCCAGGCTACTGTACGTTCAGTGTCAAGTAAGAATTTTGCCACTATCTGAAAAAACAAGACCCATGCATTACCTACCTGGACTGTCCGCACAAATATTAAGAGCATTAACACTTTCATCAAATTAGCTAAATATGTACATTAACCCTCTGCTGACAAGACTCAGTAGTGACATAAGGGCTGTTTCCACTACCGGGTAATAGCCGGAATGAGGCGGGTTTCACTTGCTGAAACGCCCCTAATTTGAATACGAACAGTCCGGAGTCGGCTTTTGTCGTGACTTTTTTAGTCCCTGTGGAAGAGCAGGGTCTTTTTTCTCCCCTGAAAACAGCCTGGTTGCTGATTGGATAGATCGCTAAGCAGGATGTGACGTAGTACTCTACACGACAACAACACACGCCATTTGTAAAAGTCGGCAAAGCAGTGTTCCCAACTTAGCGACTTCGTTGCTAAATGTCGCAACTTTTCAGACCCCCTTAGCGACTATTTTTCAAGAAAGCAACTCGAGACAAATCCAGCGACTCCTTCTTACTCTTCTTAACAAGCCGGCCTCCGGCTCGTCAGCTACAGTTAGCTCTGTAGCAGTACAGTGTGTATGTGCTGCTGCTACAGGAGGTGTTCACTTAGCGATCTCTGTTTGTTTAGAACAAGCACCAGAAACTCTGTGCACAGTTAGCGATGCCGGTTATTTCACAATCACTATGTTTATGATCAGCGGAGACTGATGTGCATAATTAGCCATGCTGCTTTCAGCTGCTGACGTTGTGCACAGTTAGCAACGGTGAAAACCATACGTCACCTCCGGAGTCTCTAAATCCCTCTGGGGGCTAACTTGTAGTCGAAACACACAGAGTGAGCAGACTTTTGAGAGGGTGTGGTCTGAGACTTTCCCGGTGGCAACTTTCCCCCCCTAGTCGAAACACGGCTATAAGCACTTTTTCAAAAAACCCATCTCTGACAAAACCTTGTGTGAACATCAAAAACAAATACAACAGCGGGAATATTCTGCAAATGACAAAAGTGTTGTAGAAAAACAAAACAAATACACTAACACACAAAAGCTGGAAACAAATGCAACAGAAAATGGGTCCAGTCAACACAATGGAAACTCTCCAGGCCTCTAGAAGATAGTTCTAAGTGGAATAGTATTGTTTTCAACCCGAGAGAAAGACACCGCATCTCTGATTTAGATGAAATCTAAGATAATCTTTTACAACAACGCATTACAAGATGTGCCAGTGGTATGACCAGACGGCAACCTCCGTGTCTGAGCATGGAGGCAAACCAGGAAGTGCTTTAAGCTGCAATTAGTCTTCATGTATTTCTGGGCCAAACCAAACAGTAACAAAATCATCTTCATGCATGACAATGCACCATCTCATGCTGCAAGGAATACCTCTGCATCATTGGCTGCTATGGGCATAAAAGGAGAGAAACTCATGGTGTGGCCCCCATCCTCCCCTGATCTCAACCCTATTGAGAACCTTTGGAGCATCCTCAAGCGAAAGATCTATGAGGGTGGGAGGCAGTTCACATCCTAACAGCAGCTCTGGGAGGCTATTCTGACATCCTGCAAAGAAATTCAAGCAGAAACTCCCCAAACACTCACAAGGTCAATGGATGCAAGAATTGTGAAGCTGCTATCAAATAAGGGGTCCTATGTTAAAATGTAACTTGACCTGTTAAGATGATTTTGATTGAAATAGCTTTTGATTTGAGTAAATATGACCTCCGAATGCTGGAAAATCCGAAAATGAGCAGTTTCAGTTCTTAAAAACCTATAAAATGTTATAAAACTCTGTCGTGCGTAATAATGTGGAACAGTGCATTTTAAGTTTTTTATTTTTGAAAAAATACTGTTATCATTGGGAGGTTTGTCCAATCACATTAGAATTAATTAAACTAACGGTTGATGACTTAAATTATGCTGACTGTCATTTGCATCGACTATTTAGGAAAATCGGAGAAAAAACTCAGTTGCATAATAATTTGGAACACAGTGTAGTCAGTGATCAGTTCCCTCTCGCTCCTCCACAGTCCAGATATGGTCTGCTCCCCATATTGGAAACAAGATGGCGACGCAAGATGGCGACAGTGTAACGCAGAACTTGATGCATCCAACGGGCCACAAACCAATGGGTGACGTCACGGTGATTACGTCCATTATTTATATACAGTCTATGGGTATGACACCATTTCAGGGCATGGTCACCTGTTCCGCCGCCAATTTACAATTAAAGCAAATGTTAAGCATGATGTAATACTTTTCTTTAACATTGGATATTTCAATACGGCTATCTGTTTCCAGGTCAAGATTTTTTGCCAAGAAGATAGATTTTGTATTTGTTTTGTTTTTTTCCTGTGTATTTGAATTGGCAAAGTTTCTGTTGTAGTCTGTTTTCCCCTGTCGGCGATTATAACCAGTGGTGTAACTAAGTACACTGTCTCAAGTACTGTACTTAAGTACACTTTTGAGGTACTTGTACTTTACTTGAGTATTTCCATTTTAATGTAACTTTATACTTCTACTTCATTACATTTTGAGGCAAATATTGTACTCCACTACATTAAGCCACCAGCTTTAGTTACGTTTCGGGTTGATATTTAACTTAAAAAACATGAAACAAAGTAATTTAAAGTGATTAGACAAATAGTTCAAATGAGCCCTACCTTGGCAACATTAAAATGCTGCTTATAAAAATGCATCATCCGATAATATATTTGGAATAAATATAAAAATCTGAGTGGGTCCATTCTGCATAACGAGTACTTTTACTTCTGATACTTTAAGTACAGTTTAAGGGGGGGTTATATTCATTTACTTAAGTAAGATTTGAATGCAGAACTTTTACCTGTAGTGGAGTCATTCTGCAGTGTGGTATAGTACTTTTACTCAAGAAAAGGATCTGAACACTTCTTCCACCACTGATCATAATATAATCTATTGCATGGTAGAAACGTCATCAGTAAGAAAATCTGGGGACACAAAACTCGTCTAGATCAGATATATTACCCCTTTTTATTGAAAGTATAACTTTTCACCTAACTTTCACTTCAAATTACCATGGCTTCATCAGGGTATTGTTGAACTAACCTCTAAATAATTGTAAAAACACAAAGATCCCTTTCACAAGTCCTCAAAAGAGCATATGAGATTATCCTTGACCTTTATGACTACTTTAAACAGATGCCATGAAGAACGTGTGTTAGATTGCTTCTATTTAAAACAAAAAGGGAGTAAATTTTTATCCAAGAGGTCATTTGACTTGTGAGCACTGAGCAGCTTCCTTCCAAGACTGTTCCAAGAGTCTGTTGATTCTGTATACAGATTGATAAATGCACTCAACTGTGAACACGTTTTAACATAAAGCGTATTGGATATTGCTGGCCATCTGCAGATGGCCAGAACCTATTTATCTGTGTGTATTTCAATTTTTTTCTAATATAGTCCTATCTGTGTGTTTTGATTGCTTTTATATGTTAGAATAAATTGTTTTCGATGCATTTGTATTTGAAAAGCCACTTTCGCCAAATTGCACCTCGAGGGACAAAAAAGAAAACTGGAATTGAATATAAAAGTAACAAGTATCTAAAAATATATGCAGTAAGTTTTTTACTGGTGCTCTAGAGCAATTCCATGAATCCAACTTTATAGCTTTAATCCAACTACTGGAGGAGTTGAGATGAAAACACAGCCATTCATAGTCCCTGTAGGATGAAACAATAGGCCCTTTCATAGTGCTGTTTCATGCCACGACATTTACGGCTCTATAACGCCTCGCCTCCATTCTGAACACACCAGAACCGGGATCAAGTGATCCCACCAGTAGTAGTAGTCACAGAGGCGGAAATTGGTGGGACTGTTGGAAGCGGGACCACTATGAACAGGCCATCCCGGCAAGGCGGAATATTTGACGTTGTGCATGACATCTTACACACACCTCCCACTTAGTCCAACAGTCATCGAATCACTGTTCAGCAGCTGCACAACAACTGCAGCCGCCACTTATTGTAAACAAACCGGCATGCTAACTGTACACGTGGTGTCCGCCACTGATCGTAAACAAACCAGCATTGCTAACTGTGCACAGAATGTCCGGTGCTTGTTGTAAACAAACGGAGGTTGCTTAGTGAACACATGCTGCTGCAGCGTATACACACTGTACTGCTACAGAGTACTGTGCAGTTTAACTTAATTGTTGGTAGGGCAAAAGGCCAACTAAATTGCTAAATTGAGAAAATCTACCACATTGTCGTGTTTATAAAACTTAACATTCATTATCCATAATTATGGTATCATATTGAGTGGGTTATGGTGGCTGGTTTGGATTATTGGGTGGTTTTACGCCTATGATCACTATGAACGCCCTGAGGCGAAAAGCCGGCACAGATCTTTCCGGGTATATAGCAGGACATTTGCATGGATTAAAGTTCTCCGCCACTACGACAGAGTGACCGCTGGGAAAGTCTCAGGCCACGCCCTCTCAAATGTCCGCTCATTTAGCATGTCTCCATTACAAAAAGGCCCCCAGAGGGATTTATGAGACTCCGGAGGTGACGTATGGTTTTCGATCGTAGCTTTATGGCTTAGCGACAGTTTCGACCGTGATCACATCAAGACGGAAGCAACTGTGGCTGCCGTCCCTAACTATGCACAAAGTCAGAAGCTGATCATAAACAAGGCAGCATGGCTAATTATGCACAGCGTCTCTGCTGATAATAAACATAGTGATTGTGAATTAACCGGCATCGCTAACTGTACACAGAGTGTCCGGTGCTTGTCGTAAACAAACAGAGATCGCTAAGTGAACACCTCCTGCAGCAGCAGCATACACACTGTACTGCTACAGAGCTAACTGTTAGCCTATTAGCAATTTGCTGATTGGACGCTAAGGGGCTCTGTGACTGCAGTTGGGAGAGACTGCTGCAGGAGGACTGTGTAGACTCCTTCTTACTCTTCTTAACGAGCCGCCAACCCCCGCAGCTCGTTAACAAACAAAAGGAAAGGAAACTGAGAGAAGCTGTGAAGGTCCTCTCAGCAGTTAGAATGTATAAAAGGTTTACTTGAAATAGTAAGGAAAATAAAAACATGTAATGAAAAGTAATTATTTTAGAGAGTAAAGAGAGAGCTTTGCAAAACAAAAAAAATAATTGAAAAGATAAAAATAGAATACAATAGAAGAGCTGTTTAAAATCCTCCTCCTGTAAACAGTATTGGTTGAGCAAATAAATGTGATGGCTGCAATTGGTGCGGAATTCTTATACATTAGTATTTCTTAAGCAGGTGTCAAGTAGCCTAACCTGGAACATGTTTCACACACTGCAAGTGACTTGGCTGTAGTGTGAATAAAATTTCAGTCAGAAGATTTTTTTTTTAAACTTTAATCCATGCATTTGCGGGAGACACTATGAAAGGGCCTAACGAGATAAACTGCTGTGACTTTGGTACAGACATTAATAAAATAAAAAAATGTAATTCCCATCATGGTACTCTGGTTTATAATTAGTGATAAATAACACATTTTCGCCTTGCTAACATGCTAAATGAAGATGTGATACATTTAGCTATAAGCACTTCAGTGGTGCTTTGCCTCAGAGCTGTGAGAATGGCTGCAGACTTACTGTAGTCTTTCCTCTGGTCTCCTCATCAAATAGGTTCACTCAAGTACTTTGTATTGAGATCGGGATTTATCTGCTTTAAGCAAGCAAAAAGTGGCACCCTACTTTAAACAAGGACACTCTGTCCCTCCCCAAAAATAATTTAAACCCCCCCTTGTGCATGAGCTCCTGCCCTCCAAACATCCGAGCACAGACACAGTCCTCAGCATACATTAGCTCAAGTTTGCATGGTGAGTGTCTTAACATATCTCTTTTATTAGGGCCCGAGCAGGCAACGACCTGCGAGGTCCCTACTGTATTTCGAATGTTTATTTATTATCAGGGCCCGAGCAGGCAACGACCTGCAAGGTCCCTGCACTTCCGATAAAATATTTTTTCGTTTTTACCCACAAGCGTCCTCGTGTAAACGGGGCCTTAGCCTCCATCTAAAACTTTGCATTTTCAACCAGATTGCCAGTTGAAACAGGTTGAAACATTGTTCACACAGCTGCAACTTTTCCCTGCAAGGTTTAGATCGGTTTGGTGTCGTCGTGAATCTTTCTGAATCTTTCAAACCCGGTGACTGATGTGAACTTTTAATTTGTTTCCATTTCTTGCGCTCTCTGTCTGCGTGACTTGTCAACAGTTTGAGATAAGTTAGGTGAGCAGCTGTAGCAGGCTGTGGTCATACTGCCCTCAGCAGGACACTGTCATCACGACTAATAGGATTGGATCTTTAGTGATTCAACTCATGTATCCTCTTGCTTGCGTGTGTGTGTGTGTGTGTGTGTGTGTGTGTGTGTGTGTGTGTGTGTGTTTGTGTGTGTGTGTGTGTGTGTGTGTGTGTGTGTTTGTGTGTGTGAGCATCCCTCTAGTTCAGCCTCTCTGCTCTCTCAGGCTGCCTGCCAACATTGTTGGCATAATGCGGAAATCTCTCTCTCTCTCTTTCTCTCTCTCTCTCTATCTCTCTCTCTCTCTCTCTTTCTCTCTCTCACTCATACTTTTTCTGTCTAACTTTCTTATTGTCTTTTTCTCTCTAACTTTTACACTCTCTTCATATCTCTCTGTTATATCTCACACCATTTCTTTGTCACACTCTTGTGTTTTGTCTATCCCCTTTAACAAGCTTGTACATCAAATTCTTGCTTCTTGTAGAGAACAGGTGATTAGGGCTGCAACTAACGATTATTTTCATTATCGATTAATCTGTCGATTATTTCAACGATTAATCGATTAGTTGTTTGGTCAATAAAATGTTCAAAATATCAATCAGTGTTCGCCCAAACCACAAGATGACGCCCTCAAATCTCTTGTTTTGTCCACAAACCAAAGAGATATTCAGTTTATTGTCATAAAGAAACAAAGAAACCAGAAATATTCACATTGAAGAAGCTGAAATCAGAGAGTTTGGACTTGTCTGGACTGTCTTTAACCCATAAGAACCCATAGTAACACTGGTGTAACAAACACTTTAAATCTTCTAGAATCTCCCATATTCAGCTTTATGTTTCACATTAACTCATTAAATCCCTAAGCCACGTATACTCAACACCCTGGTGTGGTGGTCATGTGACAAGAAGTGACTTCTCCAAAATGTGGCTGTGACTGGAAACAGAAATGTGCGAAAGTAGCTAATTTCAAAAAGCTTATTTTTTGTTACTAGGCTAAGTTTAAACCCATTTAACAATTCTAATCTGTTAATGTCCTGTATTGCATTTAACTTGTTCTGACAATATTTTCCTGAACAAATTAAAGTCACAATTTTGATATATGTTGTGGAGATGCAAACAAAAATGCTAATGGTTATTTGTTTTTATTATTGATTTATTTTTATTTTGTTACTTAAAAACAAATCTGAAATAGTTTAGTGTTAAACAGCACTGTTAATGTTACAATTTTGATATATGTTGCAGAGATGCAAAGAAAAAGGCAAATTTGTGTTTCTGTAAGCAGAAAATGTCTATTTTTACATTTTTAAATAAGAAATATCATAAACATAAATACCATAAATGCCCAATGCCCATATGTCACATCACAGATCTTTGACATTTAGGGGGAAACAAACATCAAAAATGTGTTCTATGTGGTCCACTTGGTCTGTGGTATATCCGACATAATTTTCCTTTATGGATTGATTACTGGGTCTGGGTTCTTATGGGTTAAAAAACTGCTCAAACCAATTATTCAACTTTCAAAATATTTGACGATTAATTTAATAATCGATTGTTCGATTAATCGAATATTTGTTGCAGCTCTACAGGTGACCTACACTTGCAAACACAACATATTCTGTACATACATGCAAGTTATTGATCATGATGTCACTGTGTTACATTATTGATCTGTTTTCAAGGTCAACTGCTAATCAGATATAAACATAACCCCTTTTCAAACAACTGGTTCATTCACAAACTGTCTGAGGCTGCTGTCACTCTGCATACTTTTATCCCAGTTGTTGCTCAGAATGTTTCCTTTACAGGACTGGACATCTGTTGTACCATATAACCAAATAACTGCAAAATATGTGCTGGCACTGTAAGGCTAGGTGTCTTCTTAGTTAACACTTAAGTTGCAGTATCTGCTTCTTTTCCATTGTTGATTATTCTCATTTAAGTCATGTTGGCTGCATACAGAGATTTGATATTTTAGCAAATATCTACATAGTTCAGGTTTAAATTGTATGCTGAGCTTGCACATTTTCAGATCTAATTTCTAAGCCAGAATGGACTATATACTTTACAATTAAATTACTTTTTTTGCCATTACATATTAATCACAAACAAACCTTTAGTTCTGCAAGTAATGTGGACATTCCAAGTAATTTCTTGTTTTAAAGTCAAGTCTATGACAACAAATTTGTTGAATTAGTCTCTGTATGGCACACTTGCCAATTAGCAGCATCTTAGACAAATACTTTATTTCGATTTACGCATAGTTAGATTATAAAATTGACGGGGTGGTCCGTAGCGTAGTGGTTTACACAGGCGCCCCATGTATAGAGGCTACAGTCCTCGCTGCGGTGGAGCCGGGTTCGAATCCGGCCTGAGCTCTCTTTACCGCATGTCCTCCCCTCTGTCACCCCCTTTCTATCTGTCTCTCACTTTCAATAAAGCATGTAAAAATGCCACAAAAAAAAAATCTTAAAAAAAAAAAAAAGATTATAAAATTGACACTGCTGACTATCTGACAGCTAAATATGAAGCTATAAGGCAGTGTTTCCCAACCGCTGTTCCGCGGCACACAAGTGTGCCGTGAGAAATCATCAGGTGTGCCGTGGAAGATTCAAACTTTAACTCAGCAGTCTCTCCCAGCTGCAGTCAGAGCAGAGATGTTAACCCCTCAGCGTCCAGTCTGCAAATGAATCTTGCATGTGCAAAGTCGCCACTGGCTGGCTTACAGTCTGTTTTGAATCATTTTTGCCACTTCCTAGGCCAGATAAAGGAGGAGGGTTGGAATTGTGACAGATGACACATGCAGTTCTAAACATATTTAGGGTGTTTTTTACTGTCTTTTTGACATTTTTGTTTGGTGGTATGCCGTGTGATTTTCCTAATGTAAAATATGTGCCGTGGCACAAAAGAGGTTGGGAAACACTGCTATAAGGTGTGTTTCCAACCTACATTTTTGTGCATTACAACTGGCGCATAAAAAAGCCGCTGTAATTTCAAAAAAGTCTAGAAATATTGCCGATTAAGGTTTTACGCTCAGCCTAGGTGGAGAAGTTAGTGTATTGCTAAAAGCAAAATCTGCAATGAAAACAGATTTAGCAAAAAACGTAAAAGTAAAAAAGTAAAGTAAAAAATGTGCAGTGTTCCTCACAGAATTAGATTTGATTTGTGCTGTTAGCTGACTGACCTTAGCTGCTCTCGCAACTTGAATTCAACCAACAACATGGGTTGTCTTGTAGCTTGTTAAATCAAGCTGCTGCTGACCAACTGAAACAAAATTTGGTCCCGATGAACAAAATTCCTATTTAGAATTGTTGGTGGTCCATATGGATTTGCTATACTGCTCTACAAAGTCTAACTGCAGTAACTAGGCAAAAGGTAAAACTGAGAAAAACTGCTTTAATGTTTTTTGACATGTTTTAACTGGCCAGCCAAATTGGTTATAGGTAGATAAGTGATATGGCACTTATTTCTACATGTATTGATGATGTAATTTTTATGCTCAAAAGTCATGATGATTTATTTGACCTTTGACCCTAAAAACATAGTTACTGCACTCTGTAGTAATAGTAATGATGAACAGAGTGCAGTAACTATAATGTTGTTGTCTTCTTTCAGATTTTATATTTTGTTTTCAGTGAATAAACATTTTCAAATTGATTTTGTTATCAGTGTATTTAAACGTGTTTAACGACTCTATTCAAAGATTTGTGTATTTTAGACTTAATATTATAAAGTGATGTTATATTTTAGTCTTAATATAATTTTATCACTTTTTTAACTTCATCACAATCTAGATAATAATTTCCCTTTCAAACAAACTTATCATTTCTATTATTTTTATGTTTAAATTAGTATATAAATCCAATGTAGACTGTGGTAAGTGCAATTATTGCTTGGTTTTGAGTTGGATTTTGTGGTTTTTATATCATTATTTCTCTGAAATAAAGTAAATTGAAATCTAAAACTTTGTCACAAGATAAAACAGACATCAAGGAGTTCATTTTTAGTTATAACTCAATTCTGGCCAAAAATGTAGTAACAGTAGTTAGGCTTTGTAGGGCAGTATAGATGGCCCCTGAAATGCTGTGGGCAGGGCTATTAAACAAATATCTCTGTAAAACTTTGTGCTTTTGCAACCACAATCTGTGGACAGATTTGACGTTGGAGTGAGTTTAGGTGTCATTTGACTAATAGGCACTAGATTATGCTGAGGCAGCAATATCTAACTATAAAGACAGGAATCTCCATCTGTCTGTGTATGTATGACTGTCTTTCGCATCTGAAGAACTGCTTATCCAATCGACTTCCCACTGGGTGGGTGTATTGCTGAGGACCCAAGGGAGTGCAGTAAAATGCTGTTGCTATGGTATCAGGGAAATTCTGTTTAAAAACCAGTACAGCCATTGGATAGATAGACACTTCACTTGTGACCTTCGGTATTACCTCTCAGAACTGGCTCAGGGAAACCATCATTTAGTGGATATAAATGAAAGTGTGAAGCTTGTAGCCAAATTGCTTGCTCAGTTTGTATCTCTATTGAACTCATTATCCAAATGATCACCTTGACACTTTTTAAATTTTCTTATCCTAACCTTGCTGCACAACCCCAATCTACAATGATGTTTAAAAAAAAAAAGCTTTGATACAGAACTACAGTATTCATGGCCTTATAAACTGGTTTCTTGAAACAACAAATCTGGGACCAAAATGGGTCACAGGCCTACTTCTGATGGGTCCCCACATGACAAGAGTATCGATGTGTATCCATGGCAACATATCCCAGGACAGCTAATTAATTTCTGAGCTGAAAAACAAAAATTGTTGCTTTATATTCCTGTCCAAAAGTTTCTATCTGCTGTAAAGAAGGTCAGGGCACGCCCATTAACACCGTGGCCCTACTGTGCTCATTGTTTTAGATCAGTAAGCAGGGCTCTAATGAGAGCAGGATCTCATTTCCATTCAGCAGAGCAGCTTGATCAGAGTCTTAATAGCTCCGGACGGTCTCACTTGGCTTGCTGTTTTACTTGTACCATAACCTCCTTAACCCCTACTTTCACCTCAACCTTAATACTGTTCTAATTCTGCCATTGATCTCAATTATAATGGGGAATTGGGCCATCCACAAGTGTTTACATCTCCCCCAGTGATTCAGACACATGGAGCCATAAGTAGGGGGCGGGCACTGGTACCACACACAGACACAGAGAGGAGTTAGAAACAGAGAATTAGATGGGAGGTGAGGAATTACAAATGATGGTTGCTGATTTGCCTGATAACAGTTTTTATAACCTAAGCAATCGCATTCAAGTGCACTTTACCATGTACACCCACCGGCCACATTATTATGTACGCCTGTTCAACTGCTGATGTCTAATCAGCCAATCACATGGCAGCAACTCAATGCATTTAGGCATGTAGACTGGGAGAAGACAAGCTGCTGAAGTTCAAAGTATTTCACAAACTGCTGATCTACTGGGATTTTCACACACAGACATCTCTAGGGTTTACAGAGAATGGTCCAAAAAAGAGAAAACATCCAGTGAGCAAAAATGCCTTGTTGATGCCAGAGGTCAGAGGAGAATGGCCAGACTGTATGGGCTGAAATATGTGCCACCAGAAACTGAATTTGAATGATTTTATATTTTATATTTGAATTTGAATTGCTTAACTTGAATAATTGCATTAAAAAACTGAATTTGAATCACATAATTTGAATTTGTATGGTTCAATTTCAATCATTGCATTGAAAAACTGAATCTGAATTGTAATTTGAAATTTAATTTATTAGTTTGGAACTGAAGATTCAGCTCTCACAATTCAAATTCAGTTCGCAAAATTCAATTTCAATATTCAGCGAAGAACATCCGGGTAGTTGAGGCAGAGCAATCGAGCACAGATACACAGAGCGCCTCTTCAGCCAATCAGCACCTCCGTTTTCTTTTGTTACATTTGTTGCCACCCAGTTGCCACTTGCCACGAAACGGAGGAAGACGTTAGACTGATTTGACCACGGATTTGCCCGAAGAGGAGCTATGGCAACCGTGTGGCAACAAATGTAACAAAAGAGGCCGAAGAGGCGCTCTGTGTATCTGCACTCGATTGCTCTGCCTCAACTACCCGGATGCGAACTTTTGCAAACTGAATTTGAATTGTGAAAACTGAATGTTCAGTTCCAAACTAATAAATTCAATTTCAAATTATAATTCAGATTCAGCTTTTCAATGCAATAATTCAAATTGAGCATGTTCAAATTTAAATATATAAATAATTCAAATTCAGTTTCTGGTGGCACATATTTCAGCCCATAAGCCTGGTTCCACAGGAACTCAAATAACCACTCATTACAACCAAGGTATGCAGAAAACCTTTTCTGAACACACAACACACCGACCAGAGCTCTGAGGTCTAAATGAGTCATACCTGGATGTGCCACAATGCAGCTAAAATCTAAAGGCCATCGATCTTTTGCTGTGGCTGCCCCTAAGCTGTGGAACAGTTTACCGCTGCAAATCCGCTCGTCAGAGACTTTGGACATTTTTAAATCTTCTCTTAAAACTCACTTTTTCTCCCAGGCTTTCGAACCTGTGTGAGAAGTGTGTTTTTGTGTGCTGTATTGTACATATTCGATTTTCTTTGATTTTATTGTTATTCATTTATGTATCTTTTGGATTTTTTTTGTTGTTAATCATTTATGTAAAGCACTTTGGTCAACCTTGGTTGTGTATAAGGTGCTCTGCAAATGAAGGTTATTATAGTTAACGAAAACTGAAGAAATAACGAAAACTAGAATTGAAAATACATTAACATTAACTGAAATAAAAATAAAAACGAGAGTTTTTTCAAAATCGATAACTAACTGAAACTGTATTTTGTGGTTACAAAACTAACTAAAATTATAGTGAAAATGTCCTTAGTTTGCATCTTTGTTAACTTTTTTCATACGTAAACCTTTTTGGTTGACATGAAATCTATTTCATCTATCTGGTTTTATGACTTCATAAACTTATTGGGGCTGAGATGGATCAGACAAAGGAAATAAAGGCAACATTTATTGTGATCTTATTGAATCTGGCACCCAACAAATACCCCATTACAAAAAAAACTAAAACTAACACTAAAACTAATAAAAACTAAACTAAAACCAAGTATTTTCCAAAAAATAAAAACAAATTAAAACTAGCAAACTCACTCTAAAAACTAATTAAAACTAGGACTGCAAGCAGTACTGAACGGGCCCTCGCAGAGTGGAGCCGTCGGAGGAGGGCACGTCGGGGTAGGGCACGTCGGGGGAGTCCCTATGCGTCCCAAATGGCGTGTCTCCTACCACTGTGCTCGGGGTATGTGTAAAACATAATACTTGCTGTAGCCAGCTGGGGGCGCTATGACTGTGTGTCAATATTGACATGTGGGTGTGTCCAGGGCTGGCCCCTCATCATGTGTGAGAAATTTGGGACAGATTGGACAATGTATGGTCAAGTTATACAGTCTTGTGTTTCATGGCGAGACGCCATATTTTGCCGCCATGCCACGCCCACATAGTGTGACCGTCGGTAAAGATTTATACAACTTTTGATCCCAAAGGCTTTGTGATGGTGCTGACCAAGTTTGAAGAGAATTGGATAAAATCTGTAGGAGGAGTTCGTTAAAGTATGTGACCTGGAAATGGCCAAGAACGATGACAAGTGCGATATTCAAATGAAGATGGCGGACTTCCTGTAGGGTTTTAGGTATGGGTCCAAGAGGCTTTTTGGTGCGTCTCCACATGAAACACGTGTGTACCAAATTTCGTGTTTCTACGTGAAACCTACTGCTGGGGCTAGGCGTAAAAGATGTTACTTGCTGTTGCCAGCAGGGGGCGCTATGACTGTGTGTCAATATTGACACGTGGGTGTTTTCCGGGCTGGACCCTAATCACGTGTGTGAAATTTGGGACAGATTGGACAATGTATGGTCAAGTTATACAGTCTCGTGTGTTATGGCGAGACGCCATATTTTGCCGCCATGCCACGCCCACATAGTGTGACCGTCGGTAAAGCTTTATACAACTTTTGATCCCAAAGGCCTTGTGAGGCTACTGTCCAAGTTTGAAGAGAATTGGCTGAAATCTGTAGGAGGAGTTCGTTAATGTATGCGACCTGGAAATGGCCAAAAACGATGACAAGTACGATATTCAAACCAAGATGGCGGACTTCCTGTTGGGTGTGAGGTATGGGTCCAAGAGGCTTTTTGGTGCGTCTCCACATGATTCATGTGTGTACCAAATTTCGTGTCTCTACGTGAAACCGAGTGCAAGGGCTAAGTATAAAACAAGTTACTTGCTGTTGCCAGCAGGGGGCGCTATGACTGTGTGTCAATATTGACACATGGGTGTGTCCCGGGCTAGACCCTAATCACGTGTGTGAAATTTGGGACAGATTGGACAATGTATGGTCAAGTTAGCCAGTGTCGTGTTTTATGGCGAGACGCCATATTTTGCCGCCATGCCACGCCCACATAGTGTGGCCGTCGGTGAAGATTTATACAACTTTTGATCCCAAAGGCCTTGTGATGGTACTGACCAAGTTTGAAGTCAATGGGATTAAATCTGTTGGAGGAGTTATGTAAAGTATGCAATGTGGTCATGTGATGAAAGGGGGCGTGGATAAAGCATAAGGGGCGGGGCTTTATGAAATATTGTTATGTAGAAGTGTTAAGGGCGGGACTCTGATGAAGCATGAGAAGTTTGGACCAGATGGGACAAAGAATGGAAAAGTTATAACAATCTCGTGTTTTATGGCGAGACGCCATATTTTGCCGCCATGCCACGCCCACATAGTGTGACCGACGGTAAAGATTTATACAACTTTTGATCCCAAAGGCTTTGTGATGGTACTGACCAAGTTTGAAGAGAATTGGATGAAATCTGTAGGAGGAGTTCGTTAAAGTATGCGACGTGGAAATGGCCCAAAACAGCAGGAAACGCCATTTTCGATCCAAGATGGCCGACTCCCTGTACGTTTTCGGGTATGGGTTCTTGAGACTTTTTGGTGCGTCTTCCCATGATACATGTATGTCCCAAATTTCGTGTCTCTACGACATTCCTGTGCGAGGGGCTGAATTTTCTTGACTTTCAAGGGGGCGCTGTTGAGTCATTTTGCCACGCCCATTCCCGGGACCACTAGAATACGTAAATTTCAGCAAAGATTTATGTACATTCCAAAAATGGCGAGTTTTTGAATATGATAAAGCCCCCAAAAAGGTGATTACTTTTTGGGATAAATAAGAATAATAATAGACGGACCAATTACAATAGGGTCCTCGCACCGTTAGTGCTCGGTCCCTAACTAGGCCTGCAAGCAGGACTGAACGGGACCGAGCAGAGTGGAGCCGTCGGGGGAAGGGCACGTCAGGGTAGGGCAAGTCGGACGTGACGCTGTGGTCTCAGTCCCTATGCGTACCAAATGGTGTGTCTCCTACCACTTTGCTAGGGGTAGGTGTAAAACATGTTGCTTCCTGTAGCCAGCAGGGGGCGCTATGACTGTGTGTCAATATTGACACGTGGGTGTGTTCCAGGCTGGACCCTAATCACGTGTGTGAAATTTGGGACAGGTTGGACAATGTATGGTCAAGTTATAACAATCTCGTGTTTTATGGCGAGACGCCATATTTTGCCGCCATGCCACGCCCACATAGTGTGACCCTCGGTAAAGATTTATACAACTTTTGATCCCAAAGGCCTTGTGATGGTAGTGACCAAGTTTGAAGTCAACTGGATAAAATCTGTAGGAGGAGTTCATCAAAGTATGCAACGTGGTCATTTTGTAAAAGGGGGCGTGGATAAACCATAAGGGGTGGGGCTTCGTGAAAAATCGTTTTTTAGAAGTGTTAAGGGCTGGACTCTGTTGAAGCAGGACAAGTGTGGAGCAGATGGGACAAAGAATGGGAAAGTTATAACGATCTCGTGTTTTATGGCGAGACGCCATATTTTGCCGCCATGCCACGCCCACATAGTGTGACCGTCGTTACAGATTTATACAACTTTTGATCCCAAAGGCCTTGTGATGGTACTGACCAAGTTTGAAGAGAATTGGATGAAATCTGTAGGAGGAGTTCGTTAAAGTATGCCACCTGGAAATGGCCAAAAACGATGAAAAGTGCGATATTCAAACCAAGATGGCGGACTTCCTGTTGGGTTTGAGGTATGGGTCCAAGAGGCTTTTTGGTGCGTCTCCACATGACTCGTGTGTACCAAATTTCGTGTCTCTACGTGAAACCTAGTGGAAGGGCTAAGTATAAAACTAGTTACTTGCTGTTGCCAGCAGGGGGCGCTATGACTGTGTGTCAATATTGACACGTGGGTGTGTTCCGGGCTGGACCCTAATCACGTGTGTGAAATTTGGGACAGATTAGACAATGTATGGTCAAGTTATACAGTCTCGTGTGTTATGGCGAGACGCCATATTTTGCCGCCATGCCACGCCCACATAGTGTGACAGGCGGTAAAGATTTATACAACTTTTGATCCCAAAGGCCTTTTGATGGTACTGACCAAGTTTGAAGTCCATGGGGTGAAATCTGTCGGAGGAGTTATGTAAAGTATGCAATGTGGTCATTTTATGAAAGGGGGCGTGGATAAAGCATAAGGGGCGGGGCTTTATAAATATTGTTATTGGGAAGTGTTAAGGGCTGGACTCTGATGAAGCATGAGAAGTTTGGACCAGATGGGACAAAGAATTGAGAAGTTATAACAATCTCGTGTTTTGTGGCGAGACGCCATATTTTGCCGCCATGCCACGCCCACATAGTGTGACCGTCGGTAAAGATTTATACAACTTTTGATCCCAAAGGCCTTGTGATGCTACTGACCAAGTTTGAAGTAAATCGGGTGAAATCTGTAGGAGGAGTTCGTTAAAGTATGCAACCTGGAAATGGCCAAAAACGATGACAAGTGCGATATTCAAACCAAGATGGCGGACTTCCTGTTGGGTTTGAGGTATGGGTCCAAGAGACTTTTTGGTGCCGCTTCCCATGTTACATGTATGTACCAAATTTCGTGTCTCTACGACATTCCTGTGCGAGGGGCTGAATTTTCTTGACTTTCAAGGGGGCGCTGTTGAGTCATTTTGCCACGCCCATTCCTGGGACCATTAGAATACGTAAATTTCAGCGAAGATTTATGTTCATTCCAAAAATGGTGAGTTTTTGAATATGATAAAGCCCCCAAAAAGGCGATTTACTTTTGGGAAAAAGAAGAATAATAGACGGACCAATTTCAATAGGGTCCTTGCACTGTTAGTGCTCGGTCCCTAATAATAAAAAACGGACCAATTTCAATAGGGTCCTCGCACCGTTAGTGCTCGGTCCCTAACTAGGACTGCGCGCAGTACTGAACGGGCCCTCGCAAAGTGGAGCCGTCGGGGGAGGGCACGTCGGACGTGGCACTGTTGGTTAAGTCCCTATGCGTACCAAATTGCGTGTCTCCTACCACTGTGCTTGTGGTAGGTGTAAAACATGTTACTTCCTGTAGCCAGCAGGGGGCGCTATGACTGTGTGTCACTATTGACCTGTGGGTGTGTCCCGGGCTGGACCCTTATCACGTGTGTTAAATTTGGGACAGATTGGACAATGTATGGTCAAGTTATTCAGTCTGGTGTTAGATGGCGAGATGTCATATTTTGCCGCCATGCCACGACCACATAGTGTGACGGTCGGTAAAGATTTATACAACTTTTGATCCCAAAGGCCTTGTGATGGTACTGACCAAGTTTGAAGTCAATTGGATAAAATCTGTAGGAGGAGTTCGTTAAAGTATGCGACCTGGAAATGGCCAAAAACGATGACAAGTGCGATAGTCAATCCAAGATGGCGGACTTCCTGTTGGGTTTGAGGTATGGGTCCAAGAGGCTTTTTGGTGCGTCTCCACATGAAGCACGTGTGTACCAAATTTCGTATCTCTACGTGAAACCTACTGCTGGGGCTAGGCGTTAAAGTTGTTACTTCCTGTTGCCATCGGGGGGCGCTATGGCTGTGTGTCAATATTTAGATGTGGGTGTGTTCAGGGCTGGACCCTCATCACCTGTGAGAAAATTGGGACAGATGGGACAATGTACGGGCAAGTTATACTGTCTGGTGTGTTATGGAGAGACGCCATATTTTGCCGCCATGCCACGCCCACATAGTGTGACAGGCAGTAAAGATTTATACAACTTTTGATCCCAAAGCCCTTGTGATGGTACTGACCACGTTTGGAGTAAATCGGATGAAATCTGTCGGAGGAGTTCGTTAAAGTATGCAACGTGGTCATTTTATGAAAGGGGGCGTGGATTAAGCATAAGGGGCGGGGCTTTATGAAATATTGTTATCTAGAAGTGTTAAGGGCTGGACTCTGATGAAGCACTAGAAGTTTGGACCAGATGGGACAAAGAATGGAGAAGTTATAACAATCTCGTGTTTTATGGCGAGACGCCATATTTTGCCGCCATGCCACGCCCACATAGTGTGACCGTCGGTAAAGCTTTATACAACTTTTGATCCCAAAGTCGTTGTGATGGTACTGACCAAGTTTGAAGTCAATTGGATAAAATCTGTAGGAGGAGTTTGTTAAAGGATGCAGCGTGGAAATGGGAAAAAATGATGAATTGTGCGATATTCAAAAGAAGATGGCGGACTTCCTGTTGGGTTTGAGGTATGGGTCCAAGAGGCTTTTTGGTGCGTCTCCACATGATTAATGTGTGTACCAAATTTCGTGTCTCTACGTGAAAGCTACTACTGGGGCTAGGCGTTAAAGTTGTTACCTTCTGTTGCCAGCTGGGGGCGCTATGACTGTGTGTCAATATTGACATGTTGGTGTGTTCAGAGGTGGACCCTTATCACGTGTAAGAATTTTGGGCCAGATGAGACAATGTATGGTGAAGTTATACAGTATCGTGTTTCATGGCGAGACGCCATATTTTGCCGCCATGCCACGCCCACATAGTGTGACCGTCTGTAAAGCTTTCAATAACTTTTGATCCCAAAGGCCTTGTAATGGTACTGACCAAGTTTGAAGTCAATGGTACGAAATCTGTTGGAGGAGTTATGTAAAATACGCAACGTGGTCATTTTGTAAAAGGGGGCGTGGATAAAGCATAAGGGGCGGGGCTTTATGAAATATTGTTATGTAGAAGTGTTAAGGGCTGGACTGTGATGAAGCATGAGAAATTTGTAGCAGATGGGACAAAGAATGGGAAAGTTATAACGATCTCGTGTTTTATGGCGAGACGCCATATTTTGCCGCCATGCCACGCCCACATAGTGTGACCGTCGATAAAGCTTTCAATAACTTTTGATCCCAAAGGCCTTGTGATGGTACTGACCAAGTTTGAAGTCAATTGGATAAAATCTGTAGGAGGAGTTCATTAAAGTATGCGACCTGGAAATGGCGAAAAACGATGACAAGAGCAATATTCAATCCAAGATGGCCGACTTCCTGTACGTTTTCGGGTATGGGTTCTTGAGGCTTTTTGGTGCGTCTTCCCATGATACACATATGTACCAACTTTCGTGTGTCTACGTGAAAAAAACCTATATTGTGAGGATGTTTTGAATATTTTGAGGGGGCGCTAGTGAGTCATTTTGCAAGGTCCATTCCCGCGAATACCAGAATACGTAAATTTCAAATCTGATTTATGTATATTCCAAATATGGGGAGTTTTTGAATATGATAAAGGCCTCAAATAAGCGATTTACTCCCCCTAAAAATAATAATAATAATAAACGGACCAATTTCAATAGGGTCCTCGCACCGTTAGTGCTCGGTCCCTAATAAAAAAAAGAATAATCATTCGAAATACAATAGGGACCTCGCAGGTCGTTGCCTGCTCGGGCCCTAATAACGAGCCGAGTGGAGCCGTCGGGGGAGGCCATGTCAGCGGAGGCCACGTCGGGCGCGGTGCTGTAGGCTCAGTCCCTATGCGTACCAAAATGGTGTGTCTCCTACCACTGTGCTCGGGGTAGGGGTAAAACATGTTACTTGCTGTTGCCAGCAGGGGGCGCTATGAGTGTGTGTCAATATTGACATGTGGGTGTGTTCAGGACTGGACCCTCATCACGTGTGCGGAATTTGGGACAGATTGGACAATGTATAGTCAAGTTATCCAGTCTGGTGTTAAATGGCGAGACGCCATATTTGTCACCATGGCACGCCCACATAGTGTGACCGTCGGGAAAGATTTGAATAACTTTTTATCCCAAAGGCCGTGTGATGGTACTGACCAAGTTTGAAGTCAATGGGGTAAAATCTGTAGGAGGAGTTCGTTAAAGTATGCGACCTGGAAATGGCCCAAAATGCTGAATATTGCGATCTTCAAAACACGATGGCGGACTTCCTGTTGGGTTTGACGTATGGGTCCAAGAGGCTTTTTGGTGTGTCTCCACATGATTCATATGTGTACCAAATGTCGTGTCTCTACGTGAAACCTACTGCTCGGGCTAGGTGTAAAACATGTTAGGTTCTGTAGCCAGCGGGGGGCGCTATGACTGTTTGTCAATATTGACACGTGGGTGTGTTCAGGGATGGCCCCGCATCACGTGTGTGAAATTTGGGACAGATTGGACAATGTATGGTCACGTTATCCAGTCTGGAGTTAGATGGCGAGACACCATATTTTGCGGCCATGTCACGGCCACATATTGTGAAGGTCAGTAAAGGTGTTGATAAGTTGTGTTCCCCAAGGCCTTGTGATGGTACTGACCAAGTTTGAAGTGAATGGGATTAAATCTGTTGGAGTAGTTATGTAAAGTATGCAACGTGGTCATTGTGTGAAAGGGGGCGTGGATAAAGCATAAGGGGCGGGGCTTGATGAAAGATGGTTATTTAGAAGTGTTAAGGGCTGGACTCTGATGAAGCATGAGAAGTTTGGAGCAGATGGGACAAAGTATGTAAAAGTTATAAAGATCTGTTGTTTTTTGGCGAGACGGCATATTTTGCCGCCAGGCTACGGCCACATAGTGTGACTGGCGGTAAAGATTTGAATAACTTTTGATCCCAAAGGCCTTGTGATGCTACTGAGCAAGTTTGAAGTCAATCAGAAGAAATCTGTAGGACGAGTTCGTTAAAGTATGCGGGGTGGAAATGGCCAAAAACAGCCGTAAACGCAGTGTTCGACTCAAGATAGCCGACTTCCTGTACGTTTTCGGGTATGGGTTCTTGAGAGTTTTTGGTGCGGGTGCCCTTAATACACATATGTACCAACTTTCGTGTGTGTACGTGAAAAAAACCTATATTGTGAGGCTGTTTTGAAATTTTCAAGGGGGCGCTACTGAGTCATTTCGCAAGGTCCATTAGTGCGACTACCAGAATACGTAAATTTCACGCGAGATTGATGTATCTCCCAAAAATGGTGAGTTTTTGAATATGAGAAAGGCCCCAAAAAGACAATTCATTTCGGAAAAAAATAATAATAATAATAATAATAATTCCTTCAATTACAATAGGGTCCTCGCACCATCGGTGCTCGGTCCCTAACTAAATGAATTTGAAAACAAAAAATCACAACAAAATTAAAACTAAAACTAATGAAAAATCAAAAACTATTATAACCTTGCTACAATCCAAAGGAATGGAGGTAAATGACAAACACAAGAAAGACAGACATACAGGCTCATCCACAACCATCACCGAGCTTGTACCTGGACAGAGCGATCTCAGCTTTCTGACGGGCGATGTCGGCTGCTTTCTGTGCTCCCTCCACGGCTCGGTCCACCTTTTCTCTGATCTTGCTTGCCCGGAGGGGGATCAGGTTCTTCCTTTTTCCGCTCACGAGGATGTTCTGTTTGTACTTCCCTTCCTCTTTTGTGCCATCGGGAAACGTGGTGCAGCCGTAGCCATGACGTTTGTTGCTAAGCCACTCCCCCTCGTACTGCAGGCCGTCGGACCGCCGACTCACGCCGAATCCTGTCCGCTTGTCGTTCTTCCACTCCCCGCAGTAGGTCTCTGTTGCTGTGGCGTCCACATCGTCGTCTGCAACGGCCAACTCTGTGTCTGCATCTCCGAGACTGGAAGGGTCAAAGGTCACATTGGTTTGGCTGCTCGAGAAGCAATAATCCTACATATAACTTCGACAAACTGGCAATAAAAGAGGATGATTAGCAGGTAAGATGAGGGCTCCACCATACTGTGACAGAAAGCTGGTCTGTTTATACAGGTGCATCTCAATAAATTCATAAAAAAGTAGAAAATCATAGAAAAGTTTATTTATGTCAATAATTCAATACAAAGGGTGGAAATAACACATTATATAGATCCATTAAGCAAAGAATGAAACATTTCATGTCTTCATTTCTTTAATTTCTTCTTAAATTTAATGAAGACATAAAATCCAATGTCTAAAAAAAAAATGATATTACAAAAGACCAATTTTAAAAAGTATGCTTAATATGGAAATGTTGGGCTCTGAAAAGTATGTCCATCTATATGACTCAATACTTGGTTTGAGCTGTTTGACTTGAACTACTGGAAATGGACTTTTCATCATATTCTAATGTATTGAGATGCACCTGTAAATACAGTTGAAATCAAAGAGTGTGTAGTTGAGTTTCTAATAAAACTGGAAGCAGGGGGAAACAGGGGAAACTAGTCTTACTAGTGATATTAGAGTTTAGCATCACTGGCTACTGCTAGGGTTGCCAGGTCGGCAACCTGCGGCTCCAGAGCCACATGTGGCTCTTCAGGCCGTCTGCAGCGGCTCCATGTGACTGTGACCAAAACATTTATATGAAATAAAATCTTTATAAAAATATTTGTTGACATTTTAGTTTTTTTTTTAAATTGGTGTGGACGCAAATCAATTTGTATTATTCGATTGTAAAAATGAGCAGCGTATTTTCGGCATTAAAACATTCTTTTTTCATTCTTTTTGATCAACTTAAACATACATCACAGCTTACCGAAGTCTACGGCACGGCACCTTAACCCTGAATTTTGCCAACTTAAAGTCTGGTTTTAAGTTTCCCTAGCTTGGCTGGCTTTTGATTCCAAATCTCCTGAGATATTTGTCAAGTGTCCAGCCTCTCATTTGCACTTTGGTTCTCACTGCTTTCTGACAAAACCATATTGACAAATGACCTATGAGTAAAGCTGGTAGGCTAGTTTAGACTTAGTAGGCTGTTTTATCGTCATTGTAAGGCTCCATTACAAAAATTTTTCCCTCCTTTTGGCAAACAGTGGCTCTTTTGCTCATAAAGGTTGCCGACCCCCGGACAAGATGGTACCCAACCTGGCAACCTCAATGTGACAAGAAGACTCCAGGCAGTCTGACTTTTATGTGCCAAGCAATTCTTACAGCATGGACCCCCACCTAACACCAGACAAATGTGTTTGTATATTTCAGTGTTAATGCTGAGCTAGGCTAACAAGCCTTAAGTGTACTTTATTATCACTGGTGTTATTCAAGTTCACACTAAACAAGAGAGAACTCAAAGTTCAGTTCACACAGATTAAAACAAAGAAAATTAAGTTCCTATTCCCATTTTGAATTTTGAACTAAAAAAAATCTTTACAGCCCCCCAAAAAGTAACTAGTTCACATTAATTTCTAACTTCTTTTAATAGTTCAACTTAATGTGTTGGTTCAAATTTGTTGTTGATGTGACTGACATTCAAACTACAATTTGCATAGACAAGTAGGATTTTTACCTGTTAGAATCTCATTGATATGTCATTAAACCTCTTTTATATATGGCATTACTAGTGTTTAAGTTAAGTGAGTGACCATGTGAACTGGTGATTTCAGCTGGATGCATCCCTGGTTGCTTGTAGTAACTTTCATCAATACTTGGCGTAGATATTACACACAAATAAATATGTATTCAAGCTGTATTAAAGTAGAACTGTAGGCTTTTGCAAGGACACTTAGATGTTCTGTTCAGGTTTTCAACAGATATCATTACTATGACCAGCCACAACACACTCAGCTGAGTCACCAGTTAACATGGTCACTCTTTAAATCCTCACACCATCGTATTAACAGAGGGAGTATGAGAGGGAAACTCTGTTCAACAGCAGAACAAACTACAACATCACATCGGTGTGCTGGCCATCAATCACAGCAAGTGAACACTGCTCACGTTCATTAGTTGCAAAATGATGCATTTTTTTAAATGAGCATGCTCAATGAACACACTTTAGCATGTTAATGCACAACAGTGCTTATCAAACAGACATGAGGATGGTATCAATTGTCACTTAGAGGGAAAGAAAATAAAGGTATTTAACAAAATGTTAAACTACTCCTAAAAATTTTAGTAAGTGCAAAAGATCCTAAACCAAACATTTAAATCAGAGATCAAATCCTGTCTATTTATCTGATCAGTCATCAGTCATCAGTCAGCCATTCTCACAGTCCCTCTGAACTCACACTGCAAATTATTTGTTTCTTACCAAGATAAAAAAAAACTTTAGATTTAGAAGTGTTAGATATTTATCTTGTTATAAAAGTTAATTTCTCATTTTGAGCGTTCAACATGCTTATTCCTAGATATAACAATCTTAATTTAAGCAATCTTGTTAAGTGAAATTATCTGTCCATGCAGCAAGATCATTTCCCTGAGATTTAGTGTTTTTATCTTGTTTTCAGACACACCTTTTTTGTAGTGTAGTAGGGATTAATATGTTTCTTGCTCACCCATGATTCACATAGGCTTGTCTTCTTGCCTCCTCTGGCCCTTAGATTTGATCTCCACTAGTCTTAAATATGTTTTAACAGACAAGCCAAAGATTGGTTGCTATAATATGCTTAAATGATAAGAATAACTTTTTTTTTTTTTTTTTTACAACACATCGGTAGGTAATTGATTCATTACGATACATTTCATACATATTAGTTCTAAATGTTGTTTCTTATATTGCATTCAAACAGGAGCCCTCAGAGCAGGGATGGGCAACTAGAAGCCCGGCAGCCGCATACAGCCCTCACCCTCACTTGAAGTGGCCCTCAGTACAACTACATGCATTTGAGCATGAAATCTTAAAAGTGCAGTATAAAAATGCACAAAATTACTTCTTGCATTAATGTTGGTCTGCTGTTCTTGCACTGAAAAAAAAAAAGAAATCACAGTAAGTGTTTATTTATTGTTTGCTTCAAACCTTTTGTATTCCTATTTATACTGTTATACATGCATTTGAGCATGAAATATGTTAAGTTACTGCACTGTAAACATATTTAAAATTGCAGTTTCATCATATCTGGTTAAGTGCACAGTCCTATATGCGGTAGTGTCGATGAAAAATTGTGGCCCCCTCCAGCATTTAAGTTGCCCATCCCTGCCTCAGAGGTTTCTGGGACATGTTACAAGGAAGAAAAACACTAGAAGTTTCTCTCCTTGTCAGCCGTGCCAATAATTAATCAGACCTGATAAGCTGCTGTCAGCCACTTTGCCTTTAACAGGGTTAAGAGCTGCTGACTCTTGTCTTCTAGTAATTGGTGCCTTTAAAAATAAGCCACCTCAATCTAGCGTACTTGGAATTTAACACCAAGTGTCTCCAATGGCACACAATTGACACATTTGTGTCAGAGACGCTGCTGTTTACACGATGCAGCCTTTCATTTTTCATGTGTAATCCAGAGACCACTCTGTGACTGACTCTGAGCTGCTGTGTCCAATATGACTGAGCAGAAAAGCTTAAAAGAAAAAACAGAGAGACAAGGATAATGGGCTTTCCACTGGATAACGCAATGCAAACTTTTTATCAGGCCAGCTGAGCAGTGAACTGACCATTTGACCTGTAGGGCTCTTTGTACCGCGTGCCAATTCATTTTAAAGACACTTAAGTAGGACAGGTGCTTGTTGTTGCCCTGAGGTCCTTCAGACAAAGGACAGTTTCCTTTTTCAGCATGTCATCCTTCTTTGTCCTCTTACTCACGCCTTTCATTTATTTTATTACATTAAGGCACAGTTGATTTGACAGAGTTCTCTCCAAGCTCTCAATTATTGAACTGGTGCTTGTTTTTTTAGGACTTTGAAGAAAGAGTTGTTGGACTGCAGTACACTGCAAAAAAGGCTTAAAACAAGATAAATTATCTAACACTTCTAAATCTAAAGTTTTTTTTATCTTGGTAGGAAACAAATAATTGTCAGGTCACTCTGCTCGGGCCAGTTCATCGCTGCTTGCAGCTTCTATTTATCTTGTTTTAAGAGTTTATTTCTTATTATAAGAGTTCAACATGCTTATTACGTACCAAGGTTAGCAGAAGTTTGCCAACCTCCCCCCCCACATCATTTACTCCTCTTATTACCTGATAGTAGAGTTGATATCAGATGCAGCAGAGGACACAGTGCTCATCCCAGCCTCGCTCCTGAACGAGCTCTGTTTAGACCTCTGGGAGGCTAGAGAACTCCTGGACTCGGACTTCCTCAGCTTGAGCCCAGACAGGATGGACCTCCGGAACAGCCCGCCTTTCCTCTTCCCCTTCAGCAGCTCAGCCTCGCTGTGTGCTGTCAGCACAAAACCTCCACGAGACACAGCGGGGCTGCTGCCGCTGCTGCCCGTGCTGCACATGGAGACGCTGGTGGTCAAGGTGCCAGGAACCGGAGGAGGACCAGGAACCACGGCCCCGGTCCGGTCCAGCAAAGCTGTGCCATTGCTGTGCTCCGAACCGGAACGGAGAGAGTTTATGGAGGTACGGAGCGGGGAGCGGATGACGGCCGCCATGCCGTATGGGACACTCTGGCGGACTCCATAGCCATGCCGCATCCCGCCAACCCATTGGCCTTGAAATGTTCCTGAAGGAAGAGGAGAAATGTTATAAATACCACCGACATCTTCAAGAGGAGCCAACAAAGACTGTCTGCAATACGTAAACTCAAAGGACTGGATGTTTCTCCTCATCTTCTCCTTCTGCTGTACCAAAGCATCATCCAGCCCATCCTCACATACTGCTCCTCCTGCTTCTTCAACATAAGCTAACTGTCACCAACCGGGCCAAACTCACACGCATCACCAGTATTGTGTCCAAAATAATCGGACTCCCAACCCCCAGTCTCACAGAACTGAATGAGGGGCCATCTCACGCATTGCAACCACAATAGAACAGGACATTACACATCCAGAATCAGAATCAAAATCACATTATTAGTCCCTTGAAGGGAGATTAGTTTTGCAGCAGGACACACAAGACAAGGTACACAACGATACAAGAAAAGGTACACAACGATAATAGAATAAGACCCAATAAAAGTCTAATAAAACACAGTCAAAGAAACGCCATACGCATATATAAAATCACTGACACATGTTCATTACAGAGCTGATACCCCTAAATGGAGAGTTAATACCTGGTATAGGCGAAAAGTGCAATGTGCAGATGTGCAAAAAGCAGACTTGTGAAGATGAGCAATTTGAGGGCTAATTTCTATTAGTTAAATAAATGGCAGTTGGTATAAATGAGACCTGGAGTCTTTTAGTCCTCCACCTAGGGGCCCTAAGACGACGGCCTCCACTCAACCAGGACTTCTCACTGGCCTTGTGCGTTGCCAGGAAGTGCACCGCCATCATGTGGAAGTCTGACTCCCAACTTTCTATAGGAAGATGGGTTTCAGAAATGAATAGCTGTGTTCTACTTGAAAAAATTACATCTACACTCAAGAGTGACAATAATACTTTTGCAGAGATGTGGCAGCCCTGTATGGACACATTGCGGCTGTGGCTCAGTTGGTAGAGTGGGTTGCCCACCGATCGGAGGGTTGGTGGTTCGATCCCTGACCATGGCAGCCTACATGTCAAAGTATCCTTGAGCAAGATACTGAACCCCAAATAGCTCCCGATGCTGCGTTCATCGGTGTGAGAATGAATTCCCAATGGTGGCAGGTGGCACCGTTTAGGGTAGCCTCTGCCACCAGTATGAATGTGTGTGTGAAAGGGTGAATGAGTCAGTCTGTAGTGTAAAGCGCTTTGAGTGGTCACAAAGTGACTAGAAAAGCGCTATATAAGTGCAGGTCCGTTTACCATTTAGCATTGCCAGATTCTATGGTGGACGGGTTGTAATTTTTCAAGCTCTTACTGTTGTCTTCCTTGCCTCTTGACCGTGTTTTTTTAAAATTAATTAATTAATTTTACATTATTATTAATATTGGTAAATGATAAATGGACCTGCACTTTTCTAGTCGCTTTGCGACCACTCAAAGCGCTTTACCCTACAGACTGCGCTCATTCACCTGTTCACACACACATTCATACTGGTGGCAGAGGCTACCCTAAACGGTGCCACCTGCCACCATTGGGAATTCATTCACACACCGATGAACACAGGGAGCAATTTGGGGTTCAGTATCTTGCTCAAGGATACTTCGACATGTAGTCTGGGACGGTCAGGGATCAAACCACCAACCCTTCGTTTGGGGGGCAACCCGCTCTACCAACTGAGCCACAGCCGCCCCATATTATTTTCATTATTTATGAATTTCATTTATCTATTTAGTTTTTCTCCTCCTCTCTCTTCCCAGTTTGTGGGTGGGTTGGGGAAAGGGTTTGGAGTCGTGTGTTTGTGTTTTCATGTATATCTTGTTGAATTGAAAACTGAAAAATTAAATATTCTAAAAAAAAAAATACAGGACCTCACCCCATTGCCTTCTGGTCGGAGGTACAGAACATTAAGGTGTGAAAGGGCTCGCCTTGGAAAAAGCCTGATCCATGCAGCCATTGCTGCTCTAAACAAAAGAGCGATGAATGTTTATTTGCCATGTCATGTGCTGTGTGATGTTAATGTTGAGTGTCTGTGTTATCTGTTGAATGTACAGTGATGTGAAAATAAATTTCCCCTTGGGGACAATAAATCTAATCTAATTTATAAAAACTAAAATTCTTGATAAAATATCTCTCTGTAGTAGGCTAGTTATTATAATTTTTTACAGGATATGGAAAGCTGGCGCTACACATGGAGGTTGAGCTTGAGGAGAGACATAATTGGTGTTTTTTAAACAAACCATGCCAATAGGAGTTCTTCCACACATCCAGCTGAATTTGATAAGAATCTTTCGACAACTCCACTAGTGCCATTAGTGGTCACTAACTCAAAAGTTAAGTACCACCATGCATTGCACAGACAGGCAAAAGGCTTATCTTGACAGTTACTGAATACAAAGCTTGATTACACCATGCAAAATAGGTAGCACACTGATAAAAACACTAAATCTGAGGGAAATGATCTTGCTGCATGGACAGATAATTTCACTTGACAAGATTTCCTAAATTAAGATTATTAAATCTAGAAATAAGCATGTTGGACACTTAAAATAAGAAATTAATACTTAAAACAAGATAGATTAAAGCAGCAAGCAGCGATGAGCTGGCCAGAGTAGAGTGCACTGCAAATGATTTGTTTCTTACCAAGATAAAAAAAACAACAACTTTAGATTTCGAAGTGTTAGATCATTTATCTTGTTTTAAGAGTTAATTTCTTATTTTAAGCATTCAACATGCTTATTTCTAGATAAATCAAGAGAGTGGCTCAAAGCTCTGAAGTTAACTCTGTTAACAGGTTATGGGCCCAGCACGCTTCCGCTGCGCAACAGCTAATATTGGCCCCTGAGCAATATGGCCATGGATTGGTGAAAGGTATAGAATGACCTCTGTAAACTGATTATGCATATGATTCATAATTTGTAGGCACTTTGGACCATTGCTCTACACTGTAAAAAAAAACCTGTTGTTTTTACGTAAAAAAACCAGCAGCTGTGGTTGCCAGAACTTTACCGTAGTATCGTAATATTTAAAAAATTGCACTGTATTTATACGGTGCAACTTTTTTAAATATTACGAAGAAAAGACATTGGCACTGTTAATTTTACGTTTATTTATTCGATTTTTTACCATATAAATAAAAGGTTTTTACACCAAAAGAAATGCTGTTCTGCCTTATAATTGACAAGAAAATTGTTAAAATGAAACTGAACTGAAAATTCATAAATTAAAGATTTTACCATTGAATATTACAGTATATTTTTGTTAGAGTTATGGTGTTTAGTTAGCCTGGCTAACACCAGACTAATCACAAATGAGATTAGTCTGCAACCAGCCATTCATTTCTCCGTAGAGGAGGCGTGGTTTACGATCCTCCGGAGCCGTTTATTGGGCTATTACTATCAAAAGCTACTGTAGGTAGCTCTTAGCCAATCGTATCAGTTATACCAGATGGCGTATGTAGAGCGACATAAATTAATGTTTACATAGCTGGGCTAGCCCTCTAGCATCTCTACTTTGAGACTAAAATGCTCAGTCGTGCTTCTGCAACGTTTTTCTGCAGCATGTTCTGACTCTGGCTGCTCAATAGTTTCAGCTCACCGGCAGTGTTGGGGTTTGTGTGTGTCTGTGAGAGAGTGTTGCTTGCTGCTTTGCTTCTCCAGTTCTTGCTTTCTCCAAGATTCTTTATTTTTACGCCTTATTTCCCCCTCATGTCATTCAGCCACACACATCCGCAGATTTTATGGGCAATAGACGAGCTGCTGTGGGTCTCTCGGCGGCTCCGCTGTCCCCCGGCTCGTAGCGAGATCACCGGCGTTACAGTAGTGAGCGGTAGCTTGCTAGTTGGTAGATTAGGCTTTGGCCAAATCCTGTCGGAAGCAAGGCTAAAACATCCTTTTTCGCGGTGAAACAAGAGTGTAAAGGCAATTGTTGTTCTTGTTTTAAAATAAACTGTCGCTCTAAACTATTTCAAACGCCGTCAGCTTGATCGAAAGAGAGCTTCGCATCTGCTGCAGCCATGTTGGATCCGTAAGAAAACTACAAAAGTACAAGCTTCCGTCTGCTGAGTAGTACACGTCATCGTCTTGCCGTCCCTCCCCGCTCTGTGATTGGATCCCTAAAACAGGGCTAAGAAACAGCGTTAGTTTCCAGACTGTGTTGCAGTTCGAAATTAAATCGAGCGCGCAAGGCAGTGTGGGTATACCCAGGCTAGTGTTTAGTACATTTAACAGTGAGAAAAAGTATTTTTACAAAAAATAAATGCAAAAATTACAGTAATGGCTTGTATATATATTACAGTATTTTTTTGTTACAAACATGGTGCCAGTGTATTTTACAGTGGAGTAATGTGTTTTAAAAAAAAAAAACTGTAAAAAAAAATGTTTTGGCAGATATATACATTTACGGTGTTTCATTGTTACTGAAACTGAATTAACCCTTTTATCATTTTATTGTCTTTTACGTCATGGTTTAGCAGTTTAACACCATAAAATCTACAGACATTTTTTACACATATCAGAAGCTTTCTCTTTCATCAAATTTAAATGAGCTTTGGTTGCAGGCAGTTAACTCTACGGAGTTTGGGGCTATTTTGTCCTTTTCTGAATCCTTTTCATCCTGCCTGTATACACCACCTAAACAATGTTTAAATGCCATGTTGGTATATTTTTCTCACCTATATGACCTAATAATAATAGATTTTTTATTCTGACTTACTGGATCAACATTTTGAACCAAAAATAAACAAAGAAAAAAACAACATAAATGTGATTTTGTGTCCTTTTTTTTTTTAATTAATTTTTTTTTTTTTGGTCATTTTGTGTCTTTTTTTAAGTCATTTTGTGTCTTTTTTGGTAATTTTGTGTCTTTTTTAGTCCTTTAACAACATAAAATGTGATTTTGAATCTTCTTTGAAGTCATGCTTTGGTGCTTTTGGTGACTTCAGAGGGTTGAACAGTCCATGTAGAGAGCAGAAGAGGCTTGGATTCTCTCGTTATCATCTCAGCTAGTTTATTAGCTTAGCTAACTTTGTTAAACTGACTACCTGTGACACTATGCGATTATAAATGTCTCTTGACTCAACTCCATTCCTGGTCCCTAGTTACAAATCAGACTGTATATGACCAGTGCAAAGGGAGAGGAAGTTTGAGCCCGGATATCTGCTACACAGGAACCCTAAAAAATAAAAAAAAATACCCCCAGAGGCTGGAACAGACAATAGCTGATGGGTTCTGAGATGGAGTTTGCCGTTTTTTTTCCTTCTTTTTTTATACATGGTGGAAAAATGTATTATTATTGACTAAATATTATAATCAAATATCCTGATATACACAGGGAGGTAAGGTTGTTGAGCTGGCCGGCATATGATCCGCAGTTCCTTCCAGCATCACAGGACCACAGGTATAGACAATGGGCTAAGGGAGGCATTACTGCCTTCTGCCGAATAGTAACTAATGGCAGACTTAATGGTTTTGAGGACTTATGCAAGGTGTATGAGTTGGGCAAAGAGGACTTCTATCTGTACTTTTTTTTAAAGCAGATAAAATCCTCTGATCTGACAGAGCCCTTATGAATTATTCAGGTATTTGTTGATGCTTACAATTTAAAGAACAGGAAAGGTGTCATAAGCAAATTATACAGAGGGTCTTCCTTCATGAATAAAGGCTCAACCAACTTTATCAGGGAGCGCTGGGAAAAGGAAACTAGCTTCAAATATGGGAAACCCAGTCTACATCTACTAATTCTTAATTCCGGAGGGAATTCTGTTGGAAAAATCGTATTTGTTTTTTTATTACCCCTAACCAAAAATCCAAATTCATTAGCTCAGCTCAACGCGCCTGCTGGAGAGAGTGTGGATCTGTTTCAGCAGAACATGAGCACATTTTCTGGTCATGCCTTTCACCTTAATGTATCCTGGACATATTCCTAGGGATATGAAGATCTTCCTGGCCGCCAGCAAAAAGACAATTGCAAAATGCTGGCTCCAAAGGACACTTCCAACCTTCCTCTTTTTATCAGCATAATCAACTCAATACGTGTCATGGAGAAAATGACTTTCACTATTCGTTTGCAAAAAGAGAGGAGAGATAATTATTGGAAAAAATGGGACTGTTATAACCATGTACATCCATAACATATGTGTGTATGCATGTTTTTTTATTTTTCTAACTGGACCTGTTGTTTTCCTTATGGCTCATCCTTATTTTATATGTGTAAATACACCCTTTATATGCTTGCACTGAAGAAGAAAAAGTTTTGTTTTTTTTTAAAAATCCTGATATAAAATATCCCAAAAGTGCATATGCATATATATATATATATATATATATATATATATATATATATATATATATATATATATTATAATTATATTCTTGCATATATATATATATATATATATATATATATATATATATGCTCTCTCTGATGTGAATACAGTCATTTTTTAATGAAATAATTTGACAGAGTAATAAATTGAGGAGTACTGTACATGGTAGTAACTTCTTCTTTTCTGTCCATCCATTCCATTCACACCATGATGTCTTTGCACTACCCGCACTCACTGCTGCATAATAGTCCTTACATCCCCATGTTGCTGAAAAGTAGGCCATCTGAGTATGTGTGTTTCTGTCATTCTTCCCTCTCACACACACACACATGCACACACACACTCGGAACGGAAGTGTGTGTTCCAATAGGAGTGCAAGTGATCCATCCCGCCTGCCCGTATCTCTGATGTAACAGCACTCTGATTCATTCTGGAGCAAACGCACTCACTCTAACCAAACTACATGACCATATAAGGACTGCAACCACGTTCTCCTTCTCTATTGCAAACACACACAAACATTTCCCTTGTGGGCTCAAGTGTCAGAGAAGTGGGAAGTGCTGAATGAAGCCAGTGTTACAAGCCAATTATATTCTTGCTTACGTTCTAAGACAGTGGTTCTCAACCTTTTTTCAGTGATGTTCCCCTTGTGAAATATGTTTTCAGCCACGTACCCCCTAACCAGGGTAAAGCATTTTTGGTTGAAAAAAAAAAAGTTAAAAACAGAGCGCTGTGCCATCAGTGTCTGATTTATTAATCTTCGGAACTGATAAACACACATTTCAAACATTTTAAATGTTAATAATCCATAACTAAATGTATTGCAAATATTCCTCATCACTAAAATTAAGTGGCTCAAACTAATGTAGTAAAAACAGTGACCATATAACCATTTAAAACTATAAAATGAACCATTTAAAACTCCATAAATGTGCAAAACACTGCTCATTTGTAGTGGTCTCTCTTGAACTATTTAGACAGGTTGGGTCGAACCATCCTGGTATGGGGGACACTCTGGGTTTTTAGGATAATGAAATTGAATAGCCTACTGAATAAAAAATTCATTATGATCAGCATATACTTATATTTTCCTAAAATATTTATTAAATAATTATTTTTTGCATGGATGCTACTTTCTAAATACCATATAACCATTTAAAACTATAACTGCTACGCTTCAACCACGACTCCATCTTTGAGTTTTCAAGTGATTGACAGGTGATGCCAGGTGGCATATGACAGGTTGGGTCCAACCATCCTGGTATGGGGGTGACTCTGGGTTTTTAGGATCAGGAAATGGAATAGCCTACTGAATATTAAATTAATTTTTGTGAACTGATACTTATATTTTCCTAAATATTTATTAAATAATTATTTTAAAGGATTTTTGCATGGATGCTACTTTTGAATTGTATATTTTAAAATCTCACAAAACCCCTGGAGTGCCTTCACGTACCCCTAGGGTTACACATACCCCCAGTTGAGAACGACTGGTCTAAGACACACAGGGACAACAAGCACATGCACAGTGCTGTTACAAAACTTGAGAGAGAAGTGGTGTTTTTGAACCTCCCCTTGTTATTAGGACAATATGTTGTCTCTTATCTCTCAAACACACACACACACACACACACACACACACACACACACACACACACAAAACAGTCTGTGTAACAGCCAGCTGGCCAGCACATCTGGCCAGGCCTTTGTAATCACGTCAGCACACAGCTGTACGACCATATGACAGACAGATCAAAGAACACACATACACACACATGCATGCACATACACACACACACACACACACACACACATACTCACACACAGACCTGTGCAACAACATGACAAGATTACCATTTCGTTAAATGGCTGCCAGCATGCTTGAATACAAGAGTGACGAGAGGAAGAAAAAGAGAGAGAGTCCTGAGTAAAATGAGACAGAACATCACATGCGTTTCTGCTGACAGTGCAGAAATCAGTAGCACCAGACAGAGAAAAAAAGTAACTTGTCTGCTACAGGTAACATTTCTGGTCGTAAGATTACTGGAAAGTTTATCTTTATAGTGACAAAAACCCCTATTTCATTGTGGTACAAGTCAATGAGCTTTAGAGGGGCTCATGGGCTGATTTTATTACAGTTAGACAGAGCCAGGGTAATGGTCTTTATGCTTTATAACAGTTGTTCTCAACCTTTTTCAGTGATGTACCCCCTGTGAAACATTTTTTCAGCCAAGTACCCCCTAACCAGGGCAAAGCATTTTTGGTTGGAAAAAAAAGACTTAAAAACAGAGCGCTGTGCCATCAGTGTCTGATTTGTTAAACTTTGGAACTGATAAACACATATGAAATTCAAACATTTGAAAAAAAAAAAACGATTTCACATATTTTACATTTTAAATGTTAATAATCCATGACTAAATTTATTGCAAATATTTCTCATCACTAAAATTAAGTGATTCAAACTAATGTAGTAAAACAGTGACCATAAAAGCATTTAAAACTATAAAATGAACCATTTAAAACTCCATAAATGTGCAAAACACTGCTGATTTGTAGTGGTCTCTCTTGATCTATTTAGCCAGGTTGGGTCGTATGGGGGAGACTCTGGGTTTTAAGGATCATGAAATTGAATAGTTTACTGAATATAAAATTAATTTTCTGAACATATACTTATATTTTCCTGATATATTTATTAAATATATTTTTTTTGCATGGATGCTACTTTTTAAATGTATATTTTAAAATCTCATGTATTCCCTGGAGTGCCTTCGCGTGAGTACCTGCATCTGATTGGTCAAAGGATGTGAAAGGAAAATGACAGCTAATTAAGATAAATGTTGAATGATAAAGAAATGTTTCACTTAATTTGAATGTATAACATTAATGATTACATACTGAAGAAATTAAATGGGGTTTGTTGGTGTGAACACTAACTATATATATGTTTGTGTTTAACCTTGTCACCTTTCATGTTATAGTGCTGACCTGATAGGCCAGTTTGAACTGGCAAGGCGGGCTCTAGTACTACAAATATGAGTGACATGACAGAGGCAGAGGCTGATAGAGGGAGAGCGGCATCTGAACTGTTTGAGCTGTGACCAGTTTTTTTTTTACTCATATTTTATTAGGGCCACGGGGCAATCGCACCGAGCACTGGTCCCATAGAGCAATAGCTGTAGGGACCAGTGCTCGGGCAAAACGTGCGGCAAAACGTACGGTTTGATCGGGATTGGTGTGCTATTACTTTTCTCTACAGAATATGAATTTTTCGGGACATAAGTCGCGAAAAACTGCCCAAAATTTTGCATTGAAATGAATGGGACGGCCGAAAAAAATGAGCGAAAAAGAACAATAATTGAATATTTTTAAACGTCTACTTCTCCGGCATAATTTCACCTAGAGACTCCATTTAAACTTTAAACAGTAGACACAAGTCTTGTGTATCAGTGTATAAATCCATGTTTCAATAGGTCATATTTTTTTATCAATCCCTGTTCAATGACCATGATCATTTTTGGAGAAATTCTGAGATTATAATGGGTGTGTATTGCACGGAATGTTCGTGTCACAGTGTGTGACATCATCGCCAGAGTGTAGAGGGAGAGAAAAAATTATCAAAAAATACATTTGAAAACTGCATGCACGCACGCACGCACGCACGCACGCACGCACGCACGCACACACACACACACACACACACACATTTTGAGGTTAAAGGGCATAGTTTGAAATCTCTGAAGAATCTCATCATAGTGTACACACACCGGCAGTAGCCCCCGTGGCCCTTTCAAAATTTCCCCAGAGGAAATTTTTCTAGTTTTCCACTTTTTTTGAGACTGAAAATAAAAGTCTGAGCTATTTTTCAGCATAACTCCTGGCTATTGTGATGTATTTTTTGTCCTCCCCAAGTCTCACTATGTTTCCCTGCACCTCACATTGCAACAGTGTCACTAGAAACTGAATACTATATATTCCACATTCAGTTCTCACAAGTTACAGTCAGTTCTTGCAATTCTATTTCAGAGCCGTCATTGTGGAGTTGAGTGCAGATTCAAGGAATAACAGTGGTCGGTTTGATCAATTTGATTGTTTGAGACTTTCACCTAGCAGGGTCAGACCTGTGGAACAGCACCAACAGAAAGCTTGCTGATCCGCCAGTGTGTCAGGCTGCTCCCATGCTGGGTGACTTTGAGTGCTACTAACTGAAGTTCTTCTCCGGGGCTGTTTCATTCTGGTGAAGTAGTCTAGAGCAGTGGTTCCCAACCTTTTTCTTGAGGGACCCACATTTTTACCATTGTAAACTTTGGCAACCCCCCCATTGTCCATTCAACTCAAACTCAATGTAACTTTCATGGTACCCTCTCTTTTTCTTTTTTAGGTATTCAGCATTTTCGTCTCCCTGACATGTCGCCATTTTTCTATTAGCTCTGTGTTTCTGTTGTTAGGTGAGGTTACCGCTAGGTGAGGTTACCACTAAGCGAGGTTACCGCTAGGTGAGGTTACCACTAGGCGAGGTTACCAGTGTATACTGCAGGAGGGATGTTACACTCTCGCGATATAGCCTTTATTTTTAAACTTTTCTATAGTGATTTTTCTGTTCAAATAAATGAATAAACGTTTAATGTAGCCCTTATTTAGTTGTTTTTGTCCCACTAATGAATTAAATGCTGACTCATCTATATTTAACACATTACATCCTTTAAAATCAAGAGGGCTTCGCAACCCCCCGTGGATCTCTCGCTGGTAGAGCACATTTTGAGTACCCATATCTCAATGAAAGGAATGCTTAACTGAAATCCACCTGATTGAGCCATCTCAACCACATGGCTCAGGTATGTTTTTCAAAAAAAAAATCTACAAGATGTCACTGTGTCTTTAAAAAGTATGACTCTTAGTCCCTCCTCCAACCAGGAAATTAGAATCAAGAAAATCACTCCAGACATTCGGCCTGTTTTTGTGAAATTTTGAAAGGTAGATAAAAAAACTTTTTGATATATCCAACTGTCACGCCTAACTGAACATAATAATGTTAAACGATTACGCAAGTAGTTCCGTAGTATTAAGCTAATGTCATTATAATGAACTATGTGCTATGAAATCATAACTTTTCATCATTCATTGCTACATGAAATATTTAATGTTATTCCATCATAAATATGCTGAAATAATTAATTAAGTATGTTGTCTTTGTCACTTTCTGAGATGATTTCCAAGTAAATATGGTAATTATATAGAATAAATATGTGGAAATCATGACTATCACAACTAATTACATGTTTAACAAAATCACAAATGCTGGAATACTAATATTTTTACCATTGTAAGAGAATGTGGTTTGTATTTTTTTTTGTTTGTTAGTTTTACAATTACTAGATGGATAAAAAAAAGGGGTTAAAGGGTTAACGAAAACTAACAAAATAACGAAAACTAGAATAAAAAAAAAAACGATAACTAACTTAAACTGTATTGTGTGGTTACACAATTAACTAAAATTACAGTGGAAAATGTCAATCATTTTCATCTTTGTCAATTTTTTTCAGACAGGAACACATTGGTAAATATGTTTACTGAGACTGGGATGTCTAGCTCTCCCCTAATCATTTTCAGTATGAAGCTGACACAGTTGTATTGAAGTAAAAATTGACTTCTGTACATGTAAAGGCCACAACCCCAGGCCTACAGTTGTGAGGAGAATCTGCTTCACAACTCGCATGCCACAACGATTTCAGTGATTCTGCCTGGAGGCCAAACAGGAAGCACTCTCACATCATATGGGCCTCTAACCCAGGCCGGGGCTACCGTGGGCACGAGGCACCCGCATTGAAAGGGTTAACACGGAGAGATCAAAGCTGCAGAAACATCACAGAGGCACAGCGATTTGATCACGCGCCAACCCCCTGGCTGAATTCATAATTGTCTCTTTAACAAATGCGCGCGTCTGTTCTCTGTTTCTAGGTTAAAACCATCTGTCTCCTAGGGTCTGTACTTCATTCTCGGGATACAGCAGTAGAAGACACTTATCAAGATCTTTATCTCTTTGTTATATGTATTCATAGTAGCCTGTCTTACTATTTTATACCTCAAAATATTGATTTGTGAAGCACAGCAGTAAGAAAGAGAAATCATGGAGCAAGTCAGACTGGGAAGGAATCAGAATTGGTTATTTTATGAATTATTAATGTGTTGTTTCACCATGTCAGCACTTGCATGTCGACAGAGTGTCTGTGTTTGTGTGTGTGAAAGAAATGGGGAGGGAGAGTAAGATTAGACAACACAAGGTCAAGTTTCTCACAGTTAACTTCATCGTCTCAGATCCTGTTGGGGTTTGACTGGCAGCGATTTGAATTCCTCAATTCAACAAAAACTAATAATAATAAAATTCAGATTGTAATCAAGAGGCGAAACAACGTATTGGGGGGCTGTGGCTCAGTTGGTAGAGTGATGATCCCTGACCGTGGCAGCCTGCATGAAGTATTCCTGGGCAAGATACTCAACCACAAACCGCTCCTTCAACCAGGAGACGAGTGTTTGTCTCCCATTGGTGGAGGTTAAGTCCAGAAGTAGTGTTTTTTAAGCCGACCCTGTTGTTTTTTCCTAACTGTAGGTTAGTTTTTGTTACCTAAACCAGCCATTCTCAACCTTGGGGTCCGGACCCCAGTTGGGGTCACGAGATGATTTCTGGGGGTCGCCAAATCATTTTTGGAAGTCAGCTCTGTCTCCACTGTGTTAAAGTGTTCATGGGTTAATGTGTTTTAGTCTTTTTGGTCATTTAATGTCTTTTTTCGGTCATTTCGTAGGTTTTTTGGTCATTTTGTGTCTTTTGTTGGTCATTTTGTGTCTTTTTTGTCATTTTGTTTCTTTTTTGGGCCATTTTGTGTGTATTTTTGGTCACTTTGTGTCTTTTTTGGTCAATTTGTGTCTTTTTGTGGTCATTTTTTGTCATTTTGTGTCTTCTTTGGTCATTTTGTTTCCTTTTTTGGTAATTTTGTGTCTTTTTTTAGTCATTTTGTGTCTTTTTTGGTCATTTTGTTTCTTTTTTGAGCCATTTTGTGTGTATTTTTGGTCACTTTGTGTCTTTTTTGGTCAATTTGTGTCTTTTTGTGGTCATTTTTTGTCATTTTGTGGTCAATTTGATTCCTTTTTTGCTTAATTTTATGTAATTCTTTGGTCATTTTGTGTCTTTTTTTGATCATTTTGTGTCATTTTGTGGTCAATTTGATTCTGTTTTGGGTAATTTTGTGTCTTTTCTGACAAATTCCAAAGTATCAAGGTGTTACTTTCCAAGGAGTCTCTGGCTTGAAGCTGACTGTTACACACTCAGAGGTCAGAATGGACCTTTAAACTTATAGCAAAGGATTAAAAGTAACAATAGAATATAAAAACATAAATAAATGCACAGAGAGAGAGATGTTTTAGTTGTTGTCTGCTTCATTATTTGTCCAAAATTCGTCGTATCAACTAAGTTTGTATGATCTGAACTGTGCAAGTGAGATTGTGTTCAGTGAGCTGGGATCACGGACAACATGCATGTTAAATTGGGGGTCGCGACTCAAAAAGGTTGAAAACTACTGACCTAAACCATACCGTTTTAGAGCATTAACAAAATGTTTAAACAGTGGCTATCACATTTCAACAATGTATTGGGTCAACCTGTTGAATACAGAGCTGGTCATGTGGTTTAATTCTCCAACCTTAAGTCATTTTTTTACAGCATTGACAACATGTATATAGAATATGTACATAGTCTCTAAGTTTCTGAAGAGCTGAAATGAAGCTCAAAGTAGACGACTCCAGCTGTCCCAGTCAGCGCCATCTTGGCAAAACCTGACTGTTATCTCCCAGCTAATCCAAAAAAGGGCAATGAGCAAAGGGTGAGCTGAGGCAACCTGAATGCAGCCACCTGTTAGAGTAGCCACTGGTGATTTCAATGAGCCACACCTTTAACCCTCTGGAGTCCACCAAAGCTCCGGAGCACCACTTCTTCATGACGTCATAACATAAAAACGAAGCAGCATGGAGCCCTGCTGTCAGCTGAACTCTAAAGTTTTGGCTTTTCTTGAAGTTTGATCAATTTCCAATTTAATGCATCAACCCTTTTTTAGCAAAGGTAAAAAAAAAACACCTTGAAGTGTATTAACATGATTTTACTTTTTTTGCTGTTTTTGGTGTGTTTTGAGTGTGTTTGTATGTGTTTTTGTAGTTTTGTGTGCTTCTGTGTGTGATTTTGTGTTCAAAATGTTGATCCAGTAAGTCAAAATGAAAACAATAATCAGGTCATATAGGTGAGGTTGTCTTGAAAACAATGAAACCAACATGGCATGGTAAAGTTTTTTAAGTGGTTTATACAGGCAGAATCAAAAGGAGTCAAAAACTGACAAAATAGCCCCAAACTCCATTAAGTACTGTGAATGCTTAGACTTCTAAGGGTTTTTTTTTTTAGAATTTTATTTTATACATTTCTGTGGGTCATCATATTAGGTACCAGGAAGTACATAAGAACAAAAATAAATAAATAAATAAAAGAAATAGCAGTTTCATAATTTCATCAATATCAGTTTCATAGTATTTCATCAAAATCAAAGTTACTTCAGAATTTATCTGTCTTATAATGTTCAGTGCTTCCCTTAATACTAATAATTGGTTGTACCGACCCTCCTTTAACAACCCAATGTTAAAAACATTTTAAAAATAAATAAACGGGGGGGGGGGGGGTGCTCTAGAGGGCATTATAAATTTGGCTCCATTGACTATCAAATTGTTTCTTTTTATTTTTGTCTTCTGACATTGAACTTTCAATACACAAGTAATACTTCATCAAAGCCTTCCACTTCTCTATTGACGGTGCTTCCTTATTCTTCCAGTTTTTCAATATCAGTTTTTTAAGGATAAGAGAGGAAAAAAGTGTCAGCCAACTAACAGGATATCTCATCCCCTCTATATCATGAAAAATACATTTTCTTGGAGAGAATATAATTTTCCTGTTAGTATTTTTACATAACCAACTCTGTATGCTTTCCCAAATCTTCTTAATACTTTCGCAATACCAAAAGGCGTGCATGAGGGAGTCACCACATTGGTTGCACTTTAAACATTTATCTGACAATGTGTTATCAAACTTGGTTATTTTATCCCTAGTATAGTAGTACCTTGTCATTACCTTAAACTGTATTAGGAGCATATTTTCATTAGTGGTTAATTTGTATGTTAATGACAAGTATTCTCTCCATTTTCTGAGCTTAGACTTCTAAGGGTTAACCCAAAAGAACCCAGAACTATTTATCCTTGAAGGAAAATGATGGGGGTTACACCACAGACCAAGTGGACCACATAGAACACATTTGTAATATTTAAAAAAAATAAAAATACTACCCCTAAATGTCAAAGATCTGTGATGTGACATATAAGTTACATTGGGCGTTTATGGAATTTATGTTTATGATATTTCTTATTTCAAAATAAATAAACTAGACACCTTTTCTGCTTACAGAAACATAAATTTGCCTTTTTCTTTTTCATGTCCACAACATTTATCAAAATTTTGACAGGATAGGGGTTGTTGTTTTTTTTTGTTTATATTTGGTCAAATGTACTTAAATTGAACAACAGAGCATATATTAATTTAAAAATAAATAGTTTAAATAGGGAAAATAATTGAGTGGCCTATTACCAGTTTTGTTATTGTGACAAATACGTCACATCAGGTTTTAAATTTTTAGGTTAAAAGGCCGATGTGACGTATACGCCACAGGGATATTTTTGTTACTTGTTTTATATTAATTTGTTCAGGAAATATAGTCAAAACAGGTTAAATGCAATACAAAACATTAACGGATGAAAATTGTTAAATGGGTTTAAACTTAGCCTCATAACAAAAAATAAGCTTTTTGAAATTAGCTACTTTTTCACATTTCTGTTTCCAGTCACAGCCACATTTTGGAGAAGTCACTTCTTGTCACAGTCACACAGTCCTGCTAAGGGATTTAATGAGTTAAGGTGAAGCATAAAGCTGAATATGGGAGATCATAGAACATTTAAAGTGTTACATGCATGTCACCATGGGATCTTATGGGTTAACTATGCATAACTTCAAGCCTTAATATAACTTTAACAAGTGAGTTGTCATTGAGGGGGAATTTAGCTATAGTGATCAAAACCATTTTTTGTTCCAGGTTGTAAACCATACCATCCCAAGTGCTTCCATGGCAAACTCCCTCATTAGTATGTCCAGTTAGTATTGTACCATCAGTGGTGCAGGGCAGACTTCCAAGATAGATATTTAGAGTTTTCATGTTTCAGACTGCACCGCTAATCCTCACTACAAACATCAAACCACTCCCATTACATAAGCTAAAGCCAGCATTGGGGTTGCTGTTGTAGTAGAGGAGTCCTATGTATTAGAAATGGCCTTGAAAAAAACCTTCTGAATACAATTGGAGAACATCTATGGAAATTTTTAAAAAAGTGTTTTCTGAGGAGGTGGATTTTCTTTTGAACTTTTGTATGGATATATTGTACAATGGTTTTATGATGAAGGAGTAAATCTAGTGCGCTGCATGTGTTATTGTGTGTCCTTCATTGCCATTGAATTTATATTTTGTACGACTTTCTATGAAATTATGCACACTGGAGTGTTAGAGATAGCAAAGACAGAAAAATAGAGAGAAACAGTTTTTTTTAGAATAGGCAATAAGAACAGATGACCCAGATGTATCAGCTGGGGAGAGAAGCAACAACTGCTGAAAGACAGACGGTAACTAAAGACAGGTAGACAAGACAGGTGACAGGCAACAAGCTGCGAAGACAGGCAGGATAAACAGCCAGAGACGGAGCAGATATGCAGACAGAGGAGCTAAACTACGGTCAAATCACTGAACACTGAAAGCAAGGCAAGTCAGTTCAAAGCTAAACCTCTGCCTGTGTAAATCACTGTGTGGGACCATTATCCGTTTAAGAGATTTCGCTTAGGCCCTTTTTCTGTCTGAGTCTTTCAGATTCCCATTTTAAGGATTATTTATCTCCAAAAAAATTTCATGAAAAAGACCCATGATAACATTCTGGCATGCCGTCACACTGAACATTTAAAAATGTCTACCCTTGTTTGCCATTTTGTAACTGATTTTATTTTGATGACATCATTGTTATACCTTTTTGAATCTCCAAAGCATTAAACATACTTGTATACAGAAATGTGTGTGTGTGAGAGAGAAAATCCTGTTCTTGGGAAGTAAAAGGTTTGAGTCCTGCACTAACGAGAGTGTTCATCAACATCCACGCACTCTGCTAAACCATCCTAGGCCAAAGCACAATTAACTTTATCTACTTAGAACAGGAGTACCGAGTATTGAGGATTTACAGGTGCCCTGGAAAACAGAAAAGGCAGCAAGACCTGCCAACATGATAACTTTAACAGCATGAAGGAGATGCTCTACCTATGTTGAAGTAACGCAAAAAAGTCGAAATGAGAAAAAAAAGTTGAAATCACGAAAAAGAAAGTTTAAAAAATCTAATGAGCAAATCTTTTGAATCAATCTTTTTGCTGTCCAGTATGTACCAGGCAGTGTTCACACTTCAAAAGAGCTCAGAGTTCAGTACACACAGATTAAAGTTTTCTAGTTCACGTTTATCGTTCAAAAATTGTTTTTTTTTAAAAAAGAATTAGTTCACGGTTCAATTTTACGGTTTAGTTTAATTTCTTTCTTTTTTTATTTTAACTTAATGAGTGGTTTTAATTTGTTTGCTGATGCAACTTTAATGATTTGTTTTTTTAGACTCTTCCGTTACAATTTACATAATAACTGATATTTAAGGTTGGGGCTGATAATAAATAGAAGTGAGTTTTGATTTAAAGGGCCCTGTCCTCTAGTGGCCATTGTAGTTATGACAGAAGCCAAAGGTGGTGAAGGTACGGGTGAACAGGTGGGAGGTGTGATGGATGAGTAAACAAATACAGGTTTTTGACACAGGAGGCTGGTGCTTGTGTCCTGTGGGAAACAAAAAGTAAACTATTTTTTAAGTTATGTGTGTAATTTAACATCCCTACATTGCTTAATCACATTGTACGTCACCTGTGTGACTACCGTAACTAACTCATGTCCAGCAGTAGCTTTTTCTTTTTACTCCAAACTATCTTTTCATAAGCCTAACCAAGTCGTTTTGTTGTTGTTAGGGTTACACTATTATTTCCCAACATTAACCACAGCAGCCAGTGCAGTTGGTATGGAGACGAGATGATCTCCTGCTACCAGTAGAGGCACTCATTTAGGAAATACTCTTGGGGTTGTACAAGTACCTCTGTGGTTATATGATTTGGAGGACATGTTGGAAATGACCCAGTAGCAAGTACAATCTTATGTGGTGCAGTGAGGTCGAGCATTGTGTATTGGACAGTTCAGCATGCCAAGATGCCACCAAAACATTCGAAAGTATGTCTGCTAAATGCCTGTAGCATCTGATTTAAAAAAAATGTTTGTAAATGTGTTCCATTACCATGATGGGTATCAAATAAAGTACAGAAAAAGTTCTAGTTTTAAGGGTACTGGCATTGGTAAAGCCATTTTAAAAGATACCCAGCTCTAAACCTCAGCAAGTGTACAAACTACAGAGGGATCACACTCCCAGCCATCCCTGGCAAAGTGCTTAACAGGATCATCTTAAACAGAATAAAGGAATTAGTCAGCATTTAGCTGCATTCAGTAGCAGGAGCAGCACACTGGATTTCACAGAGACAGATGCCATACTGGCCAAATCACAACTCTGTGAATCGTAACTGAGCAATGATGAAATATAGCTTTCTGCTCTACATCCATGTCATTGAGGAGTATGATAGCATGTATGGAAAGACTAGAATATTCTTATTGTGGTCAATCAGTCAAATATTTCAAAATGATCAAAAACAAGTAAGACAATGACTTTATCATGAACTTAAAGTGAAGACTGGGGTCAAAAAGCCTACTGTCCCCTTTTTCATTCTTGCTGGCAATTAACAACAATCAAATACATTCACAGAGGAGACTGTCCCATACTTATCAACACATTTATGAAAAGACCAGCCCATTTGCAGCTAACTCTTTGGATAAACTGACATTAACAACAACAGAGGAAAGACTAAGAACCTGCTCAGTAACCTGTGTGACAACCAATGGGTCACAACCAACCCCATTCATGTGACATAGTGTCTTTCATGGTTAATTACCTGCTGTTAAAATAACTTATTATTATGAAAGGGATACCCATTTCAACCAAAGAGCATAAGCTTCCCTGTAATGTAAGGAATAACTATTGTGAAATGTTAATAATTAGAAATTCACATATAACATTTGTTTCCTCTACATGTCTGAAAGAATCCTATGGCTGATAATAAGGTTCAAAGAAGATGCATGGATAAAGTGTTGATAGGTTTGGTGACCTCAGCAAGGTCTCTGAAGGTAAGACAACAAAAATGGTGGAAAATCAGTCCTCAATGCCTCCATCTACATATCTGATCCAGAGAAACACATCTTCGTTACAGGATGAAAACACAGTGGCACCGTTAGCTGAAGAGCTCCCTCCCACATACTCAAATAAACTGCAAATATATTCCCTTAACCCTCTAGAGTCCATGAAGCCACCGGCACATTACTTCTTCATGACGTGAAGACATAAAAATGAAGCAACATTGAGCCTTGTCATCAGCTTCCCTCTAAAGTTCTGGCTTGAAACTCTGTGCCAGATTTTTTCTGGATTATATTCGGCCAAGTAAAACCGGAGCTAATGTCAAATATATTTAGTATAAAAATATAGAACTAGAGATTATCCTCATTTTACCTGTCATATGTAATATTTGCTACCTGTATTCATATCTGCAACATTTCAAATTCTGTGTATTGAAAAATAATTTTCAAGATCAGATTTTATGTTTCCTTTGTTTCTTTTGGGTTGGATTTTTTTAAAGGACATAATAGCTCAAGTTTTCAGAGGGTTAAATTTACATGCGCCTGTTATCAAGCGTCTAAACATCATGTCTGAGCATTACATGAATCAAAAGAAAGCTGGTTTTTGAGTCCATTTAGCCCACCAATCATATCTCAGTGTGGATAGTAATTTATGTAGTTGCTGGGTGTATTTAAACACGAGAAGCGAATTTATTATGTCAGCTTACATAACACGGTCAGAGCTGGAACAATTACAACACAATTTAGCGAGCTACCAAGATATGTTAATGTAGGACAATTATAATGTTGTTGTAGTGTATTTGCCAACAGCTGGGGGACAGGAGGGAGGTTCCAGGATGCTGCTGAGCTGTCACAAGCTCCGTCTACTGAAGCGTGTGTGACTGGATGTGCCTGATAAAAATGCTGTTTTCTTTTTGGGTGTTTGATGGAACAACAGATATTTGACTATGTGTTTAAGAGTGTGTGGTGTATTAGCTAGTCACCTTAAACAAGCCCTAGTGCTGTAATCTCTAGCTGTTGCACGCAGTGACAGTTGTAATCTATGCCTCTCCCTTTGTGACTCACTTCATTTCTCACTAAAATGATTACTGAAGCTGTCTTTTCATTTTTCTGCTTCACTCTCTCTCTCTCTCTCTCTCCTCCTGTGTTTGTGTGTGTGTGTGTGTGTGTGTGTGTGTTGGTAATCAGTCAGTTTAGCTCTTCATCTCGGTAAACGCCATCAGCCCGGAAGGCCGAGCCAGCCAATCGGAGCCCTGTAGAGCCGGCTGGGCAGCCAATCGCAGCTAGGAACACTCAGTCCCTCGTGACACGCTGACCTGCTGCATGTCGGTGAGCGTTGCTATGGAAACCCTACTGTACAGAGCGCCGATCGGCTCCATGGAAATGTGTTGGAGCGAGGGAGGATAGAGAGAGGTGGGAGGAGAGGAGAGAGGAATGCTGGCAAAACGTAGGAGAGGAACAAAAAGCCAAAGATAAGATAGAGGAGAGTTTCCTTGAAATGTGGCATCAGGTTTGGTTGGAGGGGAGAGTGGGACTGGCAGTGAGCTTCGACCTGACTGTGGGAAATGTAGCTGGCTCTAAAGTGCACAGTGTGTTCCAAAAGTATGTAGGCAGCAGAGCATCTTTGATTGTCTTGGCTCCTGACTTTTATTGCTTTGGACGCAACAGAGAACTGGGGTTTCAGAGATAGACTGTCAGCTTTAATCTGAGAGTAACCTGCACTTGGGCATATCAGAGGACAGCTTTAACACCTATGACCTTTGAGGTACACTTTTTTTCGGGTTGCCAAATTTAAACAATTATGTCATTTTGATTTCACTCAAAAAAGTATTTTTTCATGCACTGCAAAAAAGGTGTGTCTAAAAACAAGATAAAAACACTAAATCTGAGGGAAATGATCTTGCTGCATGGACAGATCATTTTACTTGACAAGATTTCTTAAATTAAGATTATTAAATCTAGAAATAAGCATGTTGAATGCTTAAAATAAGAAATTAACTCTTAAAACAAGATAAATTATCTAGCACTTCTAAATCAAAAGTGTTTTTTATCTTGGTAAGAAACAAATAATTGTCAGGTCACTCTGCTCGGGCCAGTTCATCGCTGCTTTCAGCTTTAATTTATCTTGTTTTAACAGTTTCAGTTAGTTATCTGGGGTTTTTAAAACTCTAGTTTTTATTCTTATTGCAGTTAACAAAAATGTTTCTTCAATTCTAGCTTTAGTCACAGTGTCACAGTACTACAGCCAGACTATAGGGTGCTTGTTGGTTGGTCAAACATGTCACAACTAATGGTTCACACTCATGATTTAAACAAACAGACAAATACTTTGGTTGAAACTATTAGGACAACCAACCATGTCAGAGTGTCCTTGAAGGTTAATAACTTCTCACATTTCTTTGTCATTTATTCCTTACTGACATTAAATCAAATGATGTATAACATGAACTTATTACACTCCCTCACCTACTTGTTTTAGTTCAATGGTACATTTATTTTTAGCCTGACCTTTCTAATCAATCATGTTTCTGTTGTGTAAAAATCACTGTATGCTAGCTGCCCAGCGGGCACACAGACAAAGTTAGCAGCTAGCTGGTGAATAAATTGAAACATTTAGCTGCTAGAGAGCTGCTCCCTACTGGGCAGAAATCAATTACCAGACCTTTAAACGCACAAATTGCTCTTTCAAATCAAGCTAGCATCAAGCTACAGCCGGTCCAATTTATTTAATCCAATGAACTCTTCCTAATTTAAGTCGCCATTTAACAGATCACTTTTCAGATGTTGTTTCCACATCACAACTTAAAGCTAACGAACACTCTTAAATGTAAAGAAGGTCATGTCTGGGACCTTTAGATGACCACATTAACCCATAAGAAGCCATGGTGACACGCAAGTAACAAACACTGTAGATGTTCTATAATCTCCCATATTCAGCTTTATGCTTCACATTAAGTCCCTGAGCAAGACTGTTTGACTGTGACAAGAAGTGACTTCTCCAAAATGTAGGTGTGACTGGAAACAGAAATGTGAAAACGTAGCTAAATTTCAAAAGCTTATTTTTTGTTTACTAGTCTAAATTTAAACCTATTAAACAATTCTAATCCGTTAATGTCCAGTATTGCATTAAACCTGTTCTGACCATATTTCCTGAACAAATTAATATAAAACAAGTAACAAAAATATCGCTGTGACGTATACGTCAATTGAAAACCTGATGTGACGTATTTGTCACAATAACAAAAATGGTAATAGGCCACTCAATTATTTTCACTGTTTAAATTATTTTAAATTAATATATGCTCTGCTGTTCAATTTAAAGTACATTTGAACAAATATAAACAAAAAATAATCCTATCCTGTCACAATTTTGATGTGTGGAGATGCAAAGAAAAAGGCAAATTTGTGTTTCTGTAAGCAGAAAAGGTGTCTAGCTTATTTATTTTAAAGTAAGAAATATCATAAACATAAATTCCATAAACGCCCAATGTAACGTATATGTCACATCACAGATTTTTGACATTTAGCGGTAGTATTTTTTTTTTTTAAACGTCATAAATGTGTTCTATGTGGTCCACTAGGTCTGTGGTATATCCCCCATAATTTTCCTTCAAGGATAAATGGGTCTGGGTTCTTATAGGTTAAAGCACCATTGGCCTTACTGGATCTCTCTGGGTGCCATTCTAGTCAGCCATGACTTTTGCAGAATAACTAATTAGCACAATGTAAAGATAACCCAGTAAAGCATGTGTGCCATGTTGAAAATCACGTTACCTGAGTGAGTCAGCCATACGGTGATGTTTATCTTGCTAATAGATTAAACAAATTATCATTGATCGCACCAAATACATTCCCTCTTTGGAAAATTCCTGTTACATTATGTGGTGTTGTGCTCTGGCTTGATCAATTACTTTATCAAAAACACTTTATTCTACCTCATAGATTCATATAAAGGACAAATGCTGTTATAATAAGGACACTGTGTACTGTTGGAGCCAGATAAACATTCATAACTAGGCCAATCTCTGCTGCATTTACAGTATGTGGGTTCAAATACTTCCCACAGCTACAGTGTTTCTCCAACACGTTCCTCTCTGGGAGGTTTTCCTTTCGCTTCTTTTTTTGCTGTCCATTTTTGTATTTCCCTTTCTTTCTGTAATGATCTCTTTCTTCCCTTCACTATCTCTCTTAGTAATCCTGATAAGCATCCATCCATCCAACTAGCCATCTCTCCATTATCATTTAACTGATCTATTCATCCATCCGTCTGTACATCTGTCGATCCATCCATCCCTCCCTCCCTCCCTCCGCCCGCCCGTCCGTTCGTTTCGTCCGTCCCATCTGTCTGGTTATCTGTCAAGTCTCCTTCTTCTCCTTTGTCCTGATTCAACCCCTCAAACCAGTCTGGTCTGTAGATTTTATCAGGCTGTGTGTGCGTGTGCGTGTATGTGTGTGTATTTGTGGTCAAGGCTGGCGTGGTTAAACGGCCTGCTAGTTGTAGAGTTATGTAACAAAGCTTTAACTGCATGTATGCTGCTGTCAGCTCTGTTACTTAACTCACAGCACCAGATTTAGTATATGTGCATCTTTGCACACACAATGCTTCTGCGTGCGTGTGTGTATGTCTATTTTTAAGCAGGAATCCATATGGTGCATGGTGTGTCATTAACAGTGATGGACCTGAGCCTCGGTCTAAGACACTTAAAGTGCATTGATTTAAAATTTTAGTGTAAATCTGATGCTTCAAATGATATTCAATAATTAAAGGTCTTTGAAATGTTTTTATTTAAATTCTGAGGCATAAATAAGAAGAATTTTACATTTTGTTACCATAATGATTATTTTTAGCTTTTTACTGCAGTCATCTGGAAAAAAAGAGTCAATACAGTGGCCAAATGTCAGGCAGAACTGTCAGATTCAGGGCTATAGCCATTGTCACAATACTATTGCAATTAGATTTTTCTGGCCATGTCCACCAGAAGATACTGTACTTTTTCTGGCTGTAATTTTGGCCATGCTAGCAGTACGGCTGGGATGGCAGCGCAGCCAGTCGATCCACCACTTATTCAGATATTCATGGATCTCAGAAGATGAAGCTACATGACTTTAGTAATCACTTTTCCTCTTTCTGCAACTGATAATGACATTCCCATCAGCCTCAGCTCTACTTTGTACTACTTGGCAAATGTTAGCATGTTAACATACTGAACTAAAACTCCTTTCACATATATCTAGACATCTATATCAGGGATGGGCAACTTAAATGCTGGAGGGGGCCACAATTTTTCATCGACACTACCACAGGGCCACATTTAAGACCGTGCACTTAACCAGATATGATGAAACTGCAATTTGAAATATGTTTACAGTGCAGTAACTTAACATATTTCATGCACAAATGCATGTACAACTGTATAAATAGGAATAGAAAAAGTTTGAACCAAATAAAAAATAACCACTTACTGTGATTTATTTATTTTTTCAGTGCAAGAACAGCAGACCAACATTAATAATAAGAAGTCACTTTGTGCATTTTTACACTGCACTTTTAGGATTTCATGCTCAAATGCATGTAGTTGTACTGAGGGCCACTTCAAGTGAGGGTGCGGGCCGTATGCGGCCCCTGGGCCTCCAGTTGCCCATCCCTGCACTAGATATTACTCGAAGGCCCGGTATGTTAGAACCACATTGCTGTATCAGTTGAACCAGACATTAATTTCACTGTGAGTCTGTGTGAATTTTGCAGGTCATTGTCTGAAGAATTCACAGTGAGCGAGTGGGCGTGTTGATGACGTTTCTATCATACAGCTGCCGCAAAACTGAGAAAATAAGAATAAAAACCAACAGTAAAGAAGAAGGGAAGAATGGTAATTTGAACACATGAAGACGACTATGAAAACGATTAACTGAAGACAATGAGTTTTATCTGTAGGTAAGGTAATCATCAGACAAATTCAAGGAATGGCACACTGCAAAAACTGAAATCTAAGTAAGGTTAAATATCTTAGATCAAGGGGATACATGCTTATTTTTTGTCTGATACGATAGTTCTTCTTAGTCAGAAGTTTTAATTTAGACTGTTTAACTTGTTTGATATAAAGATTCCACGGCTTTTGCCTTATTTCAAGAATTTTATGAAAAATATCCTACATACAGATAAAAATATTCATAGCTGTATCAAGAAAAGTATACACTGGTTTTATGACTTGCTGGTTTCAAGAAATATAATGCCTATGCATATCATTATGTCAAAATGATAGCTCTAGCATTTCCCTTTTATTAATTCTAGAATATTTTTCAACATATTGAGAAAATAGGTGACATGTATTTCATTAGAATCAGGAAAAATGCACTTGTTATTAGTTAGAATACACTAATTCTAAGGTATTTGTGGGTTTATTGAGATTAGATATTTTTACTTATTTTGGAAAGTCTTGACAAGACACATTTTTAGATAATTTTGCTATTTTTTAATCAAAATAAACCTTTTTTGCCCCTTGTTTTTAAGAGCTGACTTTTTGCAGTGCAGAGACTCGTCTGTTTATGACCATATTACCAACTATCGTCCAATTCTCCGACATTATCCAAGTTCATATGCAAAAATGGCTTACGTTGCTTACGAACTCAACATTATACCAATGCTAACATGATGATTAGTGAGCATGTTAGCATGCTCATTTAGGCATTTATCCTCACAGAGCCACTAATGTTGTAGTCTTGTTTTGTCTAGACATGGATAACTAAGTACATCTCATCCGGAATAAAAGAATATTTGAAAATTAACTTTCCTATACCTGCACTGGGGTGTGGATGTTTAGTTCTGTGGTGTATTTGATAAGACATTTTACAGCATACAGGAATTAAACTGGCATGGTACATAGCTTCGGGGAAATCAAGGGTGAAGACATGGATTTGATCTCTCTGTCTTCTCTGTTTTCTAAGATGCAGTTTTCTTGGGGACTTGTTACTTAGGAGCTGCTGTCCTCCTCTGTCCCTCCAACCTTTTATTCATCCCTTAAGACTGCATGGCCTGAATTGACGGCCTCCAAATGCAGTGTGTCCTCGTGCAGCTGAAGTGAGGGGTGAAGGTTGGGAGGATAGTAGATGGGGAGGAAAAACATAGATAAAGGAAGGGTCCGAAGAAGAAATTAGAGAAGAGAGTGAGACTAATTCTCTAAACCTGTCCTGATGCAGCCCCCTGCCGCTGCACGAGTCTGTGGCACGCCAGAAGAAGAAGAAGAAGAAGAAGATGACCTGAGAAGACCTCTGGACGGACTCCTCCTATCGTACATCTGTCACCTCTGTAACTGTCATCAGCCTGTCACTCATTCTCCACTAACAAGTCATTTTCACAGATGACACGTGTCAGTCAATCTCAAATATCGCTCTTTGACAGGCTCTGTTTGATTCGCACATACACAATCTCAAACATCCCCCAAAGCACCCACAGTGCATCTGGCTCTGTGTCTCTCCTCCCAGTCTTACCTCCATCTGAGTACGTCTCTGTTCCATATCCGTCCTGCAGCCCGTTGTTCCAAGTCCCCTCGTACTTCCCGCTCGTCCCTGTGCTTTCTCGCAAGCCATAGCGTCCCTTAAAGCCATGTGTCCACTCGCCCTTGTACACCCAGCGGCCCTTATTCTCAACGCCCACGCCATGTCTCTTGCCCTGAGCCCAGGTGCCCTGGTAGGTGTTCCCGCTGGGCCAGGTGTAGACGCCCAGCAACTCGAAGCCATGGGCCCAGGACCCGCAGTACTCGCCCTGGCCCTTGGGTCCCGTGCAAATCCCGTGGCCGTGCGCCTTGCCCTCCTCCCACCCTCCGCAGTATGACCCCCCATCGTCAAAGTTGAACCTGCCGCCAGTGGACATGCATGAAACAGGTCTTGGCAATTCCCCTGAAGCCTCGACAAAAACAAAAAGAAAAGAAAAAGAAAAATAAGGGAGAAAAAAGAAGGACAGGTTGGTGCTAGAACCAATCCATGGAGCCCAGTTTGGAAGGTGGTGAGGTCAGGGGGTGAGGAGGGGGAGAGAGTGGGAGGGAGAGGGAGAGAACTCCCACACAAATGAAGCAATGTCGCTCCTTTTCTTAGCTGGTTTGAAGAAGAGGAAGGAGAAAAGAGGTGGATAAGAAAACGTGGCCCCTCACAGGGGTGTCAGGGGTCTCCCGGTTATGGTGGGAAAGGCTGCTGCTGTTCACACCATCCTCTTGGTGGGCTTGTTGTAGCATCGGCTAGCACTTTACAGCTTCTCTGTGGCAGATGCAGATGAGAGAGGAGGAGAGTGGGCCCAGAGCTGCCATTATCCTCTCTCAGCAGGAGTTTGAACCATCAGGCAGTTCCACCGGCCGGCCATGGGCCTGCCTACACAGTCTACGACACACTTGAACAACTCTTCCTCCTACTCCTCTCCTTCTTTCAGCTCAGACCCCCGCGTTCAGCTGCCTCCTACCTGATGATGCCTCCACCTCCCTGGGGTGTAGAGCCGAGAAGTCTCCCCGGTGGCAGCCCTTCAAACCTCCAAGCCTCCAGCATAGAAGCCACCTTAGGCTCTTTGATCAGCACCAATGCTCTAACAGGAGCGGTGACATGTTGCGTGATAAAGAAATAAATAAAAAGAGAGAAATTGTTTTATCTTTGAGCTGGGTAGCTGGTAATCAGACCCCCCCAAAAAGACCATTTAAAGTCTCAGAATCTGTAGCTCACTTCAGGCTTCACCATCCTCTTCTTCACACACATACACACACAGGCTGTGCCTGGTCGCGCTGTGGAGGAACAAACACATGCATAGAGAGAGGGAGAGACAGAAAAATGGGGAAAACACATAAGGTAATCTGCTTGGCTGCCTTCTTTTTTTTGTCTATCCTGTGGTGCTGGAGAACAGCAATGCAGTCTCCTGCCTTATGCACGCACACACTATATGCAGGCACACACACAATCTTTCTGACAGCAAGTGCGCACACACAGACAATGAAAATAAACAACTGAATTGATTAATTTCTCCTCCTCTATTCCCCCTCTCCCTCTCTCTCAGTCTGTCTGTAGGTCTTTAATCCACTGCGTCCATAAGTGGTTTATCCTCTGCGTGGGTTGCCTTCAGGTTGCCTGCTCGATGAAATAACATCCATCTATACGATCCTGGTATGGTGTGTTCTGTCCTCTTCAGCATCTCCTGCTTGTCTCCATGTTTCCCTATGGAGCGCCGGCTGACGCACAGCCTGCCTTCCTGCCTGCTGCCTTGGTCTTACAATCTCTTCTCCTCCTGTGGCTGGATCTCTGGATCTCTCTCTCTCTCCTGATCTGTGTGTGTGTGTATGTCTCTCTCCCTCAGAAAATCTGCTCATTAAAGAGGACTGTTCCAATGCAGCCAACAAATCCCCCCTCCTCGTCCCGCTCAATAGCACACTCTAGCTCTTAAAGAGACACACACCGAGCACAGAGGCAAGCTTCTTGCTTCCTCCCTCACCTGTAGCTTTTCATCATTTACTCAGCCCTTGTCTTTCTCTCTGCATCTCGTCTCACTTGGTTTCTCAGATGACTGGCTTGATATGAGAGTCTAAAGATGGCTGCGGTGATACATATTTTCCAACAATGGATAGGTGAAGATTAAAGGAATAGCTCAAGATTTTACCAAATGATCCTATTCTCTTTCTGGTTGTGAGTTAGATAAGGAGATTGACACTGTATCATCCTCAAGTCTGTATGGTAAATATGAATTTGCAGCCATTGGCATCACTGTGTGTTGAAAGTGGTGAAGCCATAAGGGCTCGGATGAAAAAACATTACTTCAGCAGTCATTTTAGGCAGTATAATGGGGAACCAATATGAGATCAGAATAGAAAATTACAATGTATCAAGAAAATAGCATAAGAGTGCATCAAAAGAGCAAAGTGTAGGCTAATACAGAGTCAGTAATACAAGAATATTAATGATACATAAAACATTCAACATTGTTGGCATAATTTAGCCACACCCAAATATAAGGTGCAGAGCTGCAGAGGCAATTTATATACACACACACACACACACACACACACACACATATATATACATACATACATATACATATATATATATATACATACATACATACATATACATATATATACATATACATATATACATATATATACACACACACACACACACACATATATAAATATACACACACACACACACACACACACTATGAGGGGTATTTTATGCCAGCACACTATACTTAAACGCCTAGAATGCGTCGCCTGTGCCAGCATAAAGTCTGATTAATAGGCGTGCTTACAGACACGCGTGTTGCGAGTACACCAGATGACATGGGTGACGGGTGAAAAGTGCCACGAGCGAACGTAGTGGACGCCTGTGTGTGTGTGTAACGCGTGTACGTTAACAGTGTGTTACTCTGTGTAACAGTTCAGCTGTTACACAGAGTCTCAGCTTCATATGGTATTGTTTATAAGAAAGCACAACTTACAGATGAACTCCAAGCCCCCACAGAGCTGTCAGGATATTTCTATTATTTTCAGGCCAGTTTTTATCTCTCTCTCTCTCTCTCTCTCTCTCTCTCTCTCTCTAGGTTTGAATGATATCGAATTGATATTTAATGATAGCAAGGGTGAAAGGGATAATTAAAATAATTTCAGCTACTTAAAAATAGTAGGCTAATAGTAAAGTGCAACGCTCACAGCCAGTTCCCAGCTTCGCGCGCGGACACACAGTTCATTATGCACCAGCTGTAATTAGGTAGGTTTACCTGCCTGCAGAAGCCCTAATCGCTGTCACCCCTGAATATTAAGTAGCCATGCGGACCTATCTAATGAATATTCAGTAGCCATGTGGACAGCAGTCCGTTCACAATATGATTCCATCGGACCTTATATCTACACTGTTTAACCCAATTCGGCACTTATGCACAGTCCCATTATGTTTTACAGACATTCGTAGTTAACTAATGAGGTAAAACATTTTATTTAAGCTGCATTTTGCTGACTTTCACTCCTAAAACAGGCTAATTAAGCCTCCGGTTTTGGCCGGAAAAACGTTAAGTTTATCTGGTACTTACGAGATAGTCTTTCTCTTCATCTATAAGTTGTGCTTTCTTATAAACAATACCATATGAAGATGAGACTCTGTGTAACAGCTGAACTGTTATAGGCTTACACGCGTTACACACACACACAGGCGTCCACTACGTTCGCTAGTGGCACTTTTCACCCGTCACCCATGTTATCTGGTGTACTCGCAATACGCGTGTCTGTACGCCTATGTAGAATTGTACTTAACAGTCACGCGGGTCTTCATGTCACGTATTTGAGGCGTAGTTCACCCGTCACGCAGCCGTCACGTAGGCGTATGTGCAACAACGCGTGTACAGCGTCTGCGTGACGCCTGCGTGACGCCTGTCTGTCCATTGAAAGTGAATGGAATTTACATGCGCACGTTAGACGTTTGATGTCATCGCATAGGCGCTGTACACGCGTTTTAGTATAGTGTGCTGGCATAAAATGCCCCTCATACACACACACATACACACACACATAAATATACACACACACACATATATATATATATAATATATATATATATATATATATATATACATATTTATACACATATATATCATATCTAACATCACATCTCTCAATCAGTTCAAATCACAACTCAAGACTTACCTGTTCAGACTCGCTCACTCCATCTGATCCTCCGCACAAACCCCCCTCCTTTATTGTAATGTATCTGATTTGTTTAGATTGTATGATGTGTATGATGTTCTGCATTGTTTTATCCATGTTGTAAGGCGACCTTGAGTGCCTTGAAAGGCGCCCTATTAAATAAAATGAATTATTATTATTTATTATTCTATATATGTATATACACATATATATATCTATACACATATATATATATACATATACATGCATATATGTATATATACATATATATGTGTGTGTGTGTATATATATATATATATATATATATATGTGTGTGTGTGTGTATATATATATATATATATATATATATATATATATATACATATACATTGGCCAAGAGACCGAAAATATGTGGAGAAAAACTACAAATACTACAAAACGACGTTTCCGCTGTCCCGGCCTTAATGGTACAATAACGCAACAATGCTCCCGGTTTTAATGGTAGAAATGCGATAATGCTTTCCCAGGCTATTATTTGAAGGAGGCTTTTATTAAAAAAAGAAAATCAGAGTGTTTTACACATCACATTGTAGCCAGTTACCCGGATGTCAGCCATATTGGAAGTACTCTGATGTAAACAAACAATGAACAGCACGCTGAATGTTCATTTTAAGCAGGATTTAAAATGTCTTAACTACTAAAAAGCCCAGAAGAACATGCGTAAACGGCTCGACTTTACAGAGAATGACTAGGACAGCGGGTGAAACAACCATATTTACCTACAGTACTAACTCGTGTGGCTTCAAAATACAGGTGTGGAAATCTGTTACCTGTCAAATGATGTTTCCTGAATGGTGTTCTCCGTAGCATCACCCCCGCGGTTGGAGTTAGGATTTCAGTTTAAGGTTAGGCCTTGTAGAGATAACTGTTTGGAGTTAAGGTAAACTTGGGCTCATGTTAACAACTTAAAGGAGGACTGGTTGGGGTCAGGGGTCAGGTTGGTGCAGGTTAAGGTCAGGGGGAGACATATCGACGGGGGAACAGACTTTGACATAACACCGGTAAGACACCCGGCTTATAAAAGAGGCCGGCTTTTATTTACTAAAAAAATTTTTTACACCCGGTTACTAAATGAGGCCGGACATTAATAGGGGCCCGGCTTTAAATTGAGGAAATGCGGTATCATGTTCCATGTTCACTCTGGATAAATTCAACAAGGACTTTAAAAATCTTCTAGCCATGTTGGCTAGTGATGAAAAACAAATTAAAGTTATCAGCTAATCAGATTTTCCACTAGCCATTTTTTCCCCCATTTAAAAAGTGTCTTTTGTGTAGACCCGCCAATCCTTACAGTACATGTTATTCATTTCTTAGTCAACTACTAACCACTCACGACCTGACAGCCATTTCGTATTTAAAGGCTTTTATTTCTTCTTTCCCCCCCTCTTTCATCTCCATTGTGCGCTGTGTTTTCAGCCTTCCTCCTTTGCTCTTCTGTTTTTTTACTCCAGGTTAATATCTCCACACGTTTGTTTGTTTTGCCTAACTACGTTAACCTTACTCCTACTATTACTTTCCGTCCCTTTATTTAATTTCGTGCCGTCTTCTCCGTATCAGTGTAACTCGCCCATAGCCGATACTACCCACGCTAGGCATGTAGCCAATGGTCGTATGACACATCACGACATAGTGTTCATGGGGAATGTAGGATTAGTTCTACAAGCAGTGTTGCCAGGTAAAGATAACGTTTCCCAGAAAAACACACAGAACCGACCAAATTTCAGTTTTGCAGAAAACAGACAAAACTAGTCAAGAACACATTTATGATGTCAAAGATGTGTGATGTGACATATACGATACATATTTCTTATTTTAAAATAAATAAACTAGACATATTTTCTGCTTACAGAAACACAAATTTGCCTCTTTTTTCGAATCTCCACGTTATCAAAATTGTGACAGGATAGGATAGGATTATTTTTTGTTTAAATTTGATCAAATGTACTTTAAATTGAACAGCAGAGCATATATTCATTTGAAATAATTTAAATAGTGAAAATAATTGAGTGGCCTATTACCATTTTGTGATTGTGACAAATACGTCGATTTTTAGGTTTAAAGCCCGCTGTGACATATGATATTTTTTATATTTTTTTAATATTCATTTGTTCAGGAAATATGGTTGTGCCGGTCAAAACAGGTCAAATGCAATACAGGAAATTAACGGATTAGAATTGTTAAATGGGTTTGAACTTAGCCTAGTAACAAAAAATAAGCTTTTTGAAATTAGCTACTTTTTCACATTTCTGTTTCCAGTCACAGCCACATTTTGGAGAAGTCACTTCTTGTCACAGTCAAACAGTCTTACTAAGGGACTTAATGAGTTAAGATGAAGCATAAAGCTGAATATGGGAGATTCTAGAATTAGTTTAGAAGAGATAGTTTGTTACACGCGTGCCACCATGGCTTCTTATGGGTTAAAGCTGAGAGCCGGACGTTCATATTTTTATTTTTTCATATTAATTGAAAGCCATTTACAGTTAACACAGCCTAGCAGTTTATGCTGCATTTCAGCTGCAAATATCTTCACAAAGGGACAAGCCATGAATATATTGCGAAGACTGGATACTGTGTTTCCAGATGGCATCCTATTATTTCCAATGGCAGTTGCTAACTGGGTGTACATGCTCAACAGGTTTCTCAGGGTCCACGTTCGGGGCCAATCGAGACCTTCCTGCTAGCTGCCTTCACTTATATAGGAACACAAAATGATGTTCTCACTTGTTAAATATAATTTGACAGTTTTCTTCGCTGTTGGTACAGGTTGTCTTGTGTTTGGATTTTGAACAGCATTTTCCTTCCCTGTGTGATTTTCAGTGAGTTGATTCTCAAAGTGACTTGCTCCAGGGCATCTCAGTGGTGTTTGTGGGAGGGGGAGGGAAATACCTCTGGCCTGGAACTGCTTTTTTTTTTTTTTTAAACTTCTCTTTATTGGTTTTTTTTTTTTTCTTTCATTCACAATTAAAAATAAAGAAGGTACATGTTCATTTATGCTTGATATCAACACGAAAGAACAGAATGATAGTAGAAAAATAAAAGCAATAAAAAACCACAAAAAAAGAAGAAAAAAAACTAGGTGGAGTCAAATCAAATATCAAAACAAAAATAAGGTTTACAAATAAAAGAGATTAAAATATTAAAAATACAACTTGGAGGATGTCAAGTTTTCCAAAATTTACATTTTTTAATTTTCATGGGGTTATATTTAGTATAATAGTACATAAATGGCTGCCATATTGTGTAAAAGGTATTTATCTTACCTCTCAGGGTGAATTGGAACTGCTTTTTACGTTCTGTTCCAATGTAGATCACTGAACTGATGTTTAGATCTCAGTGTGTGCAGAAAGGAAACACCTGTTGACACAAATGTTACTTAAATTATTTTAGATTACCACTCTTTTTGTCTGACCCCTTCTACCTCCCTGACTGCCCTCTCATCCTTCCTACTCTGAAAGCAAAGTCCTTCACCTCCGACACATCTTCCCATGCCCTCGTTTTTCACATTCAGCTGTCCTGTTGCTGTTGTTGTCCTTGTCCTTCTGTCTGCCAGTGTCTGGGAGAGCTAAACCAATTCCAGCCCAGATTACAGTAATAAAATCACTGTGAGGCTGGGGATTAAGGCTTAGTCCTCTAAACACACTGGTAGTAGAGAGAGAGAGAGAGAGATAGAGAGAGAGAGAGAGAGAGAGAGAGAGAGAGAGATGGGGAGGGAGGGAGGTGTAGGAGGATGATAGAGAAGGTGAGTAGGTGATTGAGAGGGCAGGCAGGGTGACGCACAGTTAGTGTGATTTCCTGAACACAACAAAGGGATTAGGAGTCAGAGAAGTTAGTAACACAAGCTTCTGCACTCACAAATCCATGACATCATTTAAGCTAAATCTGAACAGAATGAGTAAGAACTAAGAGGGTGCTGACACAATGATGGATAATGGTAACTGGGTGACATATTGTAATAAGCACGAGTTAAATTACATATATGCCTGTGGGGTTGTAAAGGTCTCATTTTGAAGTTTAACTCACAGTATTATATCATTTCTGTGTACTTATGTATGATTATTGTATAATGATGAGACTGGAGGCCTTTGAATCTCATGAAACCAGAACCTAATGCATACACACATGCATTGACTTAGGGGTAGCGTAGTCCACTGGTTCCCAAACTTTTTCTTGAGGGACCCACATTATTACCATTGAAAACTTTGGCAACCCCCCATTGTCCATTGCTTCTATGAAGCTGAACTCAATGTGACTTTCATGGTACCCTCTCTTTTTCTTTTTGAGATATTCAGCATTTTTGTCTCTCTGATGCTTCGCCATTTTTCCCTTAGCTCTGCGTTTCTGTTGTTAGGTGAGGTTATCGCTAGGTGAGGTTACAGCTAGGTGAGGTTACCACTAGGTGAGGTTACCGCTTGGTTGAGGTTACCGCTAGGTGAGGATACCGCTAGGTGAGGTTACCGCTAGTTGAGGTTACCACTAGGTGAGGTTACCGCTTGGTTTGATGTTACCGCTAGGTGAGGTTACCGCTAGGTGAGGTTACCTGTGTAAACTGCAGGAGGGATGTTACACATGTCCTTATTCTCGCGATATAGCCTTTATTTTTAAACTTTTCTATAGTGATTTTTCTATTTAAATAAATGAATAAACGTTTAATGTAGCCCTTATTTAGTTGTTTTAGTCCCAGTAATGAATTAAATGCTGACTCATCTATATTTAACACATTCGATTTATTACATCCCTTAAAATCAAGAGGGCTTCGCGACCCTCCATGGATCTTTGGCACCCCCCTTGGGGGGTCGGCCCCCCCTGTTGGGAATCACTGGCATAGTCTACCACTACAATTATTATTATTATTACAATAGTGGAATATTCTAATCTGGAACAGCACACACTTTTGGTTAGTGTCTTATTTCTAAAGCATTAATGGTGCTGCCATTATTTATATACATAAAAAGGGAGAGCAATGTGTGGAGGATTAATAAAGCTTGGAGAGAAGATATTTACTGCTGTTCAGGTACTCAATAGTGGGTTTATTCTGGGTTTCTGCTGTAAAATCTGTCTGTTGCATCTGGAAAGAATGCCGAGAGCAAAAACCAAAATGAGTAGAAATATGCTGAAATGCACTGTAGAGGTGCAAAAAACTTTTCATCATTACCAGCATCACCTTATACATAGTCATTCAATGAGATGCAGCCTTAATTAAATTCAATTTAGCTTTAATTTAATTTAATTTAAAATTGCAATTATGTCAAATTAATTTAAAAAATACTTTAGTCATCAAATGATATATGCTTAAGGTTTTCAGTATTTTGTGCATATGTACTTGTAGTAATAAATCAATGGGTTAAATTGGACATATTCATAGTTTCTACTAATGTGTGTTAAAATCAGTGTCAATTATGGTAAATCTTGCAACCCACACTGCAAAAAGATGTGTCTAAAAACAATATAAAAACTAAATCTGAGGGAAATGATCTTGCTGCATGGACAAATAATTTCACTTGACAAGATTTCTTAAATTAAGATTGTTAAATCTAGAAATTAGCATGTTGAACACTTAAAATAACACTTCTAAATCTAAAGGGTTTTTTTTGTCTTGGTAAGAAACAAATCATTCACAGGTCACTCTGCTCGGGCCAGTTCATCGCTGCTTGCAGCTTTAATTTATCTTGTTTTAAGAGTTAATTTCTTATTTTAAGCGTTCAACATGCTTATTTCTAGATTTAATAATCATAATTTAAGAAATCTTGTCAAATGAAATTATCTGTCCATGCAGCAAGGTCATTTCCCTCAGATTTAGTGTTTTTATCTTGTTTTTAGACACACCTTTTTTGCAGTGCACAAACTCCAGGTTTGAAAAAAAACACCTTTGTGTGATTGTACAGCCGCTGCTCAATCAAGTTAAAAATGTTCTTTTTCTCTTCTCAGTTAAGCTCCAGCAGCTCACTGTTTTTGCTTACCATCTGGTCTGTCTGTACAATGTGTGACATCTCCACGCAGTCAATAACAAAGCTCATCTGGGTGGTCAATAGTTACATATGTGTGCCTTAGAATTGGGTATCTTGAGATCAACGGGACTGAACCACCAACCACACTGTGTACATAAAGAAATATCTGCTTAATAGTGTAAATAACCTATTGGTTTCTGTCCATTGGTCAATAGAGAACTCTATGTCAACTCTTTGACATTTATGATAACTTGGTAGAAAAACAAGGTATACATGTGTTAGCCGACATTTTTAACCATCAAGGACCTCGTTCCTTCAAGATCTGAAGGATCGTTGCTCACTTCCAGGCACTTCTTGGTTTTTTTTATCTTCGGCTTTGCACTGTATTCAAAACGTATGGTGTTCCCTGGAATGCTCCTTTAATTCAGCACCCCTTGGTAACTATTCTTACGAACAGAACCAAACTGGTGGCTTCAACATACAAGAAACTCTCCTTACATAATTTAAAACCACTTCCAATAATCAAAAGCTGGGAAAATCCTACAAGATATAGTGGAGGTGGTCTATCATTTGGAACACAATTTTTTCTTCATCTAAAAATTTAGCCCACCAGATCATTCATTATAAATTCACACATAGATTTTATTTCACTCAAGAGTGCAGATTTAAAATGAAATTAACTGACAGTGACTGTTGTACTAAATGCGCTGAGGCTTTGAAGGGAGACTTTCTACATATGTTTCGGTCCTGTTCAGTTGTCAAACCTCTTTGGAAATATATAAATGATATTACTAACACTATTATAGATAAAGTTCTTCCCTTATGTCCTATTCTATATCTTATTGGATCTAATCCCAACATTTTAGTTTCATTTCAGCAGAAAAGAATAATACTAGCAGCTTCTACGGCTGCCAAGAAAACCATTATAAAGAACTGGTTTGAACCTGTCACGAATTTCAAGAGAACATGGCTTTTATTGTTTTTTGATGTCTGCCTTCTTGAGAGGTCAACAGCCAGGATTAATAATGCTAGACCTGAAACCATAATCAATTTGTCTAAAGTTATTGCTGTGGTCCAAGGGTTACTTTGAATTTAGTTAACATTTCATATGATTTTTTTTTATCCTGGAATCTGTGTATATTACCAGTCTCTCTATATTTCTGTTTGGGCTAAATTCATGTTTTTTTTTATTTGTTCGTCTGTTTTCACCGTGTGGCTTTGTACTGGTGTATCGTTGTTTTTATTGTTGTTGTTGTCCTTTATATTGTTCTTTGTATGTTACTTGTGTGTACATTATGTCTAATTTGTAAATATGTTTCTGAGTCTTTGTTGTCTAGAATTGTGTTTTAGTGTCGTTTTCATATTGTGGCTCCTAATAAGTAATCCACTGTTCTTTTTTGTTTATTTGTTAATAAAAAAATATTTAAAAAATAAAATAAAAATAACTTGGTAGCCAAAAGTAATGCAGTTCTTTTACATAAAGACTTTATTAGTCTGACAATTTCTTCCTGCAATATGTTGTACACCAAGTTAAGAAAAAGCTAGAAATACCCCCTCCTTAACCTGACTTACCGGTATTCTACAAGTTTCTCCCTTTACGACTGACGTTTCTGTGACGATTACACGCTATGTGCCCCAACGTCAGCAGTGCACCCAAAAAAATCTCTCCTCTTTAGTTATTTATAAAATCTTTTTTTGTCCGGAGTTAAAATAAAAAAGGGGGTCGCAGGAAAAAGAGGAAGAAGAGGGGCTGTGAAGGAGGGACAAGTGAAGGGGAGGAAGGCAGCCTCATTCTCATCCATCTCTCCCTCTCCTCTATTATTCATCAGCCTCTCCTCATCCCTCGTTCAACATGCTGATGGAGGATAAAATAGGTCAGAGGCATAGGCTGGTGCTCGCAGTGACTGATGTCTTCCCTGACACGTCGTGCACTCGTCCCCTCCTCTTTTCCCTTTTCTTCCCCGCTGCCGCCTTGTCGTCCCATCTTCCTCAGCCACTCTCTCAGACAGGTTCCCCTGCTCTCCATCCCTTCATACCTCTCATCACCTGATGATTCCTGAATACTGTCGATCATCTGCTCAGCTCACCTTCCTGTTATCTCCCCCTTTTCTTGTTGTAAAAGAGTAAAACTCAGACAAAGGACATGTGCTGCTGCTAGCCATCTGCAGGGGGCACACTGAACCATTATATCTATGAATCTTGCCACAGGGAGAAAAGAAGGGAAGGAATGAAAAAAAAAAACACATCATGGATTTATTTTAGTTATACTTCTTGGAGAACTTTTATCTACTTTCTGATCAAACCTACAATAAAACCTGTGGTTGTTGACTGACATCAGGTGTAAAAGTAAAATAACGTTCATCTCTATGTTAACCCATAAGAACCCAGACCCAGTTATCCTTAAAGGAAAATGATGGGAGATACCACAGACCAAGTGTACCACATGGAACACGTTTCTGATGTTTTTAAAAAAAAAAAATACTACCCCTAAATGTCAAAGATCTGTGATGTGACATAAACGTTACAATGGGCGTTTATGGTATTTATGTTTATAATATTTCTTATTTTAAAATAAATAAACTGGACACATTTTCTGCTTACAGAGACACAAATTTGACTTTTTCTTTGCATCTCCACAACATATATAAATATTGTGACATTAATAGTGCTGTTTAACAACAAATTATTTTTCAGATTTGTTTTTGAGTAACAAAATAATAATAAATTAATAATAAATAAAACCAAATAAGCATTTACCTTTTTGCTTGAATCTCCATAACGTATATCAAAATTGTGACAGGAAATATGGTCGGAACAAGATAAATGCAATACAGGACATCCTATTAACGGATTAGACTTGTTAAATGGGTTTAAACTTAGCCTTGTAACAAAAAATAAGCTTATACGTCGTATACGTCGCTTAGGGATTTAATGAGTTAAGGTGAAGCATAAAGCTGAATATGGGAGATTCTAGAAGATTTAAAGTGTTTGTTACATAGGTGTCACCATGGGTTCTTATGGGTTAAATCGTTCTGTTTTAACATACTTAAATTACTACATTGCTGGCTTTTCTTGCATACCCTCCATACCCTTGCAAGTTTCTATGGCAGTCTAAGCTATGCGCTGTGCTCCACCTGTATAACTGACTGCACTGGCAAAGATGTCCACCAGATGGAAGCAAACCTTATCCGAGATCTTTTGTACATGAAGGCTGCTGCTCAATGTCTTAGAATGATTGATAGTTTTTATCATGCTTCTTTGAGCCTCATTACTAACTGGAAGATGTCCACTCACCATTGTGAATTATACTCTGGGGTAGGATGGCCTGCTCTGGCCACCCCAAGGGCTAGTCATTGGTATACTTTACTTTATAAGGCAATATTGGGACTGTTGCCTTCATACATTTGCACCTTAATTACTGTGAGAAAGGCTGGATCTTATTCTCTTCATTCACAAGATCAGTTGTTGCTTTCTGTCCCTTCTGCTCGTACAGAGTTGGGTAAAAGGGCTTTTGTTTACTCTGCACCTTATGCTGGAATATACTACAGAAAGACTGGAAACTAACTGACTTCATTTCTTTGAGCACCTTTAAATCCAAACTGAGTTATTGAGGCCAATTCCACAATATGCACTTGTTTCTCGTAACACGTTTAAGGTCTGTGTCTTATGTAAGTTTGGCTGCAAAAAAAATCTTTCCATTCATTTCAGTGCAAAATGAGAAAACTTCTCACTTGATTTATTACCTCAGAAATGTTTATTTAGGACAACACTATGGTCTCAATCACTAGTAAAAAAACTTCAAGACAATTTGATGTTAATAGTTCTAATAATGACCTCATTTAGAAGAAAATTGAAGATAAAGAATCATATGGTTTGGGGCGTGGCTACCTTTGATTGACTGGTCACTAACAAGGTGAGCCGTCGTCAGGAGAGAAGCAGAACAATGCGTATCCACGGCAACGTGTCAATAAAGTTATAACGTTATATAGATATATTAAAAAAAAGGGCGTTTATCGGTTTGGTCTCATAACTTTGACCCTTTCACTGTATTTTCACTTAATTTATTAGTTTATTTGAACGTTTTGTTCAGTAAAAATGTCTTGTTCAGCGTTTGGTTGGACTAACAGACACTCCAAGGAGTCGCTGTTCAGTTTTCTGAGGTAAGGTAATGTACATTTTGTTTTTGTTTTTTGCTAGCTAAAACTAACATCCCAGTTAATGCTCCAGTTAATGCTAACATGAATTAGCAGCGGCTTCTCTCAGTCAGGTTGAGGTGTAGAGAGGCTGTAGTCAGTGATCAGATCCCTCTCGCTCCTCCACAGTCCAGATATGGTCTGCTCCCCGTATCAGAAACAAGATGGAGACACAAGATGGCGACACAAGATGGCGACGAGTGTAGTGGACGGGCAGTCCACAAACCAATGGGTGACATCACGGTCACTACGTCCATTATTTATATACAGTCTATGGTTGGAATGTTAATGTGTTTTCAGTTTGTTTAGATTTTGGAAGAACTAAATAAACTCTGAAATGGTGATGGTGTGTCATTATGTTTTATTTCTATAGCATATTTTTAAGGTGCCACAATGGAGAACTTGAGGTAATCTCGAATCAGTCTCAACTTTGATGACTCGGACTCAAACTCAGGGAAGGGTGACTCTACTCAGACTCTTCTTGGTGACTAGGACTTGGACTCGGACTCAAAGAAGAGTCTGAGTCGAGTCATCAATACCATATATTGATGACTCAACTCAGACTCTTCTTTGGCGAGTTGGACTTAGACTCAACCACTGGTGACTCGACTACAACACTATTACAAATACAATGTTACAATGGCATACACAATTTCAAGTATACACTTGCACGGAGGAGAAAAAAAAAAAAAGGTTGCAAGTGCACGTGTGACTTGTTGTGATGACATCGTAGCTGTGCTGCGCAGCACCGGTCAGACAGTATTGTGGCCATAGCATGGTTGGAATAAACAAAGTTGAGTCGGGCTGCTCTGTGCACATATCGAGGATGACGCAGGAGTCTGAGGGATTTAATTTCAGCGAGGCAGTTTGGAGTAAAGTGGCAGGTAATATTCCTGAGTTGAAGAGCGGAGTATTAGCGGATGAACAGAGATGCAGCAGCTAGCTGCTAGCTGCTAATGACTGGTCTACAGAAGAATGGAGAGAGCAAACGGAGTAAGGAAGGTCCAATCTGGAGGCAGACGAAGGCCAAGCCCGGGTAGAGACATTGGAGAGATAGCGGCTAGCAGGCCTAGAGCCGGGTTGTTCGTCTCTGCGGTGGGTTGGAAGAGGGCAGCAGCTAGTGGCTAGTGGCCGCGGTGAGCAGACAGGACCAGACGAGGAGGTAAATAAAAAATAAAAAAAATAGTGCGATCGTCAGCACGCTTGTTAATCAAAGACGTTAAATGAAAACAGTTTGAAATCAATGATCAGTTTAAAGTTAACGCCGTTTAGGTACCGAAACATGGTACCGTTTGATTTTACATGAATCGGTACTCGGTAGTACCGACGGAATTCGGTCGGTACCTATAAAAGTACCGAATTCGGTACCCATCCCTAAATACATGAGACATTTAGCAGTAAAATGAGACAGTTTGTTACCCACGCATGGAACAAACAGTCGAGCCAAAACCAAGCCCCACCATGCAGCCAGTCCAAACTCATTTTCCAGCTAAACAGTCACTAATGGCTACACAGCTCTCTGAACAGGTAAAACACCCACTGTGGCATCACTTATTAGATAGTAAACAGTCAAAGAGGAAAGCTACGGAAACGTTTGACAGAGTTTATAATATGTGTAAACAAAAAGCTGTCATTGTGGAGAAGTTTGTACAACCTCCAACTGAGTTGAGATGTGGCTCCAAGTATTTTATCACTACTGTCTGCTTAACTTTGCTCTACCACACTGGTCTGAAAATGTATAGTAGCAATATAGTTGAAAAATTTTAAATATTATCCAGCAAAGTTACAGTACAGAGTTAATTTATTGAAAATGAATGAAAACTGTTATGATCAACATCCACAACCAGCATCTAATGTGATGGTATATGCACATGTATTCTGATTCAATTGATGGGTGGGAGACAAGAAAGTGTTTTTGTTTTCAGTTTTAATCTTGAATGATTGTTTGTTTTATGAAAGGTAGTTACAAAAAAAAACAATTTAACACACACGGACACGCACACGCACGCACACACACACACACACACACACACACACACACTCAAACAGTTTGGCGTATCCCACTATTGGTCTTCGAAGAAGACTTTAGCCATGGCGAGGGCAACCTTGGCAACCTTTTTGTCCTTGGCGTCGGGGCCCATGTTGGTGCGTGCCAGGCCTGTCCAGTATTGCTCTGTACGGCTCTGATAATCCGTCACCGTCTCTCCCTCTTTCACTGCAGGGTGCTCCTCTTCATCTGAAAACACACACAGGTTTCCTGCTAAATCAACCATCACCTTTAAATGAGCCAGTCTGCTCCAAATTTGCCAACATAAATATCTGACCAGTAGAAATGGTCAGAAAATGATGATGGAGCTTAGAATAACCTGAAGAAGAAAAACATTTTTTATGTTTGGCACAGATTTAGCAGAAAACAGCAAAAAACTATGGGCATGGACGTGGAGGGATGTGGACTTTTACCGAACGACAAAATGCAACCAGTTACAATCAAGGTAAAAAATAGTTTTGGATTTTTCATTAGTTTTAGTTTTAATTTCGTAGTGGTTTTTTGTTTTCAAATTCAGTTAGTTTTAATTAGTTTTAGTGTTAGTTTTAGTTTTTTGTAATGGGGTATTTGTTGGGTGGGAGATTCAATAAGGTCACAATAAATGTTCCTTTATTTCCTTTGTCTGATCCATCTCAGCCCCAATAAGTTTATTAAGTCATAAAACCAGATAGATTAAATAGATTTCATATCAATTAAAAAAGGTTTACGTATGAAAAAAGTAGACAAAGACGAAAACGAAGGACATTTTCACTATAATTTTAGTTTGTTTTGTAACCTCACAATACAGTTTCAGTTAGTTATCAGTTTTTTTAAAAGTCGTTTTTATTTTTATTTCAGTTGACAGTATGTTTTTTCAATTCTAGTTTGTGTTATTTCGTTAGTTTTCGTTAACCATAATAGCCTTGGTTACAATACAGCAAATGTTACAGCAGGGATTTTGAAGCTTGACCAAGCGGCAACCTCCGGGTCTGACCAGTGAGGCAAACCAGGAAGTGCCTTCAGCCTGTATTCTATCCATAATCCAACAGGGGGGCGCTGACGGCAGCTGCAGAAGCACTTGGGTCCATTCATCTCAATACAAAAATGAGAAAACTTCTCACTTGATTTATTACCTCAGAATTTTTTCAGGACAACACTATAGTCTCAATTACTAGTAAAAAATCTTCTTCAGCCTGCTGGAGGTGTGGTATTTAAGGAGCTAATCATTTCCATGTTTTCTGGAACTGTCAAATTATTCAAAGGTATTGGGTTGAGATTCATCAGAATGTGCAGAATGTGTTCTCAATTGTTTTCCCCTTTTTATTTGAAACTGTGTATCTCTGTAACATAATACTAGACGGCTTTAGCAATGGAGACAAGAAACTGCTTTATATTCTTTTAGCAGCAAGCAAAAAGGCCATTACCAGAAGATGGCTCAAGCCTGAGCAACCAAGACATGAGGACTGGATCAACATTATATAAGAAATCTACAAAATGGAAAAAGGGACTTTTCAACTAAAATTGCAAATGGACTTATTTTACAAAACTTGGTCAAAATAGACAGAATATGTCAAGCCTATAAGTTCTGACTTTATGTAAAACTGTTGTTTGACTAACGTGCTGCAAATGATGCTAGGAGAAAATGATGAAGCTGTGTGATATAGGTACCCCCACCCCAACTATTCCTGTTCTTTGTTCTGTATAAATAATAAAACAATAAAAAGTGAATTAAATTTGATGGCAATTTGATGTTAATAGTTAATGGCCCCATGTAGAAGAAAATAGAAGATAAAGAATTGTATCATTTGGGGCGTGGCTACCTTTGATTGACAGGTCACTAACAAGGTGAGCCGTCATCAGGAGAGAAGCAGAACAATGCGTATCCACGGCAACAAGTCAATAAAGTTAAAAAAGGACGTTTACCTGTGTGGTCTCATAACTTTGACCCTTTCACACTGTATTTTCACTTAATGCCAGTTTATTTGAATGTTTTGTTCATTAAAAATGTGTTCAGTGTTTGGTTGGAGTAATACACACCCCAAGGAGTCGCTGTTCAGTTTTCAGGTAAGTAACATACATTTTGTTTATGTTTTTTGCCAAAACTAACATCCCAGTTAATGGAGCACTAGGGTGTAAAAACCAGCCGAGCCAGTCGGCAACAGAATAGGGTTCAGTAGTCTCTAGGGACACCATGGCAGAGGCAAAGAGACCAGAGAGGACGTTGACAAAGGAAGGTAAAAAGTAAAGAGACGAATAGGTGACAAGAGCTGGTACTGGCTTTGATGTAGAAGTGCTTAGTGAAAGCGAGACCTACAGGGAACCAATCTTAACGTTGATGGTGTCATTATTCTATAGCCATTATATTGTATAATCAACATTTACTTCATAATGATAATATATGGGACATAGTTGAAGATGGACTGGACTCCAATAGGTTTCAATAAATAAATAGTTAATTCATTAAGTCATTTTTATAGATATTTCTGACCAGAACAACTTGACACACAGTGCTGAGCTGCATCTCAAATTTATTAACCCATTTAGGCCTAAAACGCCTGGAAAAAAATGCCTGGAAAACCTCTGGGCGATTTTGAAATTCAACAGAAGATTTTTCAGCCTCTGTAGCAGATAGAAATGAAATTCAAGGAGTATTTGAGAACTTATACCCATGGCTTTCATGAGAAGTTGAGTTTATTTGTCCAAACCTTCAATAAAGTTTTTTTTAAAAATCAACAAACTCAGCAAATGTTACATTTGACTGAATAAAAATGCTATGCATAATACTAATACATGCCCATTAGCAAGATGCAAACATGATATGACCATTGGAAGAAATAGACATAGTTCTCATTAGCCTACTGTAATGAAAAATAATAATAATAATCATAATATTAATAAATAATAATAATACATTTTGTCTATATTGCACTTTTCAGGGTACTCAACGACGCATAAAGTAATATAAGACATAAACAGTCTTGATTTCTTATATCATCGTCACAATCAATTAGTATTATCATTGTTATTATCTCCAGATGGCCACAAATCTGTCTGTTCTTTGGTGGAAATATGTCGTCTAAAAACATATTCCTCATCCATAAATCCCGGTCGTTTGGTTCCACCTTCTAACTTCACCTGTTTAATGTTATCATATCCTGATCTACAAACTTTGCTTTTTGCTGATTTTACATCGCATGAAATGTGGAAAAGACAGATAAATAGGAGACAGTGAAGAGGAAGAATAATCCCTTACCTTCCTCCTCCTCGCTTTCCTCTTCAGACTCCTCCTCCTCTTCCTCTCCTTCTGCTCCTTTCGCTGCCTCCTCCTCCTCCTCCTCCTCCTCATCTTCCTCTGATTCAGACTCTTCCAGCCACTCCTGTGTCTCTGTGGAGAACAAAAATCATAAATCAAAATGAAACCCCACATACTGCTGTCCCATCTTTCATCCTCCAGGTCCTCTCCTGCATCACAAGATATTCAAACAACACAAATCAGCATAGTGGCAGCTGTAGAGCTTCTTGCTCAGTTCTCACTGAACACATTTCTTATCTACGTGTTACTTCACTTTGCTGCTATTTTTGCCTTTTTCACTCACTCGGGTCCATTTCAACCAGAACCTCCCACTGGTCCATCTTGTTCAGGTCCAGACAGTAGAAGTCATTCAGGGTGAACTGGCGGTCGCCGACCTCGAACATCCCTCCGTACAGAAAGAGCTTTCCCTGACGCACTGTTGCCATGGCACTGGACCTTGCGCAGGGCTCCACCAGAGGTGCGGAGGCTGAACGTGAATACATAAAAACATGTGATGTTCAACCTGTTGTTTTTTTCACACATCTTAACTTAGTTGTGTGTGTGTGTGTGTGTGTGTGTGTGTGTGTGTTCTTGTACTTCCTACTGAGAACTGGAACACATTTTTAACCAACAGAGTGAGGGCATTTTTGCAAAGTGAGGACATTTCAGCCGGTCCTCACTTCTTTAACCCATTGACGCCGGGAAAGCATTACCGCATTTCTACCATTAAAACCGGGAGCGCTGTTGCGTCACTCTACCATTAAGGCCGGGACAGCGGATATGTCATTTTGTAGTATTTGTATTTTTTTCCACCTATTTTCGGTCTCTTGGCCAATGAAATGCATCAGAATCATGATCAGAATACATGTGGGAGTGTCGCAATGCAACATTGGACTTTTCCAGAACTTTAAAATCATGACGGAAGACGACTATAGCGGAGGAGCTCAGCAGTAAGTGACGGAAGAGATCTGATGAAAACAGCACCGATGATTTTATTGCTGATCCGGACTTTGAACCCTCGGAACCAATCGACCGGCATTTATGGATGAGGAATATGTTTTAGACGACATATTTTCACCGAAGAACAGACAGATTTGTGGCCATCTGGAGATAATAATATTATTATTAATAATATATTAATATTATTAATAATAATAGGCTAATTGATTGTGATGATGATATAAGAAATCATGACTGTTTATGTCTTATATTACTTTACACGTCGTTGAGTACCCTGAAAAGTGCAATATATAAAATGTATTATTATTATTATTATTATTATTATGATAATTATTATTATTTTATTACAGTAGGCTAATGAGAACTATGTCTATTTCTTCCAATAGTCATATCATGTTTGCATCTTGCTAATGGGCATGTATTAGTATTATGCATAGGATTTTTTATTCAGTCAAATGTAACATTTGCTGAGTTTGTTGATTTTTTAAAAAAATGTATTGAAGGTTTGGACAAATAAACTCAACTTCGTATGAAAGCCACGGGTATAAGCTCTCAAATACTTTTTGAATTTCATTTTTATCTGCTACAGAGGCTGAAAAATCTATTATTTAGTAGGTGTTGAATTTCCAGAAAAACTTCAGGTTTTAGGGGGTCATTTGAAAATCGCCCATAGGTTTTCCAGGCATTTTTTTCCAGGCGCCTTAGGCCCTAATGGGTTAAAGGCTTTTTGGAGAGTTTAAACTTTGTTTTAAGGGTAATTACGTTTATGTTAGGGTTAGAGTTGGGCATTTAGTTGTGATGGTGAAGGTTCGGCTAAGGGGCTCGGGAACAAGGTTATTATAGTTAATAAAAACAAAACGAAATAACGAAAACTAGAATTGAAGAAACATTTTCGTTAACTGAAATAAAAATAAAAATGGGAGTTTTAAAAAAAAATTATAATTAACTGAAACTGTATTGTGTGGTTACAAAACTAACTAAAATTATAGTGAAAATGTCCTTCGTTTTTGTCTTTGTCAACTATTTTCATACATATGAAGATGGATAAGACAAAGGAAATAAAGGCAAAATTTACTGTGACCTCTTTTAATCTCCCACCCAACAAATACCCCATTACAAAAAACTAAAACTAATAAAAAATAAACTAAAACTAAAGCATTTCAAAATAAATAAATACAAACTAAAACTAAAAATTTATTAAAACTAACTGAATTTGAAAACAAAAATTCACAACACAAAACTAAAACGAATGAGAAATTCCAAATTATTATAACCTTGCAAGGGAATTCACTATTCCAATGAGGGTCCTCACAAAGATAGAAGTACAAGAGTGTGTGTGTGTGTGTGTGTGTGTGTGTGAGTGTGTGTGTTTGTGTAATCTTGCCATCCTCCTCCTCCTCCTCTTCCTCGTCCTCCTCCTCCTCGTCCTCCTCCTGAGCCCCAGGGATCACTTCCTTGATGGTCATCACTGTGCCGTCCTCAGTGACGATCTCCTTGATGACCTCGGTGGGTCCTAAAGGTGCCCCCTCCTCCTCCTCCTCCCCCTCCTTCGCTGTTGCCTCCCTCTCTGCTCCACCCTTCTTCCCCCTTCTTCTTTTCTTCTTCTCTGATTTATTTCCCTGGACAGACAGAGACAAAACCGTTAATGATCGAAGACACAGGCGGAAGCATCGATACCATGCAGTTGTCTGGCAGCTCCCCTGAGTGGCCCATGGCTACCAGTGGGGAGAATTTATAAATAGAATATCAAAATTGTTGGCTATTTTTTTTTATGTCGATCCAGGCCATCTTGCCCTGCGTTGTCCAACCACATACAGTCGTGGAAAAAATTATTGGACCACCTTTTTCCTTCAATTTCTTGTTCATTTTAATGTCTGGTACAACTAAATAAAATATATAAAATAAAATTAAAAAAAATAAAAATATAATGATAACAACAAAAACAGCTCAAAAGATGTCGAAATGTTTGACATCAATCACAGCATGGATTTTTCTATGGTGATCCTTAAGGTTTTGATGTGATATTTTGGAGGCATTTCCATCATTTATCTCAAGTGGTCAAAAATAGTAAAACATTTGTACCAAATCAGTGCAACAAATGGCAGCTATCCAAAAATTGAGACACACTTGAGCATTGAAAATGGCTTTCATATTCTCATACCATAATATTACCAGTCTTTATATACTATAATAATTTTTAATTGATTCATTTTCATTACAGATTTATGACTAAAACATCTCGTCTTGACACTTCAGGTCCCTACTTCTGTGTGGCATCTAATGTTGACCCGCTTTCTCCCCCTAAAAAGCCCCTACCCCTCTCCCTCAGTTCTCTATAGAGGAGGCAGAATGTTAACGAGTCGGCAACCTCCCGGTCTGACCAGTGAAGCAAACCTTATCTTATCTTATCTTATCATATTCTTTCAAAAATCCAATAGGGGTCACTAACGGAGGTTGCAAAAGAAGTCCGCTTCTATCTATCTCACTGCAAAATGAGACGACCACTCACTTGATTTATAAACTAAAAATATATTGGTCTCAATCGCTAGTTTCAAGTCTTCCTCAACACAATATGGTAAATAATACTTCCAATTAGAAGAAAATAGACGATAAAGCAGGATATGATTTGGGGTGTAGCTACCTTGTGACTGACAGGTGGCTAACATGGCAAGCCTTCAATAAGGACAGAAGCAAAACAATGCGTATCCACTGTGTACATCGAAACAGCCGTGAACTTGTGTTCCGTGCTTTCGTATCAGAACTTTAAATCTTTTACAGTGTGCTTTTATTTAATGAAAGTTTATTTGAACATTTTATTAATTTAAAAATGTGTCTAGTCCAGTTACTAAAAGACTACTAAAAGACACTCCAAGGAATCGGCTGTTTTTTTCCCAGTAAGCAACCTACATTTTGTTTTAGCGTTAAGAGTTTATATTTAAAAACACCCGTTATTGCGCTTCCCCAGTACCAAATGTGGTCTCTCCTGGCCTCAAAAAACAAAGATAAGCGAGTCTGGCTGCAGACCTGCACTGTCAGGACCAGAAGTTGCAGACCTGCACTCTGAGGTCTCCTGCACTGTCAGCACCGGAAGTTGATTCGAAGCCTTTCAAAATAAAAGCGAGCATACTGGAAGCACGTATTTTTCGTTCCCCAAGTTTGTGTCTTGGGTCTTTATTTTATGTATACATTGTGAAATGTTTGTGTATTGATGTGTTCAATTAAAAATATTTTCCAATAGTATATATTTCGAGTTCAACTGGATAAGGTGAAAAAATGCAAGAAAATATCAAGATAAAAACCAAACAAAAAAGACAGTCTGGCTGCAGACCTGCACTGTCAGGACCCCTCGTTGCAGACCTGCACTGTGAGGTCTCCTGCACTGTAAGGTCCGGAAGTTGTTTTGAAGCCTTTCAAAATAAAAGCGAGTATACCAGAAGCACATATTTTTCGTTCCCCATGTTTGTTTCTTGGGTCTTTATTTTATGGATACATTTTATGTGTAATTATGTTTATGTGTAATTTTAAAAAAGTCCAAAATTGGTTCTTTCAAATTAATATAATTAAAGATGGCTACAGCCGTAACGCTTAACTCAATGCTTCAAACAGGTCACCATGACGACGTCCATTATTTATATACAGTCGATGATGTTGACAGTGAGTGATGTCACAGTGCATCAATTGTACAACTGCATTATATTCAACAGGTCAACAAAAAAAAAAAAAAGATTTTCAACAGGTGCTGAGCAAGGCCCTGTAGCTTACCCTGAGCAAGGCCCTGTAGCTTACCCTGAGCAGGGCCCTGTAGCTTACCTTGAGCAGGCCGGGGAACCAGCGGTTCTTCACTGTGTCGTACAGATAGAGGTCGTTGTAGAAGTCGCCCTCCAGTGTCTCCTCCTCTTCCTCATCACAAACCCCACCAAACAGCACCGCCCGCCCCGCTGGGCCCGCTGCCATGGAAAAACCAGAGCGAAGAACGGGCTTGTTCCCAGAGGGGCTCACCCTGGACCAGGACCACTTCTCTGGGGACAGAGAAACAGTCAAGATAAGTAAAAAATCTAAATCTATTAAACCTATACCGCCCTACAAAGCATAACTGCAGTAACTACATTTTTGGTCCAAATTGAGTTATAACTACTCCTTGATGTCGGTTTTATCTTGTGACAAAGTTTCAGATTTCAATTTTGCTTTATTTCAGAGAAATAATTATATAAAAAACACAAAATCCAACTCAAAACCAAGCAGTAATTGCACTTACCACGGTCTGCTTTGGATATATATACTAATTTAAACATAAAAATAATAGAAATTATAAGTTTATTTGAAAGGGAAATTTTTATCTAGATAGTGATGAAGTAAAAAAAAGTTAGATAAAATGCTATAAATATAACATTTCTTTATAATATTGAGTCTAAAATACACAAATCTTTGAATGGAGTTGTTAAACTTTAAACTTTTAAACACACTTATAACAAAATCAATTTGAAAATGTTTATTCGCTGAAAACTAAATATAAAAGCTGAAAGAAGACAACAACATTATAGTTACTGCACTCTGTTAATCATTACTATTAGAACCTTTTACAGCAAAACCAGAGTGCAGTTACTACATCTTTGGGGTCAAAGGTCAAATAAATCATCATGATTTTTGAGCACAAAAATGACATCAATACACGTAGAAATAAGTGTTATATCACTTATCTACATATAACCAATTTTTAAAAACTTTAAAAAACCTTTAAAAAACGTTAAAGCAGTTTTTTCAGTTTGACCTTTTGCCTAGTTACTGCAGTAAGACTTTGTAGGGCAGAATAAATGTTTAAAATTTGTATTGTAAATTTGTCTTTAATCATTTAAGATTTTTGTACCTTGGCCATCTTTACCCTCTCGCTTGAGAAGAAACATGTCAGTGTGAATGGTCCCCTTCTCCACATCCTTCTTGACTCTCTAGACAAACACACACACACACACACTCACACATTAGGCACCACACCACAAACAGTCAAGTATTATCTATACGGGAGAGGCACACATGCACACACTCACCACTTTAGAGTATCCCCCGTAGACGATGACACCCATGCCGTCTGGCGTGGCGGTCATCAGGCAGGCGGAGCGTGGGGGGGGGGGGCGGTGCCTGATGGAGTGAGGCGTGACCAGGAGAAGGAGTCCAGGGAGAAGGAGTGGATGTCATTGTAGTAGATAAAATCCCTGCAGGGGTAAAAAAGGAGGAAACTGAAAGACACATACAACGAGGAGCTTGAGGAGCATCACCTTTATGACCTTTTCAGTTTAGAATATATTTCTGTTTAGATAAGAATCCAGATCTCATTCTTAAAGCTGCATTGATCAGTTGATGGTGGTTAAACTCCATAAAAAGCTTATATCAGACACATTTGTCCAATAAGTCGAAGCTTATCCTTTCAGCTGTTTTGGGCTTCTGTTCTGGCTCTTGTTGTGTTTTTTTTTTTTTTCAAATTCAGTTAGATTTACTTAGTTTGTAGAGTGAGTTTCCTAGTTTTAATTAGTTTTTATTTTCGGGAAAATGCTTAGTTTTAGTTTGGTTTTTATTAGTTTTAGTTTTTTTGTAATGGGGCATTTGTTGGGTGTCAGATTAAAAAAAGTCACAATAAATGTTTCCTTCATTTCCTTTGTCTGATCCATCTTATCCTGTTTATTAAGTCATAAAACCAGATAGATTAAATAAATTTCATATCAACCAAAAAGGTTTATATATGTAAAAAGTTGACAAAGACGAAAACGAAGGAGATTTTCACTATAATTTTAGTTCATTTTAGTTAGTTTTGCAACCACAAAATACAGTTTCTATGTTTTTTTTAAAAACAGTTTTTATTTTTATTTCAGTTAACGAAAATGTTTTTTCAATTCTAGTTTTCGTTAACTATAATAACCTTGATGCTAACTGCTCCATTAAATTCACCAGTTAGTAGTTAACTTTGATTTTTTTATCAATCAATCTATCGCTTAATTTCTCGATTAATCTATAAATTATACTAACAAATTTACCAAAAATAAAATGTTAAAAACGTATCATTTATTTTTAAATATTAAATTCGATAATCTTCACTCAAAACAAACAAATATGAAAAACAAAGTATACACTGCAGGGCATTATTCTCTATCTGTGTTTACACTCCAATATAAAGTCCGTCCAAAATGCAAGACGTGTGTTCATTTAACATAAAAGGAATCTTAACTCTATTTATCTATCTTATCTGTCTTAACTGGTTTCACAGTTATGTATAAAATCTCTGAAAAATAAAATCAAAATAATCGTAATATACAGTCGTGCACTGCAAAAAGGTGTGTCTAAAAACAAGGTAAAAACACTAAATCTGAGGGAAATGATCTTGCTGCATGGACAGATAATTTCACTTGACAATATTTCTTAAATTAAGATTATTAAATCTAGAAATAAGCATGTTGAACACTTAACACAAGAAATTAACTCTTAAAACTAGATAAATTAAAGCTGCAAGCAGTGATGAACTGGCCCGAGCAGAGTGACCTGACAATTATTTGTTTCTTACCAAGATAAAAAAAAAAACTTTAGATTTAGAAGTGTTAGATAATTTATCTTGTTTTAAGAGTTAATATCTTATTTGAAGTGTTCAACATGCTTATTTCTAGATTTAACAATCTTAATTTAAGAAATCTTGTCAAGTGAAATTATCTGTATTATATGCAGCAAGATCATTTCCCTCAGATTTAGTGTTTTTATCTTGTTTTAGACACACCTTTTTTGCAGTGTGAAAAAAATTATTAGACCACCCTTTTTCTTCAATTTCTTGTTCAATTTAATGCCTGGTACAACTAAAAGCACATTTGTTTGAAGGAATATAATGATCAAAACAAAAATAGATCATAAGAGTTGAATTTATGAGCTGATACCTAGACATTTTCCATGGTTTTCTTGACAATAACCAAAAACACAATCATTTATAATCGTATATTACGTTTGGGCAGAGAGAAAAAGTAAACAGGAAGTAAGGTGCCGTCCACCTTGCTCGCACCGCCGCCGTCTTGCAAAAACAACCCGGGATGCTCCAGCTTCAAGTGCTTATGCATTGCCATCATACTGCTGTGATATGCCATTTCTAATTTCATGTTGTTCGGTCTCCGCACAAAATACTCCCATACTTTGGGTGGTCTTTTGCGAGGTTGTTTCACCTCAGCCTGCTTTCCCGTGGCCATCTAACTTTCTCTGTACTTCCTCTTACTTTCTTCGCGACACATTGACTTTACATGAATCGACATATCTACACTGCAAAAAACATGAAGCCTACCAAGTATTTTCTTCTTATATCTAGAAATAGTATCTTAATTATATTGTTTTTAGTATAATTTACCTACTGACCATAGCTTTGTGTGCTTATTTAGTTATTAGTATTAGTATTATGTGCTTATGTAATGGTCTTATTGTTTAAAGACTTGTTTTTAGGATTGACATTTTGAGCTTTTTCATGCTTTTCAAGCTATTCAACTGTTGAATATGGTGAGTTTTTACCTAAAATATTGGCTCCAATTGAGAGTTTTAGTTGCAGTTTGAATGTTATTTCAAAAGCATTTTTTATCACCAAAACGTGCTTGTTTCAAGTATTGTTGGCTTATTTTAATGTTACTACAGTCGGGCTTTTCAAGCAATAATTGCTCAAAATAAGTGTATTTGGACTTATTTCAACATATCATTGGTTTTCCAGTGCCTAGATATTTTTTTTACTTATTTAAAGAATTCTTACAAAGAAAAATGTACTTACTGCACTGGCAGATAATGTAACTTGTTTCAGGCATGTATTTGCTTAATTCTAATTATTTATCCCTTATTTTTTGTCAGTTGGTTTTTGCAGTGTATGTAGTCGATTACATTGATGAAGTCGATGTAACAGCCACCCCTACGTATCATCCTTGTTTATTATCCAGTAATCTTTTGCCTACCTGTTGCTCTCATGGAAACCTCCAAACACCAGCAGCTGTTTCTTGCTCAGGACCATCCGGTGGCCACTGCGACCTGACGGACCACCAGGCGCCCTGGACAAAAAAAAAAGCACAACATCATGCACCTATGGGACTTCTATGGGCTGAACTATGTGCCACCAGAACCTGAATTTGAATTATTCATATTTGAATTTGAATTGCTTAACTTGAATAATTGCATTAAAAAACTGAATTTGAATCACATAATTTGAATTTTTATTGTTCAGTTTGAATCATTGCATTAAAAAACTGAATCTGAATTGTAATTTGAAATTTAATTTATTAGTTTGGAACTGAACATTCAGCTCTCACAATTCAAATTCAATTTTCTGCAATGAACATCCGGGTAGTTGAGGCAGAGCAATCAAGCGCAGAAGACGGAGCTGCTGATTGGCCGAAGAGGCGCCATGGCAACCAGGTGGCAACCAGGTGGCAACCAGGTGGCAACCAGGTGGCAACAAATGTTACAAAAAAAAACGGAGGTGCTGATTGGTCGGAGAGACGCTCTGCGTATCTGCGCTGGATTGCTCTGCCTCAACTCCCCGGATGTTCGTCGCAGAAAATTGAAATTGAATTTTGCGAACTGAATTTGAATTGTGAGAACTGAATGCTCAGTTCCAAACTAATAAATTCAATTTTAAAAATACAGTTCAGATTCAGTTTTTCGAATTGAACAATACAAATTCAAATTATGTGATTCAAATTAAGATTTTTAATGCAATTATTCAAGTTAAGCATTTCAAATTCAAATATAAATTCAGTTTCTGGTGGCACATATTTCAGCCCATAGACTTCTTTTACTCGGCCAAGCAGTAATTTTATGGAGATGTAAATATTTCATTACCTGTGCAATCAATTCCTGATTAGGCTTACACTACAGGAAATAATTAACTAATCAGGATGTCCTCATGAATTAATTTAATATGAAATAGTACCCCTGGCCACCCTCACATCCCTGGATCAACACAATCAATCTGCCAATCATTACTTACTCTTCATTACTACATTTATTTTTATGACCCTCTGCACGTACTTGATGTTCTCCCATGTGTGTGTAGCCAAGTGTAGCACCCAAAGGTCCTTGTAGTGGTAGAACTGTTCCCCATTTGGAGAGGCAAACTCTCCCCCAAACACCCAGAGCTGACCCCCACCCTGGGGAACCACCACGGCCTAAGATGGGGGACAGGAGGGAGGAGTGAGACGGAGGGGAGGAACAGAGTGAGGGCTGCATACACAGAGAAGATAAGGAGGTTTGATGTCCTCAGATGGAATTGGTTTTCTTGCAACAGGCCATCAGCCTGATGACATTGCTGATAAGTTCCAAAGTTTCCTCTGGTACTAGAGCAGCCTGCCCCTTGTGGTTTAAGTGAAGAATCACATAATAATTTAAGACCTCCAAGTACAGGTGCATCTCAATCAATTAGAATATCATAGAAAGTTTGTTGATGTCAGTAATACAATTCAAAAAGTGGAAATAACACATTATATAGATCCATTACACACAGAATGAAACATTTCATGTCTTAATTTATTTAATTTATTCTAATTATAATGATTATGGCTTACATTTAATGAAGACCTCAAATTTAGTGTCTCAATAAATTTAATAATACAAAAGATCAATTATAAAAAGTATGTTTAATATGTAAATGTTGGCCTCTGAAAAGTAGGTCCATCTATATGACTCAGTACATGGTTGGAGCTGTTTGACTTGAACTATTCTGCCCTACAAAGTCTAAATACAGTAACTAGGCATAAGGTAAAACTGAGAAAAACTGCTTTAAAGTTTTTAATGTTTTTTAACTGTTCAGCCAAATTGGTTATATGTAGGTAAGTGATATGACACTTGTGACATATTATTTATTTATGTATTGAAGATGTCATTTTTATGCTAAAAAGTCATGATGATTTATTTGACCTTTGACCCCAAAAACGTAGTCACTGCACTCTGGTTTTGCTGTAAAAGGTTCTAATGGTAATGATAAACAGAGTGCAGTAACTATAATGTTGTTGTCTTCTTTCAGCTTATTTATATATATATATATATTTTATATTTTGTTTCCAGTGAATAAACATTGTCAAATTGATTTTGTTATAAGTGTATTTAAAAGTGTTTAGCAACTCTATTCAAAGATGTGCATATTTTAGACTTAATATTATAAAGAAATGTTATATTTTAGTCGTAATATAATTTTATCTCACTTTTTTACTTCATCACTATCTAGAAAATAATTTCCCTTTTAAATAAACGTATAATTTATATTGTTTTTATGTTTAAATTAGTATATATATCCAAAGCAGACTGTGGCAAGTGCAATCACTGCTTGGTTTTGAGTTGGATTTTGTAGTTACTGCAATTTTTATATAATCATTTATCTGAAATAAAACAAAATTGAAATCTAAAACTTTGTCACATGATAAAACAGTTATAACTGTTATAACTCAATTTCTACCAAAACTGTAGTTACTGCAGTTAGGCTTTGTAGGGCAGTCCTGGAAATGGACTTTTCCATCATATTCTAATGTATTGAGATGATCCTGAAAAAGCACTACCAGGGTCTATCAGAAGATATTATGAACATAATAATATAATTTCATTTATGTCATTCACCTCGTCTTTGCTTACTTAGAAGTGGTTCTGTGTAACTGACACTGCAGCTGAGAATCATTCAAGAAAATCAAATGAAGAGTGTTGTGTGTGGGTGTACCTGGTGAGAGCAGCGTGGGGGAGGAGGGTTGGGGATCTCTGATTTAATCCAGCTGTTCTTCTTGGTGTTGTAGAAAAACAGATCGTTGTAGAGGTACGTCTGAAAAAGAGCCAACAGCTTTAGAAATGAGGAATTCATTCAGTGGAATTTCTGCTGTAACAATGACAAAACAAGTCATGCCTCCTAATTGGGGAAGGGGATAAATAATGTCTTAAGTTAGGCTAAATTTCAGCGAGGGAAAAACTGACATGGCCATTTTCAAAGGGTCCCTTGACCTCTGACCTCAAGATATCTGAATGGAATGTGTTGTTGGTGTGTGTGGTTGAGTAAAGACGTACAGACTTGAAAATCCCATTTAGATTGGGGCAAAAAACATACAGTTTTTCTCATACAGTATAAGATTTAAGGCTGGGCGATATGGACCAAAAGTCATATCCCGATTATTTATTATTATTATATTTAGCTGAATATCGATAAATAATATATCCCGATATTTTTATCACAAAGTGAGAGCAAATGATCAGTTAAAGTCAAAGTAAAATATGACATGTCACATGTAGTTTTATTGAAACCTTTTATTTAAGTGAACCTACATACTGTAGAGTATCTTTACTTTATTTTTTAAATCAAATCTCCATAAAGTGCACATTTAAATATAAAAATATCCTAAAAAGAGCCTATGAAATAAAACAAGCCAATCTTTTTCTGTAATAAATATATTTATATGAGCAAAGAATAACGAACATTACAAAACAACTAAATATAACAAACCCTAGTAAGGGCAGCATTTATATAGATGGATGGATGGATGGATGGATGGATGGATGGATGGATGGATGGATGGATGGATGGATGGATGGATGGATGGATGGATGGATGGATGGATGGATGGATGGATAGATAGATAGATAGATAGATAGATAGATAGATAGATAGATAGATAGAAAGAAAGTTGAACTATATCGATATGCGTGATATGGTCTAATTCCATATCACATTTTAAAATATATCTATATTTTTTAAGCGATATATCGCCCAGCCCTAATAAGAGTGTTATTTTCTTAAATGGTGTATTTAAATATTTCTGCATACTGGGCACTACTAACCTACTAAACTACCAAACAGTCTTAGATTATGACTGGAAAACTGAGACTCTTGTGGATTCAATGTGCTAAATTGTATTAATGTGTGATGATGTTAGTCCCTATAATAGCATTTCTATGTGTTGAGAGCATTTTTTAAACTTGACCTCACTGATCAAAATGAGCTGCTGTGACCTCTAGATCATCACAGCCTTATGAAATTTTACAAACACAAACTAGAGACCTAGAGTATTCAAAGGATGTGCAGCTTTTCTAGGTATATTGACCATATATATATGTATATATATATCCTTTATTTAACCAGGTAAAAGTCTTATTGAGATTTTTAAAAAATCTCTTTTCCAAGAGAGACCTGGCCAAGAAAGCAGCATAAAAAGAGACAAGTTACTACATTTAAACACAGTTATCATCGACAATAAATACAAATAAATACAAATACAGCATCACAACAACAGTGAAGGAGCCTCAGTAGCCGACATACAAGGAGCAGTCACACTGACCAAGGGGAGAGGTTTCTTTGTCCTTTAGAATCGAATGAATTAGAATGCCTGCCATCTAATTGCCAAGAAATGCAATTCTTACAGAAATCTCCAGAATGTCAGAAGTCTTATATAACAAATCATAGCGTGAATTTTTATATGGGTCTTGGTGTCTTAATGTGATACTTTGGAGGGATTTTGTCAGTGTTCAAGCTGTCATAAATAGTTACATTTTCACCCAAATCTGTGTTTCTGCAACAACTTATGAGTCAGAAATAAGCATGGGAATGCCAAGCATAAACTCCATCATAATGTTTAAGCCCTTATGCACATTACAGGACAAGAACAACTTGACACATAGTGCTGAGCACATCTCTGTGGTATCTAATATAGATTGCCACACCTTAAAAAAGACAAAAAATTGGTCTACATGGGTTAAAGAAATTGATATTAGTGCAGCAATTCTTCCTAAGTTTGTGTCTGTAAGCATATGGACACTAATTAAACGTCACTACATTGAACCTTCTACTCATTCAGTCATTCAGAGTATTTTCTCCTACCTTCTTGCCGTTGAAGAATTCTCCTCCAAACAGAATGAGTTCATCTTTCTCAGGATGGGCAGACAGAGACGCACTCAATCTGAAAAACATATTTAAAAAGACGCCACAAATTAAGATAACGTACATTCTACTACTGAGGCTGAACAACATGGAAGACACTTGTGACACTTCTCAGAACATGTATGCTGACCTTCAATTATTCTATGAAATCTCTCAATATCTATTAGGGTTGTCACAATACTAAAATTTTCAACTCGATACCAATACTCATATTCATATTACTATTACTAATACTCATATTTGTATTAACAAGTAAATTGCAACATGTAAAAATTAACAGAACCACAGGTTAAATATTTATAATAAAAAACAGAAACTGCAACTATGATAACAAGTTTCAGATACTCGATACTTTTGAAAATGAGTATCGTATCCAGATACAACGTTTTAGTATCAATACTTTTTTGAGTATTGATACTTTTGACAACCCTAATATCTATTGGAGGGAATGGGACATTATTCCCAGAATTTGTTTTTTTTTTCATTTTGACTTTTTTCTTGCGACTTCGATTTCTTTCTCGTTATTTTGACTCTTTTGTGCTTTCGACTTTTTTTTCTCATTTTGAATTATTTCTCGTGACTTTGACGTTTTTCTTCTCATTTTGACAATTTTCTCTGGACTTCAACTTTTTTCTTGTTTTTCTGACAATTTTCTCTTTATTTTGACTTTTTTTTCGTGATTTCTACTTTTTTTCTCATTTGGAATTCTTTCTCGTGACTTCAAATTTTTTCTTCTCACTCTGACTTTTTTTCAGGACTTCTACTTTTTTTTCATTTTGACTTTTTCTTCTTGACGTTGACTTTTTTTCTTGTCAATTTGACCTTTTTTTTAATGATTTCCACTTTTCTTTCTCATTTTGACTTTTTTCTCTTGACTTTTACCTTTTTTTGGCTTTTTTCTTGTGACTTTGACAATTTTCTCGTTATTTTGACTTTTTTTGTGGTTTTCACGAAAGTATCTGTACTCTGTGCAATGACAATAAAGTTGAATCTAATCTAATCTAAAGCTTTGACTTTAAAAAAAAGGTTCTCCTGTTATACAGTATTTATGTTCACTTAAATAAACGGTTTCAATAAAACTACTTGTGACATGTTATATTTGGCTTTGACTGATCATTTGCTCTCACTTTGTGAAAAAAATATCATGATATATATCGTATATCGATATTCAGCCTAAATATATCAGGATATGACTTTTGATCCATATCGCCCAGCCCTAACTGATATCAAACATGTAGGACGACAACAACTGCAGTATTTTATCAAACTTTCCTCAACTTTAAGCTTCACTGCTCTGAATTTTTTTGAATGAAACATAAAAAAGCCTAACTTTGCAGAGTTATTTCAACAACTTCCAACATGATATCCTGACACACATGGTGACTATAAATTCCTTAGATCTTCTAATTATATTTGATACTATATCCAGTATATTCCCAAAAGTGAGCCCACTACGGCCTCTGGAAAAAAAAATAAAAGGGCGCAAATACAGCAGCGGGCTGTCAGAATGCAAAATATTGATACTTGGTGGCTATGAATCCATATAATATCGCCACACAAAATACCACATTACTATGCTGTATCGATTCTCTCCCCACCTCTACAAGTCTGTATTTGCATGCTATGGGGACAATAGAGTAGAGCTGAAACAATTAATCGATTAATCGAACAATAATCAATTATTAAATTAATCGTCAACTATTTTAATAATCCAATAATTGGTTTGAGCAGTTTTTTAAAGACAAAAGTCCAAATTCTCTGATTTCAGCTTCTTCAATGTGAATATTTCTGGTTTCTTTGCTCCTTTATGACTGTAGAAAAGGCCCCAAAGTTAGGTCATATTATGTATTATGTTCAGTTGTAGGGTGGTTCAGCTTATATAGTAGCGCTCCCCCTGCTGGTTCAAAAAGGTAACTGACGGCGCTTGGTCAGACACGGGTGTGTGCTCCGGTGAGACGGCAGAGTGAGAAATAAGCAGCTAATTAACGTCACGTCAAGTGGTCTGTGTGTGAATGAAAGTGAGCATGTCTGTATATGATGTTGATGTACTGTACTTACGTTGCTGTAGTTGTAGATTATGTCTGTTGGTCTGATGTGTAGCTGTAATATTAGCCATGCGGTTGCCGTTTCAGTTAATTGTAGCATTTAGCTCATCTGCCTCAGTCCGAGTGTATGTCACGTCACATGTTATGTTATTGTTATCGCTCTGACTTATAAGTGTGATGTTTACAGTGAGTGTGGTGTAAATGTTACTATGTGATGTTGTTTATATATGTGTTAGTAAGTTAGGTGAAGTGTGTTTCAGAAGTGGGATAGTGTTAATTACAGGCTTTATTTTTACTGCTTTATTATGTTTATTAGGGATTTAGAGTTTATTCTTTATTCATTTGTATATTTGTTATTATTCCTTTGATATAGAAAAAACACAAATGACCTTGCCTGCAAAGAGAAAAATAAATCACCTGCACTAGCCATCACCTGCCTCATCATTTGGACCCTCTAGATGTTAATTGGCCTTAAGCTGGTGCTCTGGCCGGCACTCCGGTGTGAACTGTGTGACAAACCCCTGAACTAACGCCTAGTCCCAGTTTCTTCACTACAATGACAATAAACTGAATATCTCTTTGGTTTGTGGACAAAACAAGAGATTTGAGGATGTCATCTTGTGGTTTGGGAAACACTGATTGATATTTTTCAACATCTTCTTGACCAAACAACTAATTGATTAATGGTTTAAATAATCGACAGATTAATCTATAATGAAAATAATCGTTAGTTGCAGCCGTACAATAGAGTTAAAGTTAAAGAGCATGATGCAGTCTTTCACCTTGGTGATGGAGGTGGACATGTTGACTCTACAACTTGGGTCTTCTTTGCATCCAGATTCTGAAACTCGGCAATCAGAGCCTCCAAATCCTCCTGGAGACAGAGACCCAGCAAGGGAGGGAAAAAGAAAACCAGAAGGATGTAAATGGCTGCTGTTTGTAGAGCCACAACAATTAGTCAATCAATGACTGGATCTCCTGAAAAAAATCATCAACAATTATTTGATGATCATTAATGTGTTACAGTATTTTTTTTTATGCAAAAATGGCAGAGTATTGTTTTCACCCTTTCAGACATGAATATTTTATGTTATATTATCATGGTCACAGGCTTCCACAACCACTATGACACCTATAGTCTCCATATACAAGCAAGCAATAAAAATCATGGGGCAAAAAAACAATGAAATGGCATCACTGCCGCATCTTAAGGAAACACAATTTCTCCCTTTTGAAAATTTTATTAAGCTCAGTATTTTAAGATTCATTTTCAAATGTTAATATAATCATGTGTCAACACTGTTTTCTGAAGTGGCCGTCAGGCGTCAAAGCGACCACAGAGCAACCACACCAGCATCCACTGGTGATTGTAAGAGTTGTTCCGATTCCAGTATCGGAAATTGCTCCAATACTGCCGAAAATGCTGGCATCGGTATCTAGGGATGGGTACCTTTCACATTTGAACCGATACGGTACCGATACCCGGTACCTGGGAATCGGTACCGGTACTCAACGGTACCAATTTTCGGTACTTTTGCGTTTGTTTATGTGGTAATAAATGTTAATTTGTTTAATAATAAAATCAGATTTTTTCAATTCAACATATTTATTTATCAAAATATAAACTTTAAAAAATATATCAAAACAATATAAAATCCAGGATGAGCAGTGCTTTATTGTTGAGTGAACGTGCATTTTGTAACATGAAGGTTGCAGTGTTATCAAAGAATGCAGAGGAGCGCTCTCAGGTGGCAAGTGCACGGAGGAGAAAAAAAAAAGGTTGCAAGTGCACGTGTGATTTGTTGTTATGACGTCGTAACTGTGCGGCGCAGCACCGGTCAGACAGTATTGTGGCAATAGCATGGTTGGAATAAACAAAGTTGAGTCGGGCTGCTCTGTGCACATATCGAGGATGATGCAGGAGTCTGAGGGATTTAATTTCAGCGAGGCAGTTTGGAGTAAATTGGCAGGTAATATTCCTGAGTTGAAGAGCAGAGTTTTAGCGGAGGACCGGAGATGCAGCAGCTAGTTGCTAGCTGCTAATGACTGGTCTACAGAAGAATGGAGAGAGCAAACGGAGTAAGGAAGGTTCAGTCTGGAGGCAGACGAAGGTCAAGCCCGGTAGAGACATTGGAGAGATAGTAGCTGGCGACTAGCAGGCCAAAAGCCGGGCTGTTCGTCTCTGCGCCGGGTTGGAAGAGGGCAGCAGCTAGTGGCTAGTGACCGCGGTGAGCAGACAGGACCAGACGAGGTAAATAAAGAAAGAAAAAATAGTGCGATCGTCAGCACGCTTGTTAATCAAAGACGTTAAATGAAAACAGGTTGAAATCAATGATCAGTTTAAAGGTAACGCCGTTAAGGTACCAAAACATGGTACCGTTTGATTTTACATGAATCGGTACTTGGTAGTACCGACGGAATTCGGTCGGTACCTATAAAAGTACCGAATTCGGTACCCATCCCTATCGGTATCTGAGAGTACTGGAGTCCAGGCACCGATCCGATACCACGTAATTTATTAAATTAGTAATCTATTTACTGGTTCGCTCGTTAGTTAGACTATTTACATTGCAGCGCACATAGAGAGTCTGGGTGCTAATGGTGCATTCAAGGTCTACACGACTGTCAGAATTTTCGACATTGTTCCGAGTTCCAAGTTACAACTTTGAGTGTAGATTAAACACACCATACGGCGTTACGGTAAGAACGTGTTCAAAATAAAAGCAAACACATGTAGCTTTCAAAATAAGAGCACATGGATGTGTTCACCACAGAATATACAAGAACCCTTATTCTCCTTTACAATAATTCTCTGAAATATGCAATGATTAAGATGGAATAGTGGCATTAGAATGTGCGAGTGGCATCAAATTTAGGCTTTCAGGGCAAAAATTTTCCCCGGGGGAGTATGCCCCAGGACCCCCAGAGCTATTTACTTAAGTTGTTGTTGCACTACTGTTTTGTATACTGTTTTATTTAAAAATAAATGGCTTGAATCTGCTGTATTTATTCATGTTTTACAAAGGGTTTAACCTGAGCCAGGCCTTACCACAATGATAATCATATCACAGTCCTGCAGGTGTAGTATGATATTTTTTTTTTTAACATACTAGTGTCAGATCGGTACTCGGTTTCGGCCGATACCCACAGCACAAGTATCGGAATCGGTATCGGGAGGGAAAAAAGGTTATCGGAACATCTCTAGTGATTGTCTCATCCCACAATGCAACACTTCTTTCTGCCGGTCTGCTCTCTCTGTAAAGGGCCAAACTCTGGAACTCTCTACCCACTGAGTTAAAATTAGAGACCAATAGTAAAGCTTTTAACAAAGGACTCAAACAGTGGCTAAAATCTCATCAACAGCGCACACATGAATAGTTCTTAACTGGTTTTCTTCTTGCTCATATTGCCTTCACTCTGTTGTCTTTTTATGATCCTTATCCTCCTTGAAAATTTCTTTTACTTCTTTGATTTCTTTTTCCCATTGTTCTGTTTTTTTCCTATCTTTGTCTGGCCCTTCCTTTTTCCATTCTTCATTTTTCTTTTTTATTGTGCAATAATACAATACAGTAACATGGACAGACAGGGAGTGAATATTAAACAACCACAATAATGGTACCCCTGTGTGTGTGTGTGTGTGTGTGTGTGTGTGTGTGTGTGTGCGCGCGCAATTATTATTATAATTATTAATATATGATAATAAATATTATGTATCACTATTAGGCAGAGAAGGCGGTACTACTAAAATGTAAATAGAATAAATAAAATAAAAAGAAAAAAGAAAAAAAATATATATATATCCTTTTTCCATTCTTGTTATTTTAATTGCCCTATATTTTCAGTGTTGCGAATTAGCACTTGTGCTAAAACACTTAAACAATGCATCTGGTCTGTCTAAACAAGGCATTTAGACACTACCTTGGACTATGAGATAGTGTGGTGGACATGTTTCACTATTTTATGACATTTTATAAACCAAAAAAATCAAAAGACAAGGAGGGAAAATAATTTTCAGATTGAAAAATAGTGAAAATAATACTTAGTCACAGCCCTATTCTGCCCTACAAAGTCTAACTGCAGTAACTACACAAAAGGTAAAACTGAGAAAAACTGTTTTTAAAGTTGCTGTTTAAAGTTTTTAACGTGTTTTTACTGGCCAGCCAAATGTGTTATATGTAGATAAGTGATATGACGATTATTTCTACATGTATTGAAGATGTCATTTACAAGCTCAAAAATCATGATGATCTATTTGACCGTTGACCCCAAAAACGTAGTTACTGCACTCTGGTTTTGCTGTATATATATATAAATATATATATATATATATATATAGATATATATATATATATATATATATCCAAAGCAGACTGTGGTAAGTGCATTTACTGCTTGGTTTTGAGTTGGATTTTGTGGTTTTTGTATCATTATTTCTCTGAAATAAAGCAAAATTGAAATCTAAAACTTTGTGACAAGATAAAACAGACATCAAGGGGTTCATTTTTAGTTTTTACACAATTTTGACCAAAAATGTAATTAATGCAGTTAGACTTTGTAGGACGGTATAGGTCAGTCCTAGTAATATTGCTAGTCTGTACTGATTTAGTTTGAGGATACAGTTTTAATGAACATTTGTCGTTTACTGTGCAGTGAACAGACTTATAGCTAGCCAAAGTTCATTTCACAACATCGCAACAAAGCTGTCTTATTTCTGTCATATGAAAAGTACAAATATGAACATGTGTGGTTAGAAGTTGAGTCCAGTGGTGGTTCAGTGTTACCTCTTCTCGTTTGGACCTCTTTGAAACCTTTTTCTCCATCTTGGCAGCTGTCTTCTCCGCTCCCTTCACCTTCTTCTCTTTCTTGCCTTTTTTGCCCATGACTGCTGTGATGTACTGACAGATCTCTCTAAGTTGTTGTTTGTTATTTTAAATGAAGTCGATGTTACATGGAAATCCAAACACACTCACATGTCCACTCATGCCTTCCATCCGCCACGGGACATTTACTTCCTGCAACAAACTTGACGTAAGCACGTTTTAGAAATGTAACAGCGCCCTCTAGCGGACCGGGGAGCTCTAACGTGATCTCTATGAACTCTATGGAGTTTGGGGCTATTTTGTCCATTTTTGAATCCTTTTCATCCTGCCCAGGGCCGGTTCTAGCCCATTGGCTGCCCTAGGCGATATTGAGATTTTGCGCCCCCCCCCCCCTCGAACCACATCCATTCCATGTATTCATTCTGATATAGGTACACTATGTTATATGTATTATGCTGTACACTAATATTTGATACATGAACTACAAGCAAGGTAATGGTCTCAGAACATTTTTATTTTTAGAAACTTTGGAACTTTACCAACAACAACTGAATTGAAAATACGAATAAATAAATAAGAAAACACAGATCTTCATCAAATTAAGAATGGCAAAGACTGAAAATAAATAAAATGTAGACATACAAATGCAATAAAAATAAACATAAAAATGAAATTTAAATGTACATTTAAAACAAAGATGTATGCTTAAGGGCGCCACAAGGGGGCGCCCCCCTGCCAATTTGGCGCCCTAGGCAGCCGCCTTGGTGGCCTGTAGGAATAACCGGCCCTGATCCTGCCTGTATGCACCACTTAAAAATGTTTAAATGCCATGTTGGTATATTTTTCACCTATATGACCTGATAAGAATTGTTTTTTATTCTGACTTACTGGATCAACATTTTGAACCAAAAAGAAACAAAGAAAACCCAACATAAATGTGATCTTGTGATTGTGTGTGATCCTGTCATCCAACTCTGGTTTTTATTCTAGTGGGACTCCATTTTATTTGTGTCTTGTGTGTTTAGCGTAACAATTTTTGTCATTTTGTGTATTTTTTTGTCATTTTGTTTCTTTTTGTGTCTTTTTTTGGTCGTTTTCTGTCTTTTTTTAGTCATTTTGTGACTTTATTGGTAATTTTGCGTCTTTTTTTTTGTCTTTTTTGGTCATTTTGTGTCTTTTGTTGTGTCTTTTTTAGTTATTATGTGTCTTTTTTAGTCATTTTGTGTCTCTTTTGTGTCTTTTTGGTTATTTTGTGTCTTTTTTAGTCTTTTGTGTCTTTTTTTGGTCATTTCGTGTCTTTTTTAGTCTGTTGTGTCTTTTTTTGGTCATTTTGTGTCTCTTTTTTTGTCATTTTTGTGTCTTTTTTTTTGGTCATTTTGTGTCTTTTTTTGGTCATTTTGTGTCTTTTTTAGTCCTTTAGTCCAACACAAAATGTGATTTTTAATCTGTTTTTTACTTTCAAAACACTATCATGCTCAATAAAGAATTTTAAATGATGCAAATGTGAACAAAGGTTTCAAATATAACATATAAGAGGGCAACATCCAGTTCTATCATTTTATACTAAATATATTTGAGCTCGTCTCCAGTTTTACTTGGTATATCATCATCAAATTGAAAGTGGCCTCATGGAGTTTACAGCCAGAACTTTAGAGGTAAATTTACAGTAGGGCTCCATGCTGCTTTGTTTTCTAGTCTGGATGTCATGAAGAAGTCATGATTTGGTGCTTTTGGAGACTCCAGAGGGTTAACCATAAACTGTGAATATATCTTTAGATAGAGCTAGCTTGCGAGCAGCGGTGAAATGTAACTGAGTGCAATTTTGAGGTACTGGTACTTTACTCATTGCACATATGTGCAATGAGTAAAGTACCAGTAAAGTACCAGTAAAGTACCAGTAAAGTACCAGTACCACATACGTATGTGCAATGAGTAGAACAGGGTTTTTATCCAATGAAACCTTTCTCAGAATTCAAATATAATAATTTCATTACTTCAGAAAAAGTATTGTGAATGTAATACTATTCTGTACTAGTGATGACCTCCTGAATGGCTGAATATAATTTATAATTATTAATAACAATAACACTGAAAAAAAATGTCTGTAGATTTTACGGTGAAAAACTGCTAAACCATGACAGTAAAAGACATTCAATTCAGTTTCAGTAACAATAAAACAGCGTAACTGTATCAGCCAAAACAGTATTTTTTTACATTAAAAAAAAAATAAATCCATTACTCCACTGTAAAATACACTGTAATATGTATTTATTGTAATATATATACAAGCCACCACTGTAATTTTTGCATTTATATTTTGTAAAAATATTTTTTCTCACTGTTAAATGTACTAAAAACCATATCTGTAATAAAAATATACTGTAATATTTAATGGTAAAATCTTTTATTCATGCAGCATTTATAAAGTATTTTCTTGTCAATTACATGGCAGATCAGCGTTTCTTTTGATGGAAAAACTTTCTATTTTTTACTGTAAAATCCTAAAAAAAAGAAAAATCTTAAATGTGAAATCAAAAGTGTTAATATCATTTTAACGTAATATTAGAAAAAGTTGCACCGTATTTATTATTTATTTATTATTATTATTTGCAACGTAAAGTTCTGGCAACTCCAGCTGCCGTTTTTTCCCGTAAAAACAACAGTTTGTTTTTTTACAGTGAATAATACATTTTATTCATGGGCGCCTTTCACATCACTCAAGGCCACCTTACAAACACGGCAAAAAACCTTCAATTAGCAACTACATAAAACAACAAACAGAGCAGAATGAGGATGGTAAGGTCAAACTGTGCTCTGAGCTGTGATTTGAAGGAGGAGAGAGATTACATATTTTATTCTCAACAAAGAGAGGCCAGAAAATGTAAATCACACATTTATTAGAATACGTATGAATATGCAGAGACAGATTAATCCTCTTGAGTCAGTGAAATCATGGGCGCATTACTTCTTCATGACGTCACAACATTTAAAAAAACATGGCAACGCTGTGGCCTTCCCTCTAAAGGACTGGCTTGGAACTCCAGTTTTTGTTTAATGATGATAACAGAGTAAAAGAGAGATAAGGTAAAATATAAATAACTTATGTTATATTTGCAACCGGTAAACACATTTGCAACATTTAAAACTCATTGAGCGTTATTGTTTCCCAAGGGGAAAAAACACAATTTTTTTAAAATTTGATTTTTTTTATGTTTTTTGGTTTCTTTTGGGTTCAAAATGTTGATCCAGTAAGTCAAAGTGAAAAAAATAATTATCAGGCTACATAAATAAAATTGTGCAAAAAATTGAAGTATGATAGCGCTGTTAAATATGTTAAATAGGCTATGCATGTTATACTTTTTTTTCCAAGTGGCAGAATGAAAAGTATTTAAAAAATGGACAAAAATAGCCCAAGACTCCAAAGGGTTAATACACTAGGGCAGGGGTCTGCAACATTTACTAACAGAAGAGTCCTTGTTGACCAAATAAAGAGAAAAAATGCCGCAAACCTTATTTTGAGCCTTTTGATGAGGAAGAACGCAGCCTACTTAGTCTAAATGAGCCTACCACCATTACTAATATCAGTCTTAATGAGCATTTACTCATGTTTTTGTCAGAATGCAGCCTGGGAGAAGACTTTCTGAAGCTATAATGCACATTTTAGTTGACTAAAATGTGAAAAGAATATTTTAATGCTGTATCTAAGCTACACATTTTACAACTGAAGGATACAAGTTGCTTTGGGCCTACACCAATGATAAATGAAAACTAAAGAAATAAATGTTTCATTTCGTATACATTTTTGTCACAGCCACAGGGAGCCACTGTAGATGGCCTGAAGAGCCACATGTGGCTCCAGAGCCTCAAGTTCCCTACCCCTGCACTAAGGGGACCTGAGACCAAAACTAGTGGTTGGCCCCTGCTGACCCAAAGTACAAAGTAAGGAACTGCCACACAGACAAGTTGAAATGTTCAGGACCTATGCAGGATTTCACTTCCAGTTGTGTGTCTTGTAAAGCCAAAATATGAATCATATCACATCACAAAAGTGCTTGTTCTTCTGGCATTATCCCATAGTCACATTTGATATGTTACAGTAATTTGTCATGCAAAAAGGCAGCAAATACTGTTTTCACCCTCTCAAATATGAATATTTTATGCTTTACTCTGTTTTTAATCATATTAAACTGCATATATTTGGGGTTTGGCCTGACTAAACAAGGCATTTAGACACTGTTGTGGACTATGAGACAATGTGGTGGACATGTTTCACTATTTTATGACATTTTATAGACAAATTATTTATAAATATATAGAGATAATAATCTTCATATTAATCAACAATGAAAATAATTTCTTAGTTTAATTCTTAGCCCTAAAACATGAATCACATCACATCATAAAAGTGCTTGTTCTTCTGGCATTATCCATTCAGTTGATGATGATGATGATGATGATGATGATGATGATGATGATGCTGATAATGAGATAATGACGATGATGATGATGATGATGATGATGATGATGATGATGATGATGATGACTCAACTGAAACTGCTCTGCTGTCTGTGACAGAAGCCTTAAAAGAAGCAAGAGCAGCAGAAAAGTCCTCAGTTCTTATTCTGCTTGACATATCAGCTGACTTTGACACAGTTAACCATCACATCCTCCTCTCTACTTTCTCTAAAATGGGCATCTCTGGCTTGGCTCTGTCCTGGCTTGAATCCTACCTGACAGTGCGCTCATTCAGTGTATCCTGGCATGGACAGTTGTATACTTTGCATTGCCTCTCCATGGGGGTCCCCCAAGGCTCAGTGCTGGGGCCCCTGCTATTCGATATCTACGCCACCTCCCTGGGTCAGATTATCCGCTGGGTTCTCACCGGGTACTCCGGCTTCCTCCCACAGTCCAAAAACATGCACTTAGGTTTAATTGGTGACTCTAAATTGTCCGTAGGTGTGAATGAGAGTTTGATTGTCTGTCTCTATATGTCAGCCCTGCAATAGTCTGGCGACCTGTCCAGGGTGTACCCCGCCTCTCGCCCAATGATAGCTGGGATAGCTGGGAACTGCTATGCAGATGACACTCAGCTCTATCTGTCATTTCCTCCTGATGACCCATCGGTCTCTGCACGGGTCTCTGACTGCCTCTCAGACATCGCCACATGGATGAAGGCACATCACCTCTAGCTGAACCTTTCAAAAACTGAACTGCTTGTCCTCCCTGCTAAACCTATAATACACCACGACATCAACATCAAAATTGACTCCCTGTGTCTCGCCCCCACCAGGGTGGTGAGACCAACTCACCTTTTCCAGTCAAGCTTTGCACTTTACAACATCAGAAAAATCAGACTTTGCCTAACTCAACATGCCACTCAACTCTTGATACACGCTGTCTTCTTCTCAAAACTTCTACTACTACTGTAATGCCCTCCTGATGGGCCTGATGATCTACAACCAGCCAAAAAGGTCACATGTCACCCCGCTGCTCATCCAGCTCCACTGGCTACCTGTTGCAGCCCACATCATATTCAAATCTCTAATGCTGCCTACAAAGTTGTCTCCGGTACTGCACCCAGCTACTTGAACGCCCTGATTCAGGCATATGCTACCTCACGACCGTTGTCCTCTTCCAATGAACGGCGCCTGGCTCTGCCACCTGTTCCTTCAAGGTAATCCAGACTCTTTGCAATTCTTGTTCCCCGTTGGTGGAACCACTACCAGTTCCTACCAGAACAGGGGCGTCCCTCTCTACCTTTAAAAACCTCCTGAAGACCCAGCTCTTCAGAGAGCATCTTCTCTCCTAGCACCACACCACAACTCTACTCCTTTAAGAATTGTCACTAGCACTTATTGCTGCACTAACGCCTCTTATTGCACTATACCTTGATTGCTGCCCTGTTTTCCTGTAAGTTGCTTTGGATAAAAGCGTCTGCTAAATGACTAAAAGTAAATGTAAATGATGATTGTGATGATGATGATGATGATGATGATGATGATGATGGTGATAATTACTGACTGTTAGTGTGGATGTTTTTTCCATGTGTGTTAACTGTCTGTGTTGGTAAAAAAAAAAACTTCACGTGTTCATTTATCTTCAGTGTGTGTGGAATGTCACAGAGACGATGGACGGTGCTAATGAGCAGAAAAGCATCTTGACACCTTGATATGGCATTTGTTTGTCACTAAAGCCCCTCATGACAGGCCCGTCATGTCCACAGCAGCAGGTCATCTATCTCACATTGCAACATTTGTCAATTTTCAACTAAAATATGATGCTTTAATGCTGAAAGCCATATAAAAATAGATTTTTTTAAACATAAGTTGAACAATGATACAGCAAATGAAGTGAATCTTGGAAGTGCCATTTTTAGATCTGCATACTATAACCAGCAGGAGGCAGCGGTCCTCTTTCAAAACCTGTACAGACCCACAGCATTACAACAGCATGGCAACTTCAAGGTTATTGTATTAATATTTTTTGGCAATGAGAGCTTGAGAGATATTTTAGTGCCTGAGACTCAAAAAGATAATACGTCCAACTAAAGTGACACCCGGATATTGAGTAATGATGTCAGCATTGTGAAGATATATATTGCCAAATGCAAAGTTTAATTTGGCGGTCAGAGACGTGCTCAAGATATAGATTACAACATATTGCTTCCACAATATCAGCGTTTCATCTTTGCCTGCAGCTCCTTTGAACGGTTGGTTAAATGGAAGTCTTATCCTTCATCTCTATCACTTGTAATTATTTCATATCTGTTCACAGTGATTATAAAAGGCAGAGGAGGAGACCATGGTTAGAACTGAATTCATCACGCCACTTTGTGCTGTGGGTATCAGCTCTTTCCAACCATCTGTCAGCATATTGTGATATTCATTTTCCTTCCCAGCATCTACCAACAGTCACAAAAGCTCTCTCTCTCTCTCTCTCTCACACACACACACACACACACACACACACATCAGCTGACTACACACGCACAAACAGCACATGACTGCTGTGCCCACCACTCACTCCTGACTGCTAACCTTTGGCTTTGGTGCTTTCCTGAGGCCCCCCCGGCCGGGTGGGTGCTACTGTGTGTGTGTGTGTGTGTGTGTGTGTGTGTGTGTGTGTGTGTGTGTGTGTGTGTGTGTGTGTGTGTGTGTGTGTCTGTGTGTGTGTGTGTGTGTGTGTGTGTGTCTGAGTCTGTGTGTCTGTGTGTCTGTGTGTGTGTGTGTGTGTGTGTGTGTGTGTGTGAGACAGACCTTCAGGTCGACTCTGCTGCTGTTGCAGAAAATACAACTACAATCCGACAGCTTCAATGAAATCATGAATCCTAGAAATTATGTTTTTTAATAAAACTAATTTCCAACATTGTTTGTAGAGAACTAATAAAATCAGATATCCCACAGCTTTCTGACTCTGTGTTCTCGCTCTGCTGGTTCATGTCATACAAACTGAAACAGGAACATGAATTGTGTGAACGTGTTGCTATAATCCAGAGATTACACCGCTGCTTTTATCAGTTTTGTTTGTTCCAAACCTAAGACACCAAAGTTACACAATGACACAAACGAAAAGATGGTGACAGCTCCTGTGTTCTGTCAGCTAAAATGAATGTTTTTGTGAATGCAGTCAAGTTGAAGAGATCATCATAAACAACTTCCCAACGTTCCCATCAGAAAGAGCTGTCTGACAGCAAGATAAGAGGAGAAAATATTGTAAATGTAACGTACACTTAAACTTTTTAAGGTCATTGGTTTCTGGAGTTGAGCTGGTACAGATCTAGCAATGAATTCACATAGTATTTATGTCCCAGTGATCCTCTTCCCTGGAAGCCAGAGCCACTAAAACATTTCACTGGAGGAGTCATGTGGGGATCCATGAGACAGGGGCCCACCAGCAATACTTGCCTCCAGAAGATTGTTGTAGAAACCAGCCTGCAGACCAAGGTTATAATAGTTTAGGTTTAGGATTTTTCTTTAGTTTTAGTTTAAATTTCGTTGTGATTTTTTGTTTTCAAATTTTAATTGTTTTTTAGAGTGGGTTTGCTAGTTTTATTTAGCTTATATTGTTTTTGGAAAATGCTTTGTTTTAGTTTAATTTTTATTAGTTTTAGTTTTTTTGTAATGGGGTATTTGTTGGGTGCCAGATTCATAAAAGTCAAAATAAATGTTGCCTTTATTTCCTTTGTCTGATCCATCTCAGCCCCAATAAGTTTATTAAGTCATAAAACCAGATAGATGAAATAGATTTCATATCAACCAAAAAGGTTTACGTATGAAAAAATTTGACAAAGATGAAAAAGAAGGACATTTTCACTATAGTTTTAGTTAGTTTTAGTCAGTTTTATAACCACATAATACAGTTAGTTATCGTTTTCTTAAAAACTCTCATTTTTATTTTTTATTTCAGTTAACAAAAATGTTTTTTCAATTCTAGTTTTCGTTATTTCGTTAGTTTTGGTTAACTATAATAGCCTTGAAACAGACCCACTAAAACATTTCACTGGAGGAGTCATGTGGGGATCCATGTGACAGGGGCCCACAAGCAATACTTGCCCCCATAAATTACTACAAAATAAATGGATAAGCAGACAGTATATAACCCCAAGTAAGCTGCACCTTTTTAACCCAAATATCCCAGATACTTGCATTAAATGTAAGCAACAAATCGTTTCTTTATTCCATTGCATGTGGGAATGCCCTCTTATACTTTCTTTTTGGGAAAAAGTGTTGAACCTGGCCAGTCGAATCATCGAAAAAGAAATACCTCTCAAAGCAAAGTTATGTTTACTGAATATTTACCCGGACAACTTTGTGACCTCCAAAATAAAATATCCTTACTCAGTATTTGTTTTCTGGAAGCTAAAAGATGTATAGCCTGCACATGGAAAATGGCTAAACCTTGTACTACTTGGCAATGGTTAACAGGGATGTCTTTCTACTTGGCTTTAGAAAAGATAAGCTACACCACGAAAAACAAGCTTGACAAGTTTTGGAAAATCTGGAAGGTTTTCCGTAATTTCCTCGAGAAAAATGATATTGAAGTAGATGGCTGGAATGATGAGCTGAACTGAAGATTTATTTATCTTTTTATTTTATCTTGATTTAGCATACACATTTAGAGCTTTACAGACATGTATGTGTGTGTGTGTGTGTGTGTGTGTGTGTGTGTGTGCGTGCGTGCATGCGTGTGTGTGTGTGCGTATGTAGATATATGTATGTACATATTTATTTACTTATTTTTTTCATTTATTTATTTTGTGGTTGTAAATGTCCCCCACCCCCCTTTTTTCCCCTCTCTCTCTCTTCTCTTTCTTTGAAATGACTGGCTGTCTTATGTGCTGTGGGTGTTTCTTTCTCTATTCTTCACACTTGCTATAGAAGACATGTTATTATTGAAATACAAGCTATCTAAATTCTCTGCGCACACCATCAGCACAGCTTCATCCATTTACTGTCCATGTGTGAGGGACCTTCAGATAGAGTGACAGGCCCAATTTCATTAAATATCAGAGTGTCGAAAATTAATTTAAACTGAACTTTGAAAGATGAGGGATTATGGATTTAGAGTTTATGCAAATTTCAAGTAGCCTGTGTAGGCTTTAACCACTGTGAGCAGTGTCTGATTTCATTCCTCACAGAGAGTGAGCTCCTATCATTTTCCACTCCCAAAAATCAGTTAGCTGTATTGACTTTATTAGAGTTGGGGTTTTTTCTTGACTTGGTTTGAGTTTGTTGAATTGACTTGAAGCCCCTTAAGGCATTTTTGTGATATTGTGCTATATAACAAGAACTGACTTGACATGGCTTGAATTAATTTGATTTTTTTAGTTGACTTGGTATCAGTTTTTGATGTTACCTGTCTTGACTTGAACTAATTATGTTGATTTGTGGTTCTATTGTTTGACAGTACATTACTCATAATGGCCCTCATATATCAAACGAGCGTAGAAACGAGTGCAGATCTGATCGTATATTTCGTCTTACGACAGGGTTCACATGTGATTATCAAATGATCGTATCTCTCCAATCACATCGTGAGAATGATCGTCTGTTGATAAATATGGCGGCTCGAAACAATCATCATTTAAATACCACTGTTAGAAAAATTGCATGAGGAAACCTTGAAAATTGAATACTCTGACACCAGCAGAAAATCCTCACCATTTTTCTCTGCGCAGTCGTTGATGGGGAATGATGAGCAGGAGGCATCCAAGTTCTCAGTTTAACAAAAGTTTATTACAATACATCAAAAAATGTGCAGTTACAGAGCTCTGGGTCCAAAACTACATGTCCCTGATACAAACAGACGGGCGTCAGTTTGTGAAGTCTGAACCACGTCTAATTTCCCTGAACCCATTAAATATTAACAATTGTTTACTAAACACGAAGGTAGATTTCTTCCAGGAAGTTCCGCCTTCTTCATCCGTTGATTGGTCGGTTTTAATCAATACAGGGAAACATCATGTCACCGGGCAATAATCATTTCTGCCCTTCACAGTGTTCTGACCTGCTATCAAAACTTGTTAGGACAAACCTTCTGCCTTGTTATGACTTACAGATATAATTTGGAGCCACTTATTTTTTCAATGTCTAAATGTATTCTAAAGTCTAAAAAATATGAAACGCAATATATTCTTTGTGATTATAGAATCTTAATCAGTTTAAGCAAATTAAATATATGTAATCAAAGTAAACACAGTTTCTAAATCAACATTAACACACAAACATAATCATTGTATCAGAATCATATTGCCTGATTAATATAAATGCATAGAGATAGATATTACCAAGGCTGACCTTTGATAGTGACCTGCGTCACACACAGAGACAGACACAGAGACAGGCAACAGGGAGTCACACAACAGAGAAGCAGAAATCAAGCAATCAAATCATTTTGACAAAATAGAGAATAATCAATTTATTTTAACAATTTACAGTAAGTAACAGTAAGTATTTTTACAAAAAATAAATGCAAAAATTACAGTGATGGCTTGTATATATATTACAGTATATTTTTGTTACAAACACGGTGCCAGTATATTTTACAGTGGAGTAATGTATTTTTTAACTTTTATTTATTTTTTTTTAACTGAAAAAAAACCAACACTGTTTTGGCTGATTTACACATTTACGGTGTTTAATTGTTACTGAAACTGAATTAACCCATTTATCATTTAACGTCTTTTACTGTCATGGTTTAGCAGTTTTTTACAGTGTAGACTAGATTTGAAATAACTTGGGTTTGCCTGGCATGACCTAGTTTGACTTGACTTGATGTGATTGAAAGTAATTCAGGATAATTAAACTGGACTTGACAAGACAAGTATTTTCCAAGCCCACGTCAGTGAGCCTAAAAGGAACATGGACATCTTCTCTGAACAAATGTTGTTTACTCTGATGAAGAGAGAAGAACAGATGGCTGGCCTGCACCTGTGTCCCTCTGGATGATTACACACGCACACACAAACACACATACGAATGCTTTTGTGACTCAGCATCCTTGCGTCAATACTGTCCTCGGCAGCCAGCGTCTGCCTGTTAGCCTGGTCGTGACTGATGCTGGGGAGGAGAGAATAAAAGCCAGAGGTGATGAGATGAGGAGAGATATTGACATCTATAAAGATAGGCAATTATCCAGGCTGTGATTGTAAAGCGGGAGCAGGAATACACACACTATTACAAACCATCATGGAAAACTGATATCATGCTTCTGTTGTTCAGAGACGGAAAGAAAGAAATCAATTTTCATACTAAAATGTGCTTTTTCAAAGTCAAGCCTGGCTTCCAGCAGACAAACTGAGCTGATGTGTGGAGCAGATGGATAAACTGTTGATTGTTATACAATATTTTAATTATAGCCCTTTCCGACCTGTGTCTGCTTAGTTCTAGTGCTGGTGCTGGTTCGCAGTTGGTTCAACTTGAGAACCTACTCAGAACCTGTTTGATTTTCCACAGGCTAAAGAGTCACGTCATTACATCACTGTATCAACTGTATACGTCTCAACTCAACAATGGTGGACTTAGGGTTGCCAACGGTCCCTTGAAAACGCAATCGCCCCGTATTTAGAAACAAAAGCACCCGTCCCATATTGAGGTGAAAAGGGACGCACTTTGTCCCGTATTATTGTGATAGTCAATAAATAGTCAGTTAATGCCAATGAAAGATGAATAACAGGGCGCTTTATATGTAAACTTACAGTAAACTTGTTCCCAGGCTCCGTCCTGCTCTGTCACCAATGAGCTGACAGCATATTCACACACCAGTATGACGATACAGAATACGCTCATCCCTTTGGTCGAGGAGAAGATAGCAGAAGACAACAAAGCAGCATGCGTAGGTTACAACTGACACAGATGCCGACACTGCTTTACAGGGAGGTACACCTTCGAGCAGCAATGCCACTAGTACTCCTCCAAGAAAAAACAGAAAAAGATGCAAAAATACTGAGGAATGGGAAAAAGGAAACACCTGGGTGGAAAAAGTGCGTGATAACATCTATAAAGCCACTGCGCGGTGTGCCGGCGCTCTTTTTCCGTAGCCCATAGTAGACTGACTGATCTGAAACAACATGCTTCCAGTACTGCGGTCACGCCATCTGCACTTTAAATTTCAGTGCGCAATTATATTGCACTTTACGGTAGCCCGTAGCTGCATGACTCCAAAATAGCCATTCAATTGCATTCATGCTACTGCAATTAAAAAAGTACATCAAATTGTTATCAGCAAACTCCAGTTCATTCTTGAAGACCAGGTCCCCATGTGTTTCATGACATGAATTTCATGCCTTTTTACTGAACCAATATGGAATTATGGAATGCCAAAATCTTCCATAATGGCCATTCAATTGCATACATGCTGCATTTTAAAAGCCAATAAAAGGAATAAATCAAATTGTTATCAGCAAACTCCACTACATCTTTGAAGAACAGGGCCTAATTGTTATTTTGTATTAAAGTGAATTGCTGGATAATAATTTGTTTTCCATGTATTCATGTCACACAAAAATATGCATTTAATTCAATTCAGGTTCGAGTCAAATTGTTAAAAAATCATTTCACTCACAAAAAAGGGGCTAAAAAATTTCACCACGCCAGGATGGGTGAAGGCAATCTGGTCGGCCGGCCCTGCCAATGAGGTGTCCCTTATTTATTTTTCAGGGAGTTGGCAACCCTAGGTGGACTACAATGTTTCTCTACAAATTTTGTCTGCTAGGTCTAACTATCTACCTAGCAAAAACTACCTGGTATCGATCATATTGCAGTTAAACAAATAAAATAAAATGAATGATACATGTTTTAGTTGATTTTGTGGGTCATGTTAATCCCGCCTGTGACGTAAGCAGTTCATGGTTCAAGACCAGCAAAGAGTTGGTGCTGCTCTGGAACCAGTTTTCCTGCCCGAGGGCCGGTTCTTTGGCAGTCAAAAAGCGAATAACTGGTTCAAGATAGTCACCGGCTCTGAACCAACCCTGGAACTGCCTTGGTCAAAAAGGGGTAGTGAGCTTTAGAGGTCCAGTAGTTGTTTCCTTCTTCTAGTTGTTTTATGCTAAGCTAGGCTAACGTCCTTCTAACATAAATGTTATCACCTTAGTCTTAGTCAAGAGAGCAAAAAGCAGTACAGTACCAGTGTAAAACGGTCCCTAAAACGGTATCACCTCTTTCGATTTAATCTGTACTGGTCCATTCAAAGACTACCATAAATAAGTGTGTGTTCTCTCCAGGTCATCCGGCTTGCTCCTACAGTCCAAAGACAGGAGGCTTAGGTTTAATTGCTAACTCTAAAGCCTCATTTACGTGAGGACGCTTGCGGGTAAAAACAACAAAATATTTTATCTGAAGTGCGTTTTGTTTAGACGCTGACGGCGTTTTTGGGGCTTAAAAAAGCAAAAATGTGAAACCACCCTCCAGTGTGTAAAACTGTAATCGCTCCACCGTAGTGTGTCCGTCTACACTGCCAAGACACAAAACCCTGCTCAGATCTGCTCACGTCACGTATGTGTTTACGTCACATACATGCTCCAGTACAGGGAAATAAACAAACGTGGGATTATTTCCATGCGTCGGACCTTCAAGCTGCTCTGGCAGCTCTAATAAACTTACAGGAGTATTTCCACCAAATGTACAGGATATGTACGGATAGTATTAGTGAACAGAGAAGGATCTGTAATTACCTCTATCACATTTTAGATGCACCAATTGGTGGGAGGCGAGCCAGACGGCTTTGGACGAGACCTGGGAGATCTAGTGGATGGTGGAGAACTTTGTGGAAGGAGTAGCTGATGAAAATGCGTGGTGTGAAAATCATCACTTCTGCCTTGGTATATCCACCTACTTTCTTAAGCAAAGTATTCCACACCTCCCTCTCCCCAGGAATGTTTTCCAGCTTTTCCTGGAGGACCCTGTCGCATTTCCAGGCCAGATGAGATAATCCTTGGCCGACCACAGGCCTCTAACTAGTTGGACATTCCCAGAGCACCTCAAACAGCAGGTGCCCTAAAACACCTCAGCTCTTTTCAACGCGAAGGCAAAAAAATGAGGTTCCTTCGTAGGGTATCTGGGCTCAGCTTGACAGATAGGGTCAGGATCTCAGGAATCCAGAGATGGCTTGGAGTAGAGCGGAGACACTTGATGTCCTTCATTATATTTTATTCTTTCAGTTTCATCATCTAATCCAACGTCTTTGACCTTATCAAATCCCCTGACCAGATTCTTACTTTATAGTGTATATGCAAGTACAAAGTGACACACAGACAGCAATGTGTGTGTGTGTGTGTGTGTGTGTGTGTGTCATCTGTTCTTCCTCTGTGCTCCTTTAAACCTCACAAACAAAAGAGCAAGACAAGCACAAGTAAACAGTGACTGATTGATCCCAGGGCACCACCCAGTGTGTGTGTGTGTGTGTGTGTGTGTGTGTGTGTGTGTGTGAGTGTGCGTGTGTGTGTGTGTTTATGTAGGGAAGTGAAAATCCGAGCTCACACCTGTCTGTGTTCCTTGTGGATACTGACTGTTTGTTGTCCTGCAGGCAGGTTTCCTCTCATGCAGCCTTTATCTGCAGCAGCAAAGTGTGGGAAACAGAGGAAACAGTTAAAGGACAATTGAAATGATTTATCTCCGTTTATTTGCTAGATGTATATTGTGACTATTGAGAGACTCGACTGTAACAGTAAATGTCTTTCTGTATAAAAACAACAAACTAAATTAAGCTAAAAAAAAATGAAAAATTTCCATGAAGCTTAAAGAAAATACTCCCTTTTCCTTTACCAAAATCACAACAGTAACTTTAATCAAGTGCTGCTGTAGCTGGCTTTCCTGTTGGCTGTGTACACTGTAATAAATTATTCTGTAGTCATTTCATTTTACTTAATATATTTGATAAAATGTATTAAATATAAATGCGTCTTTGATTTTGAGGCAGTTGTTTAAGTAACTTGAATACAAAAATGCTTGAGATAGAATCTACTTATTTTGATCACATTACATATAATCTTTATGTGTATGTAATTCTAAATCAAGAGAATTTTGAATGAATCCAAAACAATAGAATAAGTCAGTTTTTAATTGACAGGCACTTCCTGTCAAGTTGTTATTAACTCAACTTGTAACTTAGTTAGATTTAATTAATAATATTGCGTGCAATCTTTTGCCTCAATTTTATTGAGTAGCTATTGTTTATCTTTTTTTTTTACAGTGTATTCCAGTTGCCATTCTGCTTGGGTTGTGAAAACCTGAGGTTTGACTCAATGTTTACTCATTTCACACAAAGGTGTCTGACATTTACAGAGCCTGGTTTATCTCATCTGGTTTAAATGCTGCAGCTTGCTTAAGGGTGAGCTTGTAAATGTGTTTGGTTTGGAGTGTTTTATTCTGAGTGAGTGAGAGGGAGGTTATGAGGCCAAATACAGCTTGTTTGATTATTTGTTATATAATTGATGGATGAACCATTAGTTACCAGCGTCATGACCAGGAACTGCCATACTCAATTGGCATGCAGCCATGTGTGTGTGTGTGTGTGTGGGGGGGGGGGGGGGGGGGGGGGGGGGGGTGTCAACATTTGGAGTTTATGCTTGCCTTTATATAATTCAAAGTAGTTTGACTGTTAGGTTGTACAGTAGAGGATTATTAATCTGCACAGCCGGAAGAAGAGATCACTCTATTTTAATATAAGTGACCCTGCTGGCAGTTTTTCTAAGCACATGATTCTCACATGCAAGTGACTGTTCCTCATGAAGCCACTGCCCACCAAGGCACCAGCAGCCTTTAGACATCATGGTAAACCTTTTTTTAACCTTCTTGTCTTCACTGCAGTTTTAATATATTTCATTCATTCATTCATTCATTCATTCATTCATTAATTAATTTATTCATTACACTGGGCGGGGTACACCCTGGACAAGTCGCCAGACTATCGCAAGGCTGACACATAGAGACCAGGGTTATAACAGTTTTGTTTTTTTCATTAATTTTTTTTCATTGTCAATTTTTGTTTTTTAAATTCAGATAGTTTTAATGAGTTTTTAGAGTGTGTTTGCTAGTTTTAATTTGTGTTTATTTTTTGGAAAATGCTTAGTTTTAGTTTAATTTTTATTAGTTTTAGTGTTAGTTTTTTGCAATGGGGTATTTGTTGGGTGTGAGATTCAATAAGGTCACAATAAATGTTGCCTTTATTTCTTTTGTCTGATCCATCTCAGCCCCAATAATTTTACTAAGTCATACCAACCAGATAGATGAAATAGATTTCATATCAACCAAAAAGGTTTACGTATGAAAAAAGTTGACTAAGGGGAAAACCAAGGACGTTTTAGTGTTTGTTTAAAAACTCTAGTTTTTATTTTTATTTCAGTATGGACATTGACAGACAGGTTGACTGCTTTACGGATTACATTAACTTCTGTAGAGACACAGTTTCTACAAACCTTGGATTACTAGTGATTTAAAGGCAATCCTCAATGAGAAGAAGGCAGCTTTTAGAGATGGTGACAAAGCACGGCTCAAACTAGTACAATATAAGTTGAAGAAGATACTAAATATGGCAAAGGTGGAATACAAGAAGAAACTGGAGAAAAATCTACAGAACAGCAACATCTGTGAAATGTGGAGAGGAATCAACACCATCTCTGGTTACAACAACAGATTTCCACAGGTTCAAGCCACAGGTTCAACCCTCTTCAGCCAGTGAATACCTGTGGGGTGGACATGGAGGTGGTGCCAAGTTATAAGTATCTAGCTGGATAATAAGTTGGACTGGTCCCTAAACACATAAACGGGCAGAGCCGCCTCTTTTTCTTCTTGAAGCTCAGATCTCTGGACATCTGTAGTGTGATGCTGCAGATGTTTTATCAGTGTGTGGTGGTAGTGTGTTGTTTTATGCTGCAGTCTGCTGGGGAGGCAGCATCACACACAGAGATGAAGGCGGTTGGACAGACTGGTCTAAAGAGCTGGTTCTGTGGTTGGAGCCAGGTTGGACACACTGGAGGAGGTGGTGGAGAGATGACCTGTCTCTCTCTGTTGCAGGACGGAGAGATTCAAAAGTTCCTTCTCTCCTACAGCCATCAGGCTGTCTCATTCTAACAGAGATTCTACCAGACTACCTGAATTTACCCTCGGGGATAAATAAAGTCATTTCGATTTGATTTGATTGATTTGTTAACTAAAATTTTTTTTTTCAATTCTAGTTTTTGTTATTTTGTTAGCTTTCATTAACTATAATAACCTTGATAGAGACAGACAATCACGCTCTCATTCACAACTACGAGCAATTTAAAATCACCAATTAAACCTAAGTGCATGTTTTTGGACTGTGGGAGGAAGCCGGAGTACCCAGAGAGAACCCACGCTGACACGGAGAGAATATGCAAACTCCACACAGAAGAGCCGCAGGCCAATAGGAAACCCAGCTGGAGTCGAGCTGGCGACCCTCTTGCTGTTAGGCAAGAGTGCTAACCACTACACCACCATGTAGCCCCATTTTTAATATATTTGAATCATACTAGCATATTTTGTAAAATCAGTGAAGTTGACCTTTGACATTTAAAATCAAATTGTTTGGTCCTTGAGTCCAATTGGACGTTTGTGCCAAATTAAAGAGAATTTCCCTCAAGGCGCGGTGTGCATTTTATCAGATTCCTGAAGGTCCTCCTGCAATCAAATGAGCTGGAAGCAAGAAAAAAAACAGGATCTCACAAGCAATAGATACCACTTGTGAAGTGACCACTTTAAGTACAAGTACATCAAGTACAGAGCCCAGTGCCTACACTGTAAAAATGTTTGTAGAAATAGGGCTAAAATTAAAAATTGTATATCAGTAGACACTTTTAATTACCGTAAATCAAAGAATAGCACAAAACTTTAACTTTTACTGTCATAAACTGAAAGAAACGCACAGTTTTGCTGTAAAAATATAACATTTTCATGCTAAATTTATGGACAAATACCATGATGCGTGAATGAATGACACAATTACACTAAAAATAACAGGAATATTCATAAATTTAAACTTATAATAGAAAACCCACTCACTGTAATTTTTACGGTGAATTTCTGGCAACCACAGCTGCCGGTATTTTACCGTAAATTTATTATTTTTTACAGTGTACTAACATAAATAAATGATTAGGTTAGTTGGACAGTAGCCTGCCTGCCTGCCTGCCTGCCTTTAAAACATATAACAGTCTCAATGGTTAATCACTGAGATCACAAGATTTATGTGATATGATCTATTACACAATGAGAGCAAGAATGTTATGACTCGGTGAGGAATCTAGTAACATCAATGAGAATTCATTTGTAGGCTGCAGATGTTGTCTCACGCCCACTTGCTTTCACCTTCCAGCAACACACCTTAAAGTTAATTATACAAAAGTATGAGAGCAGGACTGATAAATTATGTATTTCCTGCAAATTGTAACCATGAGCTGACCCCATAAACTCTAATGGTTCCCATTAGACATGCCAAACACCTAATTTGAGTTTAAGGGTAGAGGGCAGGGAATCATTTTTTTGTTTTGTTCATTGTGGGTCAAATGTGGCCAAGTTCCTCAGCTAGTTTTCCAAGATTTAGTCTTTCTCATTAAAAGGGAAGCATTCCTCTTTTGTCACATTCTGTCAGATTTACTGACTTTGTTTCACTGATCAAAGAAGCTATAAAACAGCAGGCTTGTGTCTACAGATACAACCAAACACAACACTGGCTGAGAAAAATGAAGACACTCAAAGTTCAACCAGGGAACCAACATGTCTCATGACTTGTTGATGAAAAATGAGGAATCCAGATGTTGATTTCCACACTCTATTTCCTGTTGACAAAGAATATTCAACAGTCATTGTGAGTTAAAAAAAATCCCTTAATGGCTCCAGATGGATCCACATAAAAAATCCAGTAAATTCTTAAATAATGAGTGTTGGATTGTGGCCACTTTAAGGGAGGACTATCCACCCCTAAACCTCCACAAACACATTCACATGAAGGTATTTCTCCAACAACAGTGTCATTATCAGCTCTCAGACATGCATGTCCCCCACATGCATATCTCAAGCTGTTTGAAGATAAATATAATATTGTCAGCTGGCTCTGTGTCGTGAGAAGAGACAGGTGGTGCCTCTCAGTAAAATGTAGCAGCAACCTGAAGCCGACACTCCCTAAAACACACACCCTGTATTAACTTTTTTTGTTAGGTCACTGTGGTGATTTTGACAGTGGCAAAGAGGAAGTCAGGTGATGTAGTATAATTCTACAATTCTACATTTCTACAATGTCATTTAGCAGACGCTTTTATCCAAAGTGACGAACAAATGAGAGTTAATACAACACAAGCAAGGATGAAGTCAAGAAACATAGCAAGAGTAAGTGCTGTGGGTTCAGTTTGAGTCCATTAGGACACAAGTGCTTTATAGGTCACAAGATCGGTCAGTGAGATACTTGTCATAGTCGTCAGTGTAGATCAAGAGTGAAGGTGTTCAGTAAAGAGTTGGTCTTCAGTCTCTTCTTAAAGGTTGAGAAGGACTCAGCGGTGGAGGAAGCCAGGCGTCTTTCACTGGAGGAGCGTAGTGGACTGAAAGGTTTGTGGACCTGAACAAGGGGGTTCAGATAAGAAGCGGCTGTGCCCATTGCTATTTTGTAGGCAAGAGACAAGGCTTTGAATCTGATGCGGGCTGAGACCGGGTGCCAGAGCAGAGAGATGAGGAGCGGAGTGACATGTGCTCTCCTGGGCTGGTTGAAGACCAGACGTGCAGCCGCGTTCTGGATCATCTGCAGAGGCTTGGTGGTGCAGCAGGAAGATCTGCCAGTAGAGAGTTGCAGTAGTTTAAACGGGATAACACAAGGGCCTGAACCAGGAGTTGTGTCGATTGCTCAGTCAGGTAAGGTCTGATTTTGTACAGGGAGAATCCATAAGATCACGCAATTAAGGACACATGAACCTTGAAGGTCAGTTGGTCATCAATCATGACACCCAATTTTCGTGTAGAGCTGGTGGGTACAAGTTGCATGGATCCAAGCTGAAGCTCTTTGTATAAAGAGTGACAAAGGCCACATATGGAGAATGACATGGATGGATGGGTCAAACATACACAGGACTGTTCATGTGAAACCAAGAGTCAATATTTAATATGTAACCATAATCCATGATATGTTAAATACGTCACATACCACAACTTCATCTCATGGGCCTACTTATCTCTACCCATACTATGATCTTTTTCTGAACTTAACCAAGTAGCTTAAATGTCTAAACCTAACCAGATTGTTAAACAATGTTAAATTTAAAAGACATATATGTGTATGAGTGATACATTCATAAATGAGCATCAGCACTGCCCCCTTCAGAAACAAGAACAGAAGCATCAGAAACAAGACCGGGTTATGTGTTTAATCCTGCCTTGTTGTTGCCAAGATCACCTGATATAATTGAAAGCTCCAGAACTTCTACTAGATGTCTAAATACAAAGAAGGCACCCAACAATCTTGAGTTAAAAACATGGATCACAAAGAGACACGGATGTTGTTGTAACTATTAACTTTATCCAAGTAAAAGTCCAGAAATCTGTATCATAGATGTCATGATGTATTAAAGATATGGACATAGCCAGGGATGTAGTGGTGGTTGACTGGTGTACGTACTACTAGATACAGTAGAAGCGTAGGTTACTGAGGAGAAAGTGGTCATACTCTCCTGTATATAGGGCGCCACAAGAATAAGTCCTTAAACCTGGAAGTAAGTTAGCATTTTAGTGCCATTGGGTCCTTACTCTCAAAATAAAATAAGGTCTGTGGTGAACACAAGTTGAAGAGATGTTCACATTGTGTTGTATGACATAAAATACATTAGTAAATACATGAGTTTTTATGTGTCCTTAAAATGTTGTAACCACTGTTGCTAACAAGTGGCTAAATGAGGTTGTTGGGACATTAAATGTCATCACACTAGACACGGCCAGAGCTCTCTCACTAGTCGCCTTACAGCCTCTAGTCGTGTTTTTCATCGCTCTTGCAAACTCTTGTAGATTGTTGATTATATTAATAAACAATTGTTATGCTACATATTTGCTAGCTTTGTTAAAACCTCTGCTTAGCTTGTTGGAGACTGTCACGTGATCGTAGTGTAGCTCGCTATAGCATAACGTTAGCTTTTTACTTTCGTCAGCTGCATTATGACTTCAAACATCATAAAAGTGGTGTTCATTTGTGAAGATTATCCTGCTGAACAAAATACGTCAGCATCAGAAACGTGTGTTTGCCACAGAGCAAAGATCCAAAATCCAATGCAATAATCCCATAGCCAAATTCTCAAAAGACCCCATGGTGATGCCTACAAAAAAACTTCATTTTGTTTCCTCTCTGTTCCAAAAGCTTTTTGGCTGATTGGTGGGTATACTGTAAAGAGGTGAGTATACCCTTCATACCTGTGTATACCCTCCGCTACACCACTGGACATAACCACCATGAAATCCCCCAAGTTTTTGAACAACCATTTTTAAGCCTCAAGTTTTCATTTTCGCAGCCCTCATTTTGTTTTTGTAGAGCCAGAATGACCATATTTGGATGAGGATGAACCTAGGGAGGAGGATACCAAATTATAAGCTAACACTTGATTAGTGAGGTTTATCTGTAATTTAAAATGAATAGCTGACTCCTGAGCCCTGTCTTTTAGTATAACTGAAAATGTTGCAATTAACTTTGATAAGACACTAGGGTTTAAGGGTTCTAAGAAGACTTGAAACTATACTGATCTACAAAATCTAACTGCAGTAACTACACAAAGGGTTAAACTGAGAAAAACTGCTTTAGTGATATGACACTTATTTCTACCTGTATTGATGATGTCATTTTTATGATAAAAAATCATGACAATTTATTTGACCTTTGACCCCAAAGATGTAATTACTGCGCTCTGGTTTTGCATTGCTGGAAAAGGTATATCTTGTTTTCAGTGAATAAACATTTTCAAACTGATTTTGTTATAAATGTACTTAAAAGTGTTTAACAGCTCTTTTCAAATATTTCTGTATTTTAGACTTAATATCATAAAGTAATGTTATATTTTAGTCTTAATATAATTTTTGTCTCATAAGTGAACTTACCGCTGTCTGCTTTGGTTTTTAGGTGGATTTTGTAGTTACTGCAATTTTTATATAATTATTTCTCTGAAATAAAGCAAATTTTGCCCAAAAATGTAGTTACTGCAGTTAGACTTTGTAGGGCAGTATAGCACCTGAGACCATAAACTCATTGGGAAATGTTTACCGAGAAGTTGGGTCATTTTCTCATTGACTTTCATACATAGATGACTTTTCTTTTCAGACCCAGAGGCTGCCACATGCCCTGTTTGTCCAACCTGAAGTTGCTTCTTTGTGTAGTTCAGGGTTCAGCGTTCCTGTCCTCATACCTGGACTTTACCATGAGGCTGTAAAACTGACCTCGGCTGCGCTGGAGGCTCAGAATACTTTACATGATTAGTTTGTTTCTAAGAACATTCATCGGCTGTGTGCCATGTTTACCTCAGCAACCAGCCTAACTTGAGTCCGTGGCCTAGAGGTTAGGAATTGGTGTTGAAACTGGAGAGTCGCCGGTTCAAATTGGTCCAACAGGTTAAGAACTAAAGTGCACTTGAGCAAGGCACCTAACCAACCCGCACAGCTCCCTGGGCGCAGAAAAAATACTGCCCACTGCTCCTTGCATGGTGTGTTCACTTGTGTGTAAAAAAGGATGGGTTACATGTAGAGTTTAAAGTTCCCCATTGTATGATTAAGGAGTCTTGGGCTATTTTGTCCATTTTTGAACCCTTTTCATGTCTTTTTTGTCTTTTTTGGTCATTTTGTGTCTTTTTTGGTCATTTTGTGTCTTCTGTGCTATTGTTTTTTGGTCATTCTGTCTTCTCATTTTGTGTCTTTTTTTTTGGTAATTTTGTGTCTTTTTTTTGTCATTTTGCATCTTTTTTTGGGTAATTTTGTGTCTTTTTGCGTCTTTTTTGCTCTTTTTGTGTCTTTTTTTAGTCCTTTAGTCCAACATAAAATGTGTTGTCTTTTTTTACTTTCAAAACATTATAATGCTCAATAAAAAATGTAAATGTTGCAAATGTGAACAAATGTTGCAAATATAATTAAGGTTGCAAATAAATATAACTTTTATCATTTTATACTAAATATATTTGAGCTTGTCTCCAGTTTTACTTGGATATATTGGTATATTATCATCAAACTGAAACTGGCCCCATGGAGTTTACAGCCAGAACTTTAGAGGTAAATTTACAGTAGGGCTCCACGCTGCTTTGTTTTCTAGTCTGGATGTGATGAAGAAGTCATGCTTTGGCGCTTTTGGAGACTCCAGAGGGGTAAAGTAATTAATCTATTCTAATCTACAGGGTCCTGTTGATATTTGTGTTCCTGATAAATGTGGTGTGAGTATTTATGAATTGATTGACTTTTAGGAGAGAAACACAGTTTAGTTTTATTTGGGTCTGTCTTTATTTTTATTTTTCAGAATATAAACAAGAAATACAAAGTCATACAAACATCAAGAGGAAAGAAAGATAAAGCAGCAGCAGCAGCAGCACAGTGGTTGAATGTTGTCGTCTTCTCATACTTTCATCACAGTTTTGGTCCGGCTCAGTGTAGTCTACTTTTACATTTCAAATTATATTTCATGTTCTAATTGCAACTACAAGAACAGTCACCACAAAAGCCCTTAATGATCCAAAACTAGCAGTGTTTTCAATAATCTCTCCCCAGCAAGAACTAGCGAGCCAGGAGCTTACAGGAAAATGTCACTGTTACAATGACATTCCACATCCATTCAGTTGTAACCAACAAGTGGGAACAGAAATGGGATGCAGGAATTTCCGAGTGCCTGTGAGACTTTGATTGATACTGCAGTACCCGAGCATCAGTGCTTTCTGAAGGACTGAGGAGGAAGAGGCTTGTGAGAAGAGCATGTGAAGGCAAACAAGGTTCCAACAAGGACTAAAAGCACTGAAACACAGTAGTGAGAAATCTGACAGTCTAACCTTCTGCTTCCTCTCTCGCTGCTCCGAACTGAAATAGTCAAACAAGATAAGTCAGACCCACCTCCTGCCCACTTCCTGCTGTAGAGGCCACAGAGTTAGATGAGAGGCAGTTTAACACAGGTACAAAGGCAACATAGTTACAGGAATAAATAGGCACCCAACACACTGATGGTCATAGTAATGTATCAAGTCAATTTGTTGTAAAATCTGGGAAGCGCAAAAATATAAATTAAAGCTTTGAATTTGCAGGCACAATTATATGCATATGCTTTTTATATGCCCAGTATTAACAACATACTGGGAAGGACTTAAGGAAATCCTAAAGTGCATTTTTGAGTTGAAAGAGCCTTTGCAGGTACAACATTGGTTAGGTATTTATTTAAAAGGGAAGATAAGAGCAAAGGACATTTATTTTTTAATATACTGAGAGTAACCGCCATGAAGCAGGTGACTAAAGCATGGAAACAATCAAATACACCAAAATTAAAAGCATGGATATTAACAGCAGAACAAAGTTTAGAGATGGAAAGACTAACTTTCAGAAATAGGGAACAAATACATATTTGGAATAAGTTATACTGTAAAGAAAGGCTGATAAAAACAGTGGAAATATTTAATCAAATTAAGGAGGTGAACTAAATGGTCCCCACCCCAACACTAACACACACACACACACACACACACACAGATACATGAACACGCATACATGCACCACCCCTTATTTTCTATTATTTATTTATTTTTGTATTTTTGTTTTGTTTGTTTCTTTATTTCTTTTCTTTGAGATCCTCATTTGGGAAATACCAGTTTGCCTTGTGTATATGTTTGTCTGTTTACCTTATGGTTTGTTTTTTACTTTGTGAATATATACCTGGAAAAAGGGGAAAAAAATGCAAGGTACAATATTGCAAAGAAAACAAAATTACTGATTATGTTTGTGAAGGTAAGAAGCCTTGCAACAAAGTATCAGAATTTGCAGGCATTGATTTAAAAAAAAAATTGAATTACACATAAAAATGTTTTTTAATTTTTAAATATATATCAACTCAACTTAACTCGCATTTAAAAAACAAATAAAATAAATGTAAGTGTAAAGTATTTGTAAACTAGACAGGTAATGTAAGGTACTTTCTGTTGCCATTTTTGCAGAAAATATGCTAAATATGCCCGTTGAAGTACTCCAACACTGAATTCCGATAGTACTGTCATAGTAAAAGCTAAGTACATGTAACACGAGAGCAGGGGTTTCAAACATTCAGCCCTCGGGCCAAAATCATCCAACCAAACAGCCTATAATGTCCCACTGGGTGACTTAGCAAAGCATAAATATTGCAGAGTAATTATTAATTTCATTTCTTCAATACAATGCACTGCTCTGCCTATTTGTCCACTGAGGTTTGTGCTGTCCTAATAAGACCTTATATATATAATATATAAGGTCTTATAATAAGGCCTTAATATATATCCCATGTGGAAAATGAGTTTGACACTCCTCCGCAAGACTAAATAAGACATATGAGCATAGAACACAGAACATCGCTTAAAGCAAAAAGCTGACGGCTGTCTGGAACAAGTCCAGAGTTGAAGGATTCAGATTGTTAGAAGGTGACTAACAAGTGGCAATGTTGGTCGAGTTAATATTTTAGTGCTGCGCGTTGTTTTTGGCACAGCTTAAAGGAAATTGGACTGAAAAGAGAGAAGGCACAAGTCCAATTGTTTCAACGCCCTATTCCTGTGGTGCAGCTTTTAATATAAATTCTTGAGACTGTCTCAATGGAAAAGTTCAGTACCCATAGGCGTCATCTGTCTTCATTGTGCCTTTCCATTAAATATACAACGATAAATTGGTTAAATCCATGAAGGAGTCGGAAGCTGAAAAAAAGTCAACTGCAACTCATTGTGATATCTGCAATATTTGCTGTAGTCATTGTATTCTCCTTCCTTTTTTAAGAACATAAGAACCCAGATATCCTTAAAGGAAAATTATGGGAAATATACCACAGACCAAGTGAACCACATAGAACACATTTATGTGTGTTTTTTATTTCATTTTTTTTATTTTTATCCCACGATTTTGTAACCCATTATATTATAACTGCGCCACCGTGCCCCCCTGATGTGTGTTTTTTAAATACTACCCCTAAATGTCAAAGATCTGTGATGTGACATATATGTTAAATTGGGTGTTTATGGTATTTATGTTTATGGTATTTCTTGACGCCTTTTTTTCTTCAAAAACTTACATCAAATTTGTGATATTAATAGTGCAACAAATTCCTTTCCAGATTTGTTTAAACAGCGAAAGTAATTGAGTGGCATATTTCCATATTTGTTATTGTGACAGATACGTCACATCAAGTTTTCCTTTACGATTTTTAGGTTAAAAGCCTGATGTGATAAAGGACACCTTTTTAACGGATTTGAATTGTTAAATGGGTTTTAACTTAGCCAAGTAACAAAAAAAATGCTTTTTAAAATTAGATACTTTCTTTGATTTCTGTTTTCAGTGGCAGCCACATTTTGTTTTTCACATTTTTCAAGTCACTTCTTGTCACAGTCACATGACCACCAAACCAGGGTGTTGAGTATGTGTCGCTTTGGAATTTAATGAGTTAGGGTGAAGCATAAAGCTGAATATGGGAGATTCAAGAACATTTAGAACGTTCTTATGGGTTAAATTAAACTTATTGTAGGTGACATTTTTTAGTCAAAGTCAAGGACGAACACCTCATTACTTTATGTTCCTCAAACCTGCATGAGTTTATTCTGGCCACTTGGGGGTAGTGCAACCAGCTGTAAACAGCATTGACATGTACAGTCAGCCACTGTTGAATCATAAATCCATTGATTTATTGAACTATTGGTTGGAGCAGCTTTAACTGAAACAAACCAAGAAGAGAGATATACTATTTTTTGTTTTCTGCCAATTTCGTTATGATATCAATTTGTAGGTAGGTTTAGCCATGTTTGAAAAAATAATATAAAAATAAGAAAAAAACAAATGAAAAAAGTGTAGCAAAACCAAACACAACAGAACACAAGAGTGGAAAAAACTCAAGATTTATTTGTAAAGCACTTTCGACAAAATGCCCTGTAAACAAATTAGAGGGACTAATAACAATAAACAACAACAAGTTTCCTAAAAATAAATAAATAAACTTTCTACAGTTCTATTCGGGTTAGTTTCCCCATCTGCTCTGTGCGATGGCTGGAGTGTTAGAAAGGTTCTACCTATAAAACATAAACATTAACACTTCCCGCATCCACCTGGATGCATCCACTGTTTCTATGGCAACGACTTTGCGGGCTTTACTGTCGCCACACTGTCCTGACGTTAACAGCGCTGCCATGGTAACATTTTCTGTACTTTTGGTCCGTTGCCAGCAGGAAGGTCGACGTTAATAATAATACACCACTAATATTTTATTGTAACTGAGTGGAAAAATAAAAACAAAAAATGAGGATGAAAAATTAAAATAAGCAGTTCCTACTGTAATCTGAAAATGTGCGCCTTATGTACTTTAACCCCCCAACCAACCCCGACCCCCAAAACATTGAAAAGAAATAAAATAAAACAAAACATAAAAAAAAAAATATCTCCCCTTTTCCACTTCCTCTCCATCATCTCTCTCCATATGATGAAGTTTAAGGTTGTCCGTCTGCTTACATCTTTTTGACCTTTCACCCCCAACTGCATCCACCCACATTAAGGACGCCCAAACACACAAATATAACAAAATGTGACAAAACATAACAATAGATCCGAGTGTTGAACAGTGAAACCTTTAAAAGTAAATGTCACAAGTGCCTGTTAGTCCAGAAAGTTAAACCTTCATCTGTCTGTGTCCAAGAAGCCCCACAACACAAGTGGGGCTGTAGTCAACCAAAGAACTGGAATTTTACCTTTTTCTTCAACCAAACAATTGGTCGTCTATTCTGTGCTGAGCACTGTATGTATAATGTGTTTATTTCTGGTCGGCGAGACTGTCAGCCTGCTGTTTCATCACGATGGAGGGTGAGCAGACTAATGATAACTTGAGTAAACTTGGAGTGGAGTCCCACAAGGCTCAGTTCTTGGCCCAATTATAATTACTTTGTATCTGTTATCCCTTGGCCATGATATAAGTCACTTCAATGCTGTGCCTATACAATCGTTATGCAGATGACGCCTAGTTTTATGTCTCAACTAGTCTTCAGAATTGAATTTAAAAATTGTCTGGATGGCTTCTGCAACTGTATAGTATAAGTAAAGTCAAACCAATGCTCCCCAAAATCATCATATATAATACCACAAAGACCAACTGTCAACAACAACGGAGGAAAAATGAAGACTGCTGGTCACAAAGAGTGGCAGCAGGTCCGTCCCTTCTACATGCTTTAGCCTTCCCGTCTCCCAGAGCAAGTACTCTATGTTGTGCAGACATTTTTACTTCAACATACATTTTTTTATCTTTGCAACCAAAAAAAACCATTGGCCCTCAAAAGCACTCTCGCGCTCCCAGAAGGGTGTTTCCAGGACAGGACCTAGTGTTTTCTGCTTGGGGCAAAAATGCATTGGTGGACACACAGCCTTATGAAAGTAACACTAGCAACTGGGCAACCAATCTGAGAGAGCATATTGAGCAACCAATCTACCAACTGACCAGAATGTGCCAGCCTCTGCTCTAATCTGACACTGTGTGCAATCTGACATGTCTTTATAACAGTATACAGTCTGAAACAGTCTCTCAGTGTGATGACGTTTTAAAGGCGCTCTGCAAGCCAGGCTCAGTACACTGAGAGATTACTCCCTGAAGTAAATAGAAGATCACTGACCCAAAAAGTAATCAACAGCAGGAAAATATCTCACACTTTGAATTTTCAATTTTCAGCGGTAGCCGTAGAACAACCTCCCATACTGCACCTGTCAATGAGACAACATGATGATTTAAACTATAATACCCAGAAATCCTTTGAGGTGATATCAGTTTACTGCACACACGTGAACCAAGTAGGCTACAAACAAAAGCTTCCATCAACTCTTCATTCTGTAAGGGACTCAGTTAGCCAGACAGAAACACCTCAAACACCTTGATCTCAGTCAGCTTCACTCACTTCCTACAGCAGTATAGACGACTTTAAAAACACATTGGGTGGCAAAAACAGCAGAGAGCAGGGCTTAAACTCAACAGACACACAGTCAGTGGTCACAGGCAGTATAGTGACTAGAGTTGGGTTGATTTCTGGTTTTGCTGGTCTTAGAGCATGGAGGTACATTACTGCTAACAATTGGACTCCAATTCAAACGGCTGTTGAGTCAGGTTCGACACCTGGTAGTAAAATTCGGTATACCGGTCTGGTCCAGTGTTTGGCTTCATATCATACAGGTTTGAACATTTTTACACCGGCCCAACCCTAGTGACAGACATACCACACCATCGTCCAATGAGCAGACAGAAAAGACAAGACTTTTAACTAAAGTGCTAAAGAATTCTAATGACTGCCGGACCAAAGGTTTCCAATGCAAAGCTTCATTAATATATGACAAAACTCATCTTGTTTAATTCAAACTTCTGCTTGAAAGCAAACGTTGGTTCCAGGAGATTTAAAATAGATGCTTGCAGGATTGAAAAACAGCTCCTGGTTGCAAAGACTGTAGACCAGCGAGAGCTCTGTTCACAGTTGTGAAGGCCAGTTTCAAGGCTGAGAATAGCCTCAGACACCAACAACAACTACTGTCACAGCTCACAGTTACAACTTCATTTGCCAAGTAAGGCACAACTTATAATAACAGGATTCTGATGAGGGATGATATTTTACATGAACACATTCACACACAAAAAACAGCAGGAAATTGGAAACAATTCATTGAAATGCATCATAAAAAACAACAACAATGCATAACAACCTACGAAGGATAGTTAGCGACTAAAAAAAGTCCATACCCAAAAATAACCCCAAAATGTCAGCAAACTGAGAAACAAAAAGAAAAATAGTTGAAGACCATTAAGACGCGGCAGCTTCAGACGCCTGCATGTTTCTGTTTTCTTTAGGTCCTTATCAGAACCCTGCAGACAGGGTGTGTGTGTGTGTGTGTGTGTGTGTGTGTGTGTGTGTGTGTGTGTGTGTGTGTGTGTGTGTGTGTGTGTTTGTGTGTGTGTGTGTGTGAGAGAGAGAGAGCGAGTGAAAAAGAGTGGGATCATATGGGTCATCAGAGGTCAAGCTTCATCAGATGTGATGTCAGAACCCAGAGGTCACTGTTGGTGTGACCTGATTGGCCACTGGCTGTAAGTAAGGAGCATGGGTTTTTAGCTCTCCTGAGGCACCACCTCCATCACCTTCTGACAAAAGGCTGTGGTCGAGACTGCAAAAAAAACACACAAACACACACAAGTTGCAGTTACCCACAATGCCAAGTCACAGTTTCAGGAAGTCAGACATGGAGGAGAGAGAGTTGCTGTACTCACAGATTCCATTCACCAACCACTTGGGTTTGGTCTTCCACCATACGCCGACGAAGTAGACAGGAAGACCGGTGGCGATGATGCCAAAACCATACGCACACTCATTTGGAGTCTTCCAAAAGGAGACGATGATGAGGAAGAGGCAGGCGAGCACGAAACTCACCGGCAGCAGAATATTCACCTGCAGGACAGAGACAGGAGGGTTTTTAACAGAAACTCATCAGACAGAGTGAAGAATTCCACAGCTCCCCCTTTCCTCTCAACACTTTCTTAACCCATAAGAACCCATGGTGACACGGGTGTAACAAACACTTAATGTTCTAGAATTTCCCATATACAGTTTTATGCTTGACCTAAACTCATTAAGTTTCTAAGCGATGCATACTCAACACCCTGCTGTGGTGGTCATGTGACAGTCACGTGACTTTGACATGAAGTGACTTCTCCAGAATGTGGCTGTGACTGGAAACAGAAATCTAAATCTAAAAAAGTATCTAATTTCGAAAAGCTTATTTTTTGTTACTAGGCTAAGTTTAAACCCATTTACAATTATAATCTGTTAATAGGGTTTTCTTTACTGCATTTAACCCTATTAGGGTTTGTTATTTGTTTTATTTATTATTGATTTATTATTATTTTGTGACTTAAAAACAAATCTGAAAAATAATTTGTTGTTAAACAGCAATATTAATGTCACAATTTTAATATATGTTGTGGAGAAAAAGGCAAATTTGTGTTACTGTAAGCAGAAAAGGTGTCGAGTTTATTTATATTAAAATAAGAAATATCAAAAATAAATACCATAAACGCCCAATGTGACATATATGTTCTATCACAGATCTTTGACATTTAGGGGTAGTATTTTTTTAAAAACATCATAAATGTGTTCTATGTGGTCCACTTGGTCTGTTGTATATCCCCCATAATTTTCTTTCAAGGATAAATAGGTCTGGGTTCTTATGGGTTGAAAGAATAGTTTGACGTTTTGGGAAACTAGATGTCATTTTAGATCTCTTCCTGAGATTTAGATGAGAAAATGACAAATATCTCGCTGAGCGCTCTTGCGACCTATAAAGCACTTGTGTCCTAATGGACTCAAACTGAACCCACAGCACTTGCTCTTACTATGTTTCTTGACTTCATCCTTGCTTGTGTTGTATTACACTCATTTGTACGTCGCTTTAGATAAAAGCGTCTGTTGGAATGTTTTCTACAATTCTACAATGTCATTCATCATACACTGCAAAAAAGGTGTTTCTAAAAACAAGATAGAAACACTAAATCTGAGGGAAATGATCTTGCTGCATGGACAGATCACTTCACTTGACAAGATTTCTTGAATTAAGATTATTAAATCTAGAAATAAGCATGTTGAACACTTAAAATAAGAAATAACTCTTAAAACAAGATGAATGATCTAACACTTCTAAATCTAAAGGTTTTTTTTATCTTGGTAAGAAACAAATAATTGTCAGTGCACTCTGCTCGCTGCTTGCAGCTTTAATTTATCTTGTTTTAAGAGTTCATTTATTATTTTAAGTGTTCAACATGCTTATTTCTAGATTTAATAATCTTAATTTAATAAATCTGGTCAATTGAAATTATCTGTCCATGCAGCAAGATCATTTCCCTCAGATTTAGTGTTTTTATCTGGTTTTAGACACACCTATTTTGCAGTACTGTACTGTACTGTGGAAATGTCCCCGTCGTCGGACAAATAAAGGAAAATCTTCTCTTATCTTATGAAGGAAAATCTTAGGTGCACTAAAGTCCTGGCACATTGGTTACTTTACCAATTAAACAAACAAGATATGTGAAAATGAGCCTAGCCATTTTCCCATTTCCAGTCTCTTTGCCAAGCTAAGCTACTCCTACTTAAAGGGAAACATCATTTTCGTGTTATATGTAGTTCTATCTATCAGTCTAGATTGTTTTGGTGTGAGATGCTGAGTGTTTGAGATATGTGGTTTGCCTAGGACTGTCGCCTACTACTACCATCCTCATCAGGGATCGTGTTTGGGTCCGGAGTGTTGCTGCACTCCTGCAAGACACCGACTACTATTAACTCGTCAGTGTTACTTGAATTTCTTTGCTACTGTTACGGACCCTTGTGCTGTAATTTCATGTTCACTGCTACTGTGACTGATACCATTAGTCCTATTTCTTCTATTAGTACTGCTACTATAACTATTACTACCAATGTTATTCAATTCTAATTACTAGCACCACAACTACTATCATTAGTCACAGACTCCATTATTGGGTTAACCCTCTGGAGTCCATGAAAACGCCGGAGCACCACTTCTTCATGACGTCACAACGTAAAAACGAAGCAGCATGGAGCTCTGCTGTCAACTGAACTCTAAAGTTTTGGCTTTTCCACAAGTTTCCATGTCCGAATTAATGAATCAACCCTTTTTCAGCCAAGATTTAAAAAAAAAAAAAACAACTTGAAGTGTATTAACATGATTTTACTTTTTTTGCAGAGATTTTTCTAATTTAGCTTTGTGCATTTAGCATTTGTAATGAAATATTTTGTGTTTACTATTTTATTTAATTATTTTTTGTGTGTTTTTTTTGTATTTCTATTATGTTTTTAGTGTGTTTTGAGTGTGTTTGTATTGTTTTTTGTAATTTTGTGTGTGTTTTTGGTTTGTTTTTCATGTTTTATGTGTGTTATGTGAGTTTTTTTTTGTGTTGAAAATGTTGATCCAGTAAGTCAAAATGAAAACAATAATCAGGTCATATAGGTGAGGTTGTCTTGAAAACAATGATACCAACACGTCATGGTAAAGCTTTTTAACTGGTTTATACAGGCAGAATGAAAAGGAGTCAAAAACTGACAACAATAATCACTAATGAGTGGTATGTTCAGGTGACATATTCTTTTGGCCCTGTAACCCTGTAAACTGAACATAAACTGAAGTCATGACTTTACCAGGTTACTTTATCTTTTAACCAAAGATGAATGAGTAAACCTAACAGCGTGATTCTCCGCTCCAGATCAGTTGAACAGCAGGAATGTGACGGACAAAGAAAGGAGAAAGAAATAGAGTCAGAGAGTGAAAGAGAGTGATAGAGGTCGGCAGAGAGACAGTGCCACCACTATCCACCACTCAGTCGCTCAGTGACACACACACACACACACACACACACACACACACACACACACACACACACACACACACACACGGTTATAACAGTTCTGAATTTTTCATCAGTTTTAGTTTTAATTAGGTTGTGAATTTTTGTTTTCAAATTCAGTTATTATTAATTCATTTTAGAGTGAGTTTGCTAGTTTTAGTTTGGTATTTAGGTGGGAGATTAAAAGAGGTCAGTAAATTTTCCCTTTATTTCCTTTGGTTTATCCATCTTCATTATGTTTGAAAAAAGTTGACAAAGACGAAAACAAAGGACATTTTCACTATAATCTTAGTTTGTTTTTGTTAGTTTTGTAACCACACAATACAGTTTCAGTTAATTATCTTTTTTTTTTTTAAACTCTCGTTTTTATTTTCATTTCAGTTAACGGAAATGTTTTTTCAATTGTAGTTTTCGTTAACTATAATAACCTTGTTCCCTAGCCCCTTCCCTAACCTTCACCATCACAACTAAATGCCCAACTCTAACCCTAACATAAAGCTAATGTAACCCATAACCCTTAAAACAAAGTCCACTCTCAAAAAAGCCTTTAAAGAAGTGAGGACCGGCCGAAATGTCCTCACTTTGTTGGTTAAAATCGTTACCGGTCCTCACTATGTAGGAAGTACAAGAACACACACACACACACACACACACATTCTTGAACCTTTATCTTTGTGAGGGCCCTCATTGTAATAGTGAATTCCATTGCAAGGTTATAATAGTTTGGGATTTTTCATCAGTTTTAGTTTTAAATTTGTTGTGAATTGTTGTGAATTTTTGTTTTCAAATTCAGTTAGTTTTAAAGAGTTTTTAGAGTGAGTTTGCTAGTTTTAGTTTAGTGTTTATTTATTTTAAATGCTTTAGTTTTAGTTTAGTTTTTATTAGTTTTAGTTTTTTTGTAATGGGGTATTTGTTGGGTGGGAGATTAAAAGAGGTCAGTAAATTTTGCCTTTATTTCCTTTGTCTTATCCATTTTCATTAGCTTTGCAACCACACGATACAGTTTCAGTTAGTTATCATTATCATGTAACCTTTAACCCTTAAAACAAAACTGAAATGTCAAAAAAGCCTTTAAAGAAGTGAGGACCGGCCAAAATGTCCTCACTTTGCAAAAATGTCCTCACTCTGTTGGTTAAAATCGTTACCGGTCCTCACTATGTAGGAAGTACAAAAACAAACACACACACACACACACACACACACACACACACACACACACACACACACACACACACACACACACACACACACACACACACACACACACACACACACACACACACACACACACACACACACACACACACACACACACACACACACACAGGCTAATAGGTCTGTTTCACTCCACTGCCCTAACAAACTCTGCCTCTGATCAACACACAAATATGTGCCAGCGGGCAGATGAGTAGATGAGTTAGGGCAGCAATCACGCTCTAATAAGGGGCACACACACAAACAAAAACACACACATAAACACATGAGAACTTACACACTTGCAAAAGTGCAACAGTGGCACAATGGTGTTCTGTGTTTTGGGTTAGTCCTGCAGCTACTGATGTAGTCAGGAGGCATAGTGCGCTTCCTCTTGTACACACACACACACACACACACACACACACACACACACACACACACACACACATACACACACACACACACACAAACTACTACACTGCCTCAACACCAGCTGACAAACATCCAGCTTGTTTCCGTCCCTTAATCTGTGATCACTCTCTATTCATCTGAGCTCTGCTGAATGGATCTTTGTTGGTCGCATGAGACAAAGAAGAAACATTTCCTGCTGCCAAAGCTAACTCGAGCGTGAGTTGATGGTGACAAAGACCAAAGTGAGGCTTCTTGTCCACTTGTCTACAACTGTCCTGTCCATGTTCCTGTATGATAATCATTAGAAAGTCTAATATCTGCACCAGGACTGCCTTTTTTCTTATGTTCCGATTGGCTCACCTTGATCGGTCGCTCTAGCTCTGGCTTCTTATAACGGAGATACATCATCCCAACGATCGCCATGGCGATGCAGAGCCAGTTGAAGAAGCTGAAGAAGTTTATGACGGAGAAGATGTCTTTAGAGAAGGCGTAGAGCAGCGTCATCAAACACTGGAGGGAAGGACGGAAAAGGAAATCAAGTGCAGTGTAAGAAAACCACTGATCACTGTTGTGTGTGAGAAACAGCAGCAAAGCTGTCATTGGTCATTTTATATTTACCCTATCCCACAGCAGCATTATCTTACTACTCCATTACTACTGTAAGTGCATTGGTACCCTTCTGATTTAAAGACTGAAAGGAGATTTAATAATAATTCCTAATTCATAGTGACAGATATGTCATGGTTCAGACACTTTTTCAGTGGTCAAATTCAAGCACTTTTCAAGGACTTTCAAGGTCCATTTTCAAGCTTTCCAAGGACCTTATAACGGTTGTGAGTTGCATGTTTTAGATGAGTACTTACATGCTAAAAGGGTAATTTCACTCAACCATACCAACAGGAATGGTATTAGGCTTTTAACAACCAAAAGTACAGTTAATGCTAATCTCAATATTCAATTTAGTATTTTTTTCATTGAACATGTGATTATCTTTAGTCAGATTGCAAGAGAAATACAGTAAGAATTTCAAGCATTTTCAAGCACTTTATCCAAAATCCAAGCAATTTTTAAACCTTGAAAATACAACATTAAAATGTAAGAATTTTCAAGGATTTCAAGCACCCGTATGAACCCTGATATGTGTACTGTAGTGTGCAGTCAATTAGACAGTAAAGAGTACTTACAGTGAATATAAGTGAGGGTAGTGGGGTCAGCAGGCTGGGGTGGATCATTGACAGGAGACTGGGCAGGTGACCCTCCCGGGAACCCACGAAGAATAACCTGAGAGGGAAGCAGAGACATGGGCACTGAGTATGAACCCTCAATGCATTTCTACTCATAATAGAGTTGTGTGTTTATGCAGGTCTTTCTGAGCTCTCACTGTTTTCCCAGACCTGGTTAGGTAGTCTACATGTATGCATGGAAGTACATGTATGCACGTTTCTGGGTTTTTCATTTGGCATGTGTGTGTGTGCATTCTTGTCCTACCTACACAGTGAGGACCGTAATGTGTTTTTAACCAACGAAGTGAGGACAGTTATGGAAAGTGAGGACATTTCAGCCAGTCCTCACTCCTTCAAAAGCCTGTCCGGGGGTTAACACTCACTACTAGGTTTAGGTTACGGTTAAGGTAAGGGTTAGGGTTATGCGTTTTGCTGTGATGGTTAAGGTTAGAGTAAGGGTCTACGGAAGACATTAGGCGTGTTTCCACTTAGCCGATATCCAAAAAGTACTGAAAAAGTATCGGCTAACCAGCGGAGTCTGAATGTGACAACAGACCGACGCGGCAAGCAGTGTTACAGCAACTTGTCGCTATATTTAGCGACTATTCAGACCCCTCTAGAGACTTTTTCAAAAAAGCGACGAGCGACAAATCGAGCGACTTTTTATGGTGTAGACTCGTTACTCTTTTTAACGAGTAGCAGGCACCATCCCAAAGCACTCACAAGCGGCCCAGTCCTCCCGCAGCAGTTTCTCCCAGCTGTAGTCAGCAGAGCAAGAGCTGTTAACCCCTCAGCCTCTAGTTTGCCAGATCCTCTCTCCTAAGCCACACCCATAACGGCTCACAAAGAGGGAAAAGTACGAGTGTCCTCATAAAGATAGTACGAAGACGTGTGTGTGTGTGTGTGTGTGTGTGTGTGTGTTACCTGGATGATGTAAACAGAGAGCCGTTGACAGATCCAAAGCAGGACAGACCAACAAACACTGGGATGATCCATGCCATCGGACCAAGGTGGTGGTTGCCAAAATCCTGCAGGAAACACACACATTTTTTATTAGTTTTAGTGTTAGTTTTAGTTTTTTGTAATGGGGTATTTGTTGGGTGCCAAGACATATTAAGACCTTAAAACAGAGAGATGCATTAGATTTCATATCAACCAAAAAGGTTTACATGTGAAAAAAGTTGACAAGATGAAAAAGAAGGACATTTTCACCATAATTTTAGTTAGTTTTGTAACCACACAATAGAGTTTCAGTTAGTTATCATTTTTTTTAAAACTCTCGTTTTTATTTTTATTTCAGTTAACAAAAATTTTTTTTCAGTTCTAGTTTTAATTTTTTCGTTCGTTTTAACTGTAATAACTTTGGTGTGAACTCACCACAGCCACGGCCTCTGATCCGATCATCTCCTCAGGGGAGAGGGTGGTGAAATAGGCCAGGTTGGTCAGAACGTACACTACCGTTACTATGGGCAGAGAGATGATGATGGCACGGGGAAGATTTCTGAGGATGACACACAAACAGTCTTAATTACAACTGAGATTACAACTATAGTCGGCAACCAAGTCTTATTTTATCTTAAAATAATACAAGTCACTCATTTACACTCACTTGTAAGGCTCAATCATCTCCTCAGTGACAAAATTCAAGTAGTTCCTGTAAGCAGAAGATGCAGCAATCAAAGACAAAGTAAAGGATGGAAGACTCGTTTTATTTAACCCAGGAGGGTAAATTTGGAATCTCGTCTGCTTTCAATACCAAGAAGGGAAACAATACTAGGAAGTAGTTTGGTTGTTAATACATTGTTATGGCTAATGAACATTCAGTGGAGTTTGATCTTGATGATAAGATGATACAGTCCCAACAAAAAGTTAGGATGCTGTCTTAAATGTAAATAAAGTGTGATTATTTGCTTTAATATTATTATTTTTCCATTCAGACATACAGTCATGGAAAAGTTTATAAGACCACCCTTTTCTTCAGTTTCTTGTTCATTTACTTCCTGGTACAACTACATTTACATTAGTCATTCAGCAGACGCTTTTATCCAAAGCGACTTACAGGGAAAAAAAGGAACAATCAAGGTATCATGCAATAAGAGCCATTAGTGCAGCAATAAGTGCTAGTGACAATTCTTAAAGGAGTAGAGTTGTGGTGTGGTGCTAGAAGAGAAGATGCTCTCTGAAGAGCTGGGTCTTCAAGAGGTTTTTAAAGGTAGAGAGGGACGCCCCTGCTCTGCTAGGAACTGGTAGTGGTTCCACCAACGGGGAACAAGAAATGCAAAGAGTCGTGAGGTAGCATATGTCTGAATCAGGGCGTTCAAGTAGCTGGGTGCAGTACCGGAGACAACTTTGTTGACCAGCATTAGAGATTTGAATTTGATGCGGGCTGCAACAGGTAGCCAGTGGAGCTGGATGAGCAGCGGGGTGACATGTGACCTTTTTGGCTGGTTGTAGATCATCAGGCCCATCAGGAGGGCATTACAGTAGTCAAGTTTTGAGATGAAGACAGCTTGTCTCAGGAGTTAAGTAGCATGTTCAATTAGGAAGGTCTGATTTTTCTGATGTTGTAAAGTGCAAAGCGGCATGACCGGGCAACTGAGGAGACATGACTGGAAAAGGTGAGTTGGTCATCAATCATCACACCTAAGTTTCTCACCACCCTGGTGGGGGCAAGACACGGGAAGTCAGTTTTGATGTTGATGTCGTGGTGTATAGTAGGTTTAGCAGGGAGGACAAGCAGTTCAGTTTTTGAAAGTTTCAGCTGGAGGTGATGTGCCTTCATCCATGTGGCGATGTCTGAGAGGCAGTCAGAGACCCGTGCAGAGGCTGAGGGGTCATCAGGAGGAAATGACAGATCGAGCTGAGTGTCATCTGCATAGCAGTGATAGGAAAAGCCATGTGAGTGGATAATCTGACCCAGGGATGTGGTGTAGATAGTAAATAGCAGGTGCCCCAGCACTGAGCCCTGGGGGACCCCCATGGAGAGGCAAAGCATAGTAGATAACTGTCCATGCCAGGATGCACTGAATGAGTGTCCTGTCAGGTTGGAACAGAGGCGACATGACTGGAGAAGTTGAGTTGGTCATCAATCATCAGCCCTAAGTTTCTCACCATCCAACTAAAGGTACATTTGTTTGGACAAATATAATGATAACAACAAAAACAGCTCACAAGAGTTTACTTTAAGAGCTGATATCTAGACATTTTCCATGGTTTTCTTGATAAAATGTTGGTTATCATAACAAAAAAAACCATGTAAACTGTTTTTGTTATAATCATTAAATGTGTCCAAACAAATGTACCTTTTAGTTGTACCAGGCATTAAAATGAACAAGATATTAGAGAAAACAAGGATGGTAATATTTTTTGATATTAAAACAGTGCAAAGACAATAAACTTAATGTTCAAACTGATCAACTGTCTATATTTATATAGATTTTATGCCTGGCAAAAAGTTGGGACGTGGGCATGTTTATCATTGTGTTACATCAACTTTTCTCTTAACTACAAACGGTAAGTTTTTAGGAAGTGAGCACACCAACTGTGGAAGTTTAGAAAGCAAAAGTATTTCCCAATCTTGCTTGATACGCAACTTCAGTTCCTCAACAGCCCAGTTAAAGTCATAATTTGCATTTCATAATGCGCTTCATGTTTTTAAAGGGACAGAAGTATGGACTGCATGCGGCCAGTCTAGTACCTCTGATTATAGGTGATAGGTGAGACTCATCTGATACCAATTAAGCTGGTTACCTGTGGAATGTTCCAAACGGGTGTTTTATTAATGCTCCACAACATTCCTATTCTTTGCTGTTCCCAACTTTTGTTTTGTTATTGATTAACAGAATGTTGTTTAAAAAGATAAATGGTTGCATAGGTTTATATCCTCCTTCCACTATGACCGTTCACTAACTCAGCACATTTGAATCCTCCTGATCCAGAGGTAGGTCGATGTGCTAACTCACCAGCCACCGTAAGCGAACAGGCCGCTGTAGAGTGCCAGGCCGATGCTGCCAAACTCATATTTGGACCCCTCAAAGGAATTTTCTGGAAGAAGACGGTCTACGCCACCTGGAGAAGCACAGGGAGAAACAATACCGATGAGACAAAGAAAAACAAAAAAATATTCTGTCTGCATTATTGCTCTGCAGACAAGTTTACCAAAATGTCAAACAATAAACGAACACACAGCAAAAAGCCTTTGGAGAGGGGAAAACATTGGGCTTAAATCTGTCTTGGTATGTGGATCATGGAAGGCCTGCAGAATGTAATGAATTTAAGACAGGCTGAGACAGTCAATAAGTGACCCAGACAGTGGCACGGCTCTGTGGATCAACCTGAGGCATGAGGATCACACAACAGAAAAACAGAAAGGACTGCGAGAAAAGGGAGACAGGCAGAGAAATGTTTTATTGCTTTGCTTCACGGACAGAGCAACAATATGGCTATTTTACTTAAGATTTATCAGCGGCTGTAGGATTTCTGACATGTTGATCACAAGCTCTCTCCTGAACCCCAGGTTGCTGCTGGTTTGAGGGGATCGCTGCCACATTCCTGACGGAGCTGCACCCCACAACATGTACACACATTCTCAGACGGAGCAACGGTTGCTAAACCAACAGCCTGGGGCAGTGTTGGTACTGGGAGGGTTAGGCCTAAGCCACTGTGTAGCGTGGGAAGGGCCCAAATCCTGTGCTGTCTGTGTGACTAACTGCCCTCTTAACGAACAGGCCCATGTGTAACCAAAGCATCCTAAGATCCTGTTGCCACACCTGCTCAGTGCTGCTTGATGTACCACCCTGACCAGGGAGCTTTGCTGGGGGTCTCTGGGTCCTGGAGTCTTTATCATAAAGCGAGTTTACCAAATAATAATCGCTTTGACTCATTTTCAGTTGCTTTGGTTCTACAGTCATGGAAAAACTGATTATTTTCTCCAATCTCTTGTTCATTTTAATGTCTGGTACAACTAAAGGTACACTTATGAACAAATATAATGAAAACAACAAAAATGTTTGATAATGATTTTGGTTATTATCAAGAAAACCATGGAAAATGGCTAAATATCAGCTCTTAAATTAAACTCTTATGAGCTGTTTTTGTTGTTAATGTTATATTTGTCCAAAGAAAGTTGTAACTTTAGTTGTACCAGGTAGGGGTGTGCCTTATCGTATCGTTCACAATTATAGCGCTATAATTTTTTAATGGGTAAAAAAAATGCATATCATGATATTGTCAACATTCCTACTTGTTGTGGCGTGAGGGTTTCCATTAATGACCTAGTAGACTGTGGCGGCTCCAGAGTCTCATGTGCTGCACTAACGTCACAATTCAACCTACTGAAAGTACATCTACACTGTAAAAAATGTTTGTAGAAATTATAGTAAAAAACTGTCAAATTACATCAGAAATAGGGCGTAAAATTAAAATTTGTATATCACCGTAGTAGACACTTTTAATTACCGTAAATCAAAGTGTTCTTGAGATATCACGTTCAAGATATTTAACTGCCTCTCAGACATCGCCACATGGATGAAGGAACATCACCTCCAGCTGAACCTTTCAAAAACTGAACTGCTGGTCCTCCCTGCTAAACCTACAATACACCACGACATCAACATCAAAATTGACTCCCAGTGTCTTGCCCCCACCAGGGTGGTGAGAAACTTAGGTGTGATGATTGATGACCAACTCACCTTTTCCAGTCATGTCTCCTCAGTTGCCCGGTCATGCCGATTTGCACTTTACAACATCAGAAAAATCAGACCTTCCTAATTGAACATGCCACTCAACTCTTGACACAAGCTGTTGTCATCTCAAAACTTGACTACTGCAACACCCGCCTGACGGGCCTCCCAGACTGCACAGTGAAACCGCTTCAGATGATCCAGAACGCGGCGGTGCTCCTGGTCTACAACCAGCCAAAAAGGTCACATGTCACCCCGCTGCTCATCCAGCTCCACTGGCTACCTGTTGCAGCCCGCATCAAATACAAATCTTTAATGCTGGTCCACAAAGTTGTCTCCAGTACTGCACCCAGCTACTTGAACGCCCTGATTCAGGCATGCTACCTCACGACCTTTTCGCTCTTCCAATGAACGGCGCCTGGCTCTGCCCCCCGTGCGTCCAAGACAATCCAGACTCTTCGCATTTCTTGTTCCCTCTTGGTGGAACCACTACCAGTTCCTAGCAGAGCAGGGGCGTCCCTCTCTACCTTTATAAACCTTCTGAAGACCCAGCTCTTCAGAGAGCATCTTCTCTCCTAGCACCACACCACAACTCTACTCCTTAAAGCAGGGATGGGCAACTGGAGGCCCGGGGGCCACATACGACCCGTACCCTCACTTGAAGTGGCCCTCAGTACAACTACATGCATTTGAGCTTGAATTTCTTAAAAGTGCAGTGTAAAAATGCACAAAATTACTTCTTGCAATTAATGTTGATCTGCTGTTCTTGCACTGAAAAAAAAGAAATCACAGTTTTTTATTTACTTCAAACCTTTTGTATTCCTATTTATACTGTTATGCATGCATTTGAGCATGAAATATGTTAAGTTACTGCACTGTAAACATATTTAAAAGTTCAGTTTCATCATATCTGGTTAAGTGCACAGTCCTATATGTGGCCCTGTGGTAGTGTCCATGAAAAATTGTGGCCCCCCTCCAGCATTTAAGTTGCCCATCCCTGCCTTAAAGAATCCTTAATCGGCTCTTATTGCACTATACCTTGATTGTTTACCTTTTTTTTTTTTTTACTGTAAGTCGCTTTGGATAAAAGCGTCTGCTAAATGACTAAATGTAAATGTCAAGAGAATGGGATGGACGCAAGACCACAGTGACCCTAATCTTTGATCTTTCACGACCAAAATCTGATCTGTTCATCCTCAAATCCAAGTGGATATGTGTGCCAAATTTGAAAAAAATCCCTCAATGCATTCCTGAGATATACAACCCGACCTGCAGCCACAGCTTTCCCTGGTGCAAAGATAGCTTCTTTTTCTTTTAACCTATAAAGACGATCTCATTTGAGAACAGATAAGAAATATTTGGCACACAGCCATGGACCTCTAATGGACATCTTATTCCTGAAAGTATTGTAACAGCAGGTTTGACATGTCGGAGAGGAAGAAGAGATGTTTTACATGTCAGAAGTTTGAGTCATCTGTTTGACAGAAGCACTTCCAAACCAATTTATCATTTAGTTTTAATGCCAAATGCCAAAAATATTGTTCCACTCAAATATCAAAGTGGTTTCCCACACTGCAGGTTGATCAGCACACTAAGGTTTCATGTGACTATCACACCTCAGGCCTTGTTTCTTTGAACACAGACACACAGACAATAGTTCTGGATGGTCTGCCTCCAGCACTACAGCTCACCTGACATCAGTAGAACACCTGATTGGTTCTTAACCTTCATAGCTTGTATTGGTGCTAAAGTATGAATCATCCCTGACTCATGCTTCCTCCTTCAGCCCTTTCGAGCCCAGCCTTTATTTTCTGCGATACAGACTGTATTACAAAATAATACAGTTGCAAGAGAAAGTATGTAAACCCTTTGAAATTACCCGTTTCTTCATGCAGATGAAATAGGTCATTTCAAAGGGTTCACATACTTTTTCTTGCAACTATATATCCTCCTTCAGTCCTTCCTTGCCCACTTTACTCTTGCACTGCCATTTACAGTTTTGTTCCTTCTTCTGTTACTCCCAGATCACTTTCCACAACACTGGTCAGGGAACACTCAAAGCTGCAATCAGCTGGTCATATGATACCAGTGCCAGGCAGTGTGAGACACACACACACACACACACACACACAGAATGAAATATGCATGCACAGTGAAAGGTGCACACATACCAAACAAAGACGGAATGAAAGAAAGTTCCTTCCTCTAGTCAGTTGAAATTAGGCCTGGTGTAATAATAGGGATAATAAGGATTTAGGCACTTCATGGAGTGCTTTTGCATTAAAAAGTGTAATCAAGTGCACTGCTGGACCAAATATTTTAAAGGGGACATACTGGCTTATTTTCAGGTTAAAGTTTGTACTTTAGGTTTCTACTACAACAACTAGAATCTAGATGTTTACATGGTTTAAAGTTCAAGTAGTACTTTTTTTCTCCTCATATTGTCAGTATGAATGTATTCACTCTCTGTCTGAAATACGTTTAAGTGCCTGTCTCTTTAAACCCTCATCCCAAAAAGTCCAGTCTGCTCTGATTGGTGAGCATTTCTAGGTATTATACACACACACTTTCTGCATCTCTGCACCATCATTGCAGCCAGGGAACGGCACTGTAGCTGCATTTTCTACCAATGAATACTGCAGTTATGAAATCACAACCTTACAGAAGTTTATGAATACAGCCGTAGTGTGCATTTGTGATAAATACACAGTATTTATATTGACTTGCTTTATAATCAAGAAGACACAGAACCTTTTTTTTGACAGTATGGGACCTTAAAAACCTAAACAGAATAAAGATGCTTGCATCAAAATTCATACAGGCATTGACTGAAATTTGCCTCACTTGCAACACTTAAAAACATAAAAATTAAAGTTAATTTGGCAGACAGATCACCAACTACTGAGATTCTTCTGACCCAGGGTAGTATCTGACGTCTGCCGGAGGGAAGTAAACAAAAATCAAATGTACATATTTAAAGTATAAGAAAGGTTGCTTGTAGCATGCACAAACAGTAGCACAACTTGTGCTAATACAACAGTTTATAGGATTCCCTACTTGCTGTTATAACGAAGGAGAGGGGCTACCATTACAAATGTCAACTGTTTCAAAGGTTTTAGGTGAACTTTGTTAATTCAGATGAGAAACTCCCTTTGTGTGGATTACGCAGAGTCTAACACAAATTGGAGGCTCTCCGTGTGCATACTTGGCAGTGACTGAGTTTACAGTGAGCTCAAAGAGACTGTGGATCAGGTAAAGCCAAAGGCATTCCATGGATTAGCCCTACACTTAGGACTGAGATGAATGGAACGCTCCACATTTCAGGTAAACAAACCTAGAGTTTCCTAAGAAGTCTGTTTTGGAGCCGTTCCACTGCAAACACACACACCATTTACTGATAAACATCTCATAGGCAGCTCTGCTGATGTGTGAAACAGCAATGCAACTGCTTCAAGATGTCACGCAGGTCATTTACATGAGGCCAGAGAATATTGTATTTAATAGTATCCTAGAGAACGAGAATAAAAAGGTGTGAAGTAAATCCCTGCACCACAGATGGACTGTGACAAGCAGAATGTGAATTAAATCAGAGGCAAGTTTCCAACAACAGATCAGTCTCTGTGAGTGTTTCACTTCCAAACAGCGTAGGCAGGTGTCACATCGAAAGTAGGGCTTTACTGCAGCTAATCAGATTACACTGTTCCCTAATCTGAGACATCAGCAGACTCTGACTCTATGAGCCACAGGACGAGCAGAGTGTGCCTGCTGTCGCTTTGGTTTATCTCTAACAATCTCTGGCCACGGTGGCAACTAAACGGAAACTATTGCATCTCTGATCATGATAAACATTTTACATAACTGTGAATCTGATCATGTGAGAGTCGTCTTATGACAAGCAGCAAATCTAACTCATTGTTACACGTTTTCCAACAGATATGCAGGAGAGGATGGTCTCTTCTATTACTTTGTGGGTCTCTAGACAGACTGGAACGTAGTTCTTTTGCTGGGCTGGTGCTAGTTCTCAGTCTCTCTACAAATGTTGCTTCTGGGTTTGTCAGCCTACATTGGCATCCAAACATTACTGGTGCAACACTTTTGTGCTGCTCGTCTTGTATGCTATGGACAGCTATTATGTTCTAATTAACACTGAATGTAAGACTTTGTTGCAAGCTAACGCTAGCCCGCCAACGCTAGCCCGCCAATGCTAGCCTGTATCAATCACATTGCAGTTAAACCAATCAAGATAAAAAGAACGATTCACGTTTTATTAAGTCTTTTAGGCACAATAATCCCACCCCCCCAGTGTAAGCGGTTCATGGTCCGAGACAAAGATTCGGTGTAGCTCTGGAACCAGTTTTCCTAGCCGAGAGCCAGTTCTTTGGCTGTCTAAATGCGAGGAACTGGTTCAAGATTAGGCACCAGCTCCAAACCGGCCCTGGACCCTGTCCCCACTGCCTTCGTAGAAAAGGAGTAACATTTATATTGAAAAGCCATGAAAGAGCGCATTTTGCCTAGTTTGTTACTTTTGAAAGTTCCTGAATTACTCCTGTAACCCATCGATTAAAAGGGAAGGTTCACCCCAAAAACATAAATACATGCAAACGGCTGGTTAATCAATAAATGTATCGTCTAAAACAGACCTAAAATGATTCAGTAGCAGCAGGGCAGCAGCAGCAGTGAAGACACCCTGTCAGGTGAGTCTGTTGAGGTAAACACAGGCACGCACCCAGTCTTTAACTAAATCTAGGTAATCTGAGGCAGCTCATATAAACAGTGCTTAGAGGCACTGTGATGAAAAAGAATGGTGTTAAAGATTTAGGAATGCCACAAGGCTAAATATGTTAGGAAGGCTCACTTTTGAAATAACAACTAGAATTACAAATGAGCAGGATTACTCGTTGTGCTCCAGCTGCACACCTAAACAGGTATTAGGCAGGCAGGGTTTGTATTCAGTTCATGTGGATTAAGATGTCTGAAAGAATTAGGAATGTACAGTTATTTATTCTACTGAGGAAAGACTTGGAGGAGGATCAGATGGAGCTCATGCTTGTTAATTAGTCGACATCAGATCAAACTTGATCCACTGGACAGACATGAGCATTATTGGAAAAAATAAAGTTAAAAATAGCTTAGCAACTTTAGGTTTTAGGCATACAGGAAGCTTTTATAAACACAATTAATCAAATGTGATCTTTAGCCTAATCTACACTCAACCTTATGTTACTGCTCATTTTGATTGTTTTGCTTTACTACGGATCTTAATTAAATGCTGATTTTAAAGGTCCTTTTAATCTTTACTAGGTCCTAATGGTCTTGGTCCCATCTACTATTTTTGGGCTATGAACCCTCAACTCTTCTGGCTGTTAGTTATCCTCAGAACAAAAACCCCACAGTGAAGCATCCTTATTTAATCGTCATTTTTAATTTAATTTGTATTCTATCTTTCAAGTTTGATTTAATGTCTTGTTTTCATAACATTTTAACTTTTTCCTATTTTTATCGTTTAATTGTTTTATTTATCCCTCTTTTTATTTATTTATGTATTGTGTTCTGGTTCACTTCTTGGCACGTGTTGCTGTTGCTTCCTCACTGTAAATGGATAAGATTTATGATTTTTTTTTTCCAGTCTGTGCGTTTACATGCACAGTTTAATCGAGTTATGCTTAAAAATCGAGTTATGCTTAAAAATCGATTTTGGCGTTGAATAGGACTTCTGTCCTTGTCCCAATCACATTATCTGTGTGTCCTTATCAGAGTTGGAGAACTCTGACAATAGTCGGACTAACACGTTTACATGCACTTTAGTTGTCCAGTTATAGTCGGATTAAGGCAGTAATTTGTTTTTTTCAAGTGTCATGTAAACGTTCTGAATTATCTTTTATGTAATGCTGTTGTTATTGAGTGCTTTATTCATTTGTAAAGTAATTTATCACTTTATATGTGGATGATGTTACATTTTATAAGTATGGAAAGTACAATATTATATACAGTCTGATTGACTCATTGATTAAACATCCACCGGTCCTTTTTTTCTGGTTTAAACACTTAATAATGTTCAGGGCATTATTGTTTACTTTTGTAGCATTAATGATTAAAAATGTCAAGATACGTTAAGTTCTGTTTGACAGCCCACACCAACAGCACGTTTTAAACTGCTGAATTACACGATGTGAATCTACTTTGAGCCTGTTTCCTATCATTATGTCCACACAGCCTTCAGCCCACCCACTGGCTTTAACAGGCCTTTCTGTAGCAGGCATTTCTCTAACTAACTCAATTCCCGCTGTGTATAAATCAAACCTCTCTCCCTCTCTTTCACCCCCACCTTCCCTCTATCTAACCTCCTCCCTCGGCTCCATCTCTTTCTGGTCAGCTTCTGAACAATTCCAGTCAGTGTTGAGGTCCTGTTTGCCCACCAGTCAGCTGAGCCGAGAACTGTGACCTCTGACCTTAGCACAAACAATCCACAATGCATGTGTGTGATGAAGGATTAAACTTGGATTGAACCTTTTAATCAAAAAGTCTACATCCTCCAGCCCCCCAAAAACACATAAAAATTAGTCCAGATTTTTTTCAGTCTTGGTGACATAAAGAGGGTACTCTTACATTTAATTCTATGTCAGTAACCAGTTAAAAGCTGGGTTACAGTCATATATTTTAGAGGTAAATGAATAAAGCGGACCTACTTCTGAATGAACATACAGAAGTTAATTAAAGTTTAGTTTTAATACTGCAGTGAAGATGGTATCATCTGAAACTAGAAGACCAAAGTTAATCTATTGGTGCAAACATGGTTTGTCTTGTTAGGAAAGGGGCAAAATAACACCTCAAAATTAAGGCAACATTTTTGCAAGGGAAAAACTGGCATTGCTAAATTTAAAGGGGTCCCTTGTGGGGTTTGGGTACCCACAAGTCTACACTTTAGGGACATGCCCGCTTTATGCTAATCCATTCAGTTTGTGACAGAAACCATACAGTTTCACATGCAGTACATGTGTTATTTTTGTCCATTGTATTTGATCATTTCTGCATGCTGGGGTCCCTAAATAGTCTTGGAATTACATACATTTGGTATGACTAGAAACCAGAGACTCTTGTGGATTCACTGAGCCCAACTGTATTCATATGCAATGATGTTAGTCTGCATAGTAGCCATTTCACTAGAGTGAGATCATTTTTTGACTGTACAAAATGAGCTGCTTTGATCTTTTGTATAATCACAAGGCCCTTTCATAGTGTGGTCCCCCAAATGTCAAATATTGGCGAAAACATCTGTGCCGACTTTTCGTTTTAGGGCGTTCAAAGTGACCCTGTGAAGACGTGTTAACCGTGCCCTTTCATGGTGCAGTCTGGCGTCACAGAACGAGGTGGGAGGAGACGATAGTCAGAGCAGCAGTGGTGCTGCACAGTAGCACAGTGCTAATAGGCTAACAGTTAGCTCTGTAGCAGTACAGTGTTTATTTGCTGCAGCAGAGTGTGTTCACTTAGCGACTTCCATTTGTTTACAACAAGCACCGGACACTCTGTGCACAGTTAGCGATGCCGGTTTCTTTACAATAAGTGGAGGACGCTGTGCCCAGTTATCGACGGCGGCCGCAGTTATTGTGCTGCTGAGGTGATTTCGATAACTGTTGGACCAAGTGGGAGGTGTGCATTAGATGTCACGTGCGACGTCAAATATTCTGCCTTGCCAGGATGGCCGATTCAAAGTGGTCCCGCTTCCAACAGTCCCAATAATTTTACACCTCTGTGACTACCTCTAGAGGCAGAAAATTGGTGGGATCCCTTGATCCCGGCATCCCGCTTCTGGCACGCTCAGAGAGGAGGCGAGGCGTTACAGAGCCATAAATGTCCCAGCATGAAACGGCACTATGAAAGGGACTATTGTCTCATGAAACTTTACAACCACAAACTAGATACCTAGAGCATTCAAAGGATGTAAAGGCTTCCTACGTATATTGACAATAGTCGGGTTTCTTAGCAGCTTTATGAACAGATGTGCTTGCTGTTGTTGGGTTTTGCTGTAGTATTCAATGGTATCAACCCAAAGATTTCAGCAACAACTTGGAATGGCCTTTATATACTGATATCTGGATGTTTTAAGCCCTTATACACTTTCACATTTACTTTTTAATACATTTTACTATTATTAACACGCGGGTTTCAAATTCCAGATCATATTTTAGATATAAGAGGAAATAGCTGATTTCGATGCTTTGATCTGTAGACTTGAGGTTTGCTGTTGCAGTTCGGGCTAAAGTGAGACTGTCAAGAAAACCGCTGGAGTTCAAAGGTGAATCTTACAGCTTGGCTGGGGTGTGTCAGTGCTCCAGACAGAGAGAACACACAGCTGAAAAAGTAGACAAGCCACTGGTGTGGCCAGCAGCTCTCCACAATCACCGCTCAGTCTGCATGGACTTTACTTCACTTTAGACTCAGTGACATTTTTATTTTTTTTCTCATAGGCGTTTTGCAAAACAAAATTAAAGAGTTGTTCTATATAAAATGTAAATAAAACACAATGTGATATTTTGCTGTTTTTTTTAAATACTTAAATTCAATGAAGAAGTTTACAAACACACTGGCCCTCATTTATCAAAAAAGCGCAGAAACCAGCACAGATCTGAGTGTATATTTCGTCTTACGACAGGGTTCACATGTGATTTATCAAACGATCGTATCTCTCTAATCACAGCGTGAGAATGATCGGCTGTTGATAAATGTGGCAGCTCGAAACAAGTGTCATTTAAATACCACACCCTAATATATATATACTATTACATATATATACCTGATTCAGATGGCTCGGCTCCAGAGTTTACAACACAGAAGGGCGCAATACGGCCAAAAAGAGGATTTTTTCCACCTAAAGTCAGTTTTATTAGCAAAGTGCACCGTTAGAAATAACAACAGGAGCAAAATACACATTTTATAGAAATACGCAGCAAGGAGGTTTATAAAATAAAAGTACTTATAGTTATAAAGTCAAACAAGTTCAGTGAATATTTTACATTTGGAGCACGAACTTAAACGTTTCCACAGCTTTTTGGTTGAAGGAGGTAAACAATGTTTTAAAGTAAGTTTTAATTCCAAAAGAAGAGGAATTTCTCAGAGTCAGAAAGTGAAACGCTGACGTCCAACAGCTGCAACACGACAAACTGGTTTTGTTTGGCAGCATAAAAAGTGAAAAGGAAGGAAATCAGTGGTGCTGTCAGCAGAGTAGCAGTGGAGCATTAAACTCCTGGTGAGGTTGGAATATTTCATTTATACATCATGATATATAAAGCCTAAAAGCCTATAAAAAAATGCAAATAATAATATCATTATTATGATGGAGAGATATTATTCACTTCTTTACATTTTGTAATAATTATTTGATTTGATTGAAAGAATTTTGCCTTAAAACACTCACCACGTGTTGTTAAAGAAAAGCTGATGTAACACAGTGGTAAACATGCCCCGTCCAAATTTCTTTGGAATTTGTTGAAGTCAACGAATTCAGTGTGTGAGTGTATATTTACAATAAACAAGGCTTCTCAATTTGCACATTTGAACATTAAATATATTGTCTTTGTAAAGTTTTAAATTGAATATATGTCAAAGGACACTTTGACATGCTTTATTTTTTGACAGTGTCCAAAGTTTTTTTTGGAATCAAGATTGTATATCACGATTTGACTGTGATTATATTCAATCTGCAAGACTCGGTCTGCATCTCACACCGACTCATTCACATTCAGCAAACATGGCTTCCGTTGTATTGGGTTTCCCCGTACCCTTGTGTTCTATTTGCCTCAGTGTCTCTGAGACAGGAAGAGAGCCAGCCAGAGGAGCACGACAGGGCTTGGCAGCAAACACACACAGGCAGCAGGGGGGATATGAGCCTGCAGGTACCGGCTTAATGTTTTGTTTTTTAACGACTAAAAGGAAGCAGACGGGTATTATGCCATCTTCAATAGCTGGAACTACAAGACATGGTAGTTTAGTTTCTACGGCATGGACCCAGTGAACCCCTAAGTCTTGGTTGAGAGTTGTGCTGCCTTCCTCTAAAGGGCATGGTTTGATTCCCTGAGCTCACCATGGTCATAACAATACACCTTATTAACCCTCTGGAGTCTCCAAAAGCACCAAATCATGACTTCTTCATGACATCCAGACTAGAAAACAAAGCAGCGTGGAGCCCTACTGTAAATTTACCTGTAAAGTTCTGGCTGTAAACTCCATGAGGCCAGTTTCAGTTTGATGATGATATACCAAGTAAAACTGGAGACAAGCTCAAATATATTTAGTATAAAATTATAGAACTGGAGGTAACCCTCTTATATGTTAGATTTGCAACCTTTCTTCACATTTGCAACATTTAAAATTCTTCATTGAGAATTAAAGTGTTTTGAAAGTTAAAAAAAAGATTCAAAATCACATTTTATGTTGGACTAAAGGACTTAAAAATACACAAAATGACCAAAAAAAGGACACAAAAAGACACAAAATGACCAAAAAAAAGACACAAGACTAAATGAAAGACACAAAAAGACACAAAATGACCAAAAAAGACAGAAAAAGACACAAATGACCAAAAAAAGACACAAAAAGACACTAAATAACTAAAAGACACAAAAGACACAAAATGACCAAAAAAAGACACAAAGACACAAAATGACTAAATAAAAAGACACAAAAAGAGACAAAATGACCAAAAGAAGACACAAAATGACTAAATAAAATACACAAAAAGACACAAAATGACCAAAAAAGACACAAAAAGACACAAAATGACGGTAAAAAAAAGACACAAAATGACTGGGAAAAAAAGACACAAAAAGACAAAAAAAAAAGACAAAATGACACAAAAAAAGACACAAAATAACTAAAAAAGACACAACAGACACATAATGACTAAAAAAGACATGAAAAGGATTCAAAAATGGACAAAACAGCCCAAGACTCCATAGAGTTAAGAAAACCTTTAATAGTCTTATAGTGAAAGGGACACGAGTCGCAGTCTGTGAGACTCCGACGTCTTGCAGCTAATAAATAGACGTCCAATGAAAAGAGCTGTGTTCTGTTTGAGAGCCATTGTCTGCTCTCCGTGCTGTCTTCCAGTCTTTGGCTACACTTCACTACATCCTGTGGCCTTAAAGAGGGTTCAGCCTGACTGCAGGCAGCTCAACAGCAGCTCACATCTACTGCTCACATCCAACAAAGACAACAGGCCTGGTTAAGATTAGCGCTGGCCAGAATGGGATTATACTGGTGGAATTTAATCAGATATACTGTCACAACAGTGCAACACTAATTTAGGGTTCAAATGGACTAAAAACAAGTGGCATCAAAGAGCCCTGGATATCATACTTTATATCTACTTTGGAGTAAATGTGATTTTCATATGAGATTACTGTTGTCATGGTTAAATTAGCTTCACATTAAAATGCATAGCAAACTAGAAATCCAACTGATCTAATGTTTTTGTAAGTGAGAAATTGATTTCTTTAATTACCTTATTTCAGTTAAGGAATTGAGATGGTGAGAAAGAGATAGACCTGCTAATTTACAACTTCCTGTTTCACGTCGCATGGCACAGACTGCACAGTCAAAGAAGGTATATGCTTGAGCATAGAGTATTTTCATTTACAGTCATGGACAAAATGATTAGACCACCCTTGATTTCTTCAATTTCTTGTTCATTTTAATGCCTGGTACAACTAAAGGTTCATTTGTTTGGACAAATATAATGATAACAACAAAAATAGCTGATAAGAGTTTAATTTAAGAGCTGATATCTAGACATTTTCCATGGTTTTCATGATAATAACCAGGGCTTAGGGCTGTTAGGGCTGGGCAAAATATCCGTATTATATAGATATAGTGATATGAAACTAGATAGCGTTTTATTTTTTTGTATGGTAATATGGTAGTGTTGTCTTTTCCTGGTTTAAAGGCTGTATCACAGAAAAGTGGTGTATACTGATGATAAATTGTGATTGTATAATGTACATATTTTGTTAGGACACCAAAAGTCAATCTACAACATCAGCTGTAGGTTGACTATATATTTATCTATTTATTTATTCAGTTGATGACAATGTGATTCTGCTGAAAATGGTAATAAAAAGATAATATTGAATTTACTTTGATTTATTTATTATTTATTGTAGTGCTGATGCACAAATCTGATCTTATCTGCTCATAAGTCACTTTATGACTAGGGCTGCAACTAATAATTATTTTCGTTATCGATTAATATGTCGATTATTTAAACGATTAATCGATTAGTTGTTTGGTCAATAAAATGTATAAAAATATCAATCAGTGTTTCCCAAACCATAAGATGACGTCCTCAAATCTCTTGTTTTGTCCACAAACCAAAGAGATATTCAGTTTATTGTCATAAAGGAACAAAGAAACCAGAAATATTCACATTGAAAAAGCTGAAATCAGAGAATTTGGACTTATTAACCAATTTTTCGATTATCAAAATAGTTGACGATTCATTTAATAATCGATTATTGTTCCATTAATGGATTAATTGTTGCAGCTTTATTTATGACCCATGGACTGAACCTTGTTTATGTGTGTATGCAGGTGTGTGTGCGCTTGTGTGAAGTACCTTGGCCGATCTTGACGAAGCCGATGATGATGATCATGCCGAGGGCCAGGAGCTTGGCTGCGGCGAAGAAATCCTGCACTCTAGTGGCCGCCTTTACACTGTAGCAGTTCACAAAGGTCAGCAAGACTGCAGAGACCAAGACAAAGTAAGAGAGAGAGAAAGACTGTTAGCGGGGACATCCTGATGCTGGGCTTACACCAAAAGATTAAAAACCAGACTAAAAGCTGAAAGTCTTTAGTAAATCTAGGAGTTTTACTGGAGTCACGGCGCTCCTGTCATCTCCATGGTTAAGTTTAAGGTAGTAATCTGCTCTGTTTCATATCAGTCTTTTCTAGTATTGGGTTTGGATCATATAATAATACATTTTATTTTTAGAGCACTTAACAAGATACTTAAAGACGCTTTACAGTTAAAACAGTGAAAATGCATTTAAAATAAAAACAAACAATTTAAATCAACAGCAGTGATCATACATTAAAAGCAGTTTTGAACGTATCGCAGTGACGTAACACAATCACCAACCAATAGATGAGCGGGGGAAAGGTCCCCGGTTCCAGACCGGCCAGTAAAAACACTTCCACAGGAAAAAGGAACATCACAATATTGCTAGTAAGCGCAGTCCTAAATATAAAATATAGTGATGTCATATATTTAGATGTTTCTTAGCAAAGAAAACAGTAAGGAGACCCAGTTAAAATGTATAAATAAATGGATACATAAATAAGTAATAAATAATCAATGATTAATGTATGATTAACTAAATGAAAGCTGATAGAGCTGATGAATATAATTATTCAATTAAACACATTATAATTAAATAGGACATAAATGTATATCATGAATTCATTTCTAAATGTTCATTTCCTTTATTCTTTCTGATATCTATTTTTACTGTAAAATAGTCAACTTTTCATGTGATAAAAACAGAAACCCTTTTTCAGCTTTGTGAGGGGCATTTTGTGGAGTCTTCTCTTCTTTTTGTTGTTGTTTTTTCCAACACAAACCACTGAGTCACACACTAGAGCAGCTGGAGCCAAAAGCTGCTTCTCCTCCATTAAGTAAGTTTTTACTAAGGCTTGATGAGGAAAATTGCATGGTAGGTAAAAAATGCTACAGGAATCTAGTTGTAGTCTTGTAAACAGTGACCCTGCAAGATTCACCGTCTGTCTAAAACCTCAGTGTGAGACTAAAACCTCTAAACCAGGGATGGGCAACTGGAGGCCCGGGGGCACACTCACTTGAAGTGGCCCTCAGTACAACTACATGCATTTGAGCATGAAATCTTAAAAGTGCTGTGTAAAAATGCACAAAATTACTTCTTTCAATTAGTGTTAGTCTGCTGTTCTTGCACTGAAGAAAAATGCATGGTACATGTTAAGTTACTGCACTGTAAACATATTTAAAATTGCAGTTTCATCATATCTGGTTAAGCACACGGTCCTATATGTGGCCCTGTGGTAGTGTCTATGAAAAAATGTGGCCCCCTCCAGCATTTAAGTTGCCCATCCCTGTTCTAAACACTCGTCTTTAGATGTGAGCAGGTGTGACTCGATAGTTTTCCGGGAGTCTTTTCCAAATCTTTTCAAAGTCTTCTGGTGTATAGGTAGCATTAGGAAGCAACTCTGGTTTCTCTGGACACCACAGTGAAGCACATGAGAGACTTTTTGCATCAGAAAACACACACAGAATTCTTCAATGGCATCTTAACTCAATCTGCAAAGGAATTCTTAAGTGGACTCTCCAGCAGCTAACTTTTCTGCAGGTATTTCAACAATGTGTGTGAGTGTGCATGCCTATGTGTGTATATGAGCCTCCCAAAGCACATAGGAAGTGGGGAAGAATTCACAGATATGGTAAACTAATTTGCTCCCCATGATAACACACTTTCTTTACAGTAAATGGTAACCACCCTCTCCTGCGCACGCACACACACACACACACACACACACACACACACACACAGGGTTGTTCAAGCGGCCCCTGTCCCTGGACGCCATTAAAAGTGATTAACTAAAGCAGCAGGTCCCTTCAAAGCTCCTAAATCAGGTCGGAGCCACAACAAGAAGGAACAGAAAGACACAGAGTACAATGAGGCTCTGTGTTGAAGAGAGGGAGCCTGAGTACAGTAGAGGGATGGACACACATTTACTGCCACAAATACACACACATGCATGCACAGGGGCTGGCATCCAAATTTAAACAGGCATTCACAAAAACACACACACACACACACACACACATGCAGAACTGGCTTAGTCATATATGTGTTTATATGTATACACAAACACACAGCAGCACACTAATCTCAAATGACCACAGAAACAGGTCAAATGGAACAATAACTCAAACCAAAATAGACCTTTGTATAGAAGAGAGAAGCTGCCAAAATAATAATAATAATAAAATACAATTACATGATAAATACATTGATATACATTACATAATTGATTAAATTGACATTTATATTTCTGTTCATTTGCTTCTTCTTTTTTATTTACCTTGGCGTTAATCTCCCTATTCCTTTACTTTTTACATACAATTTTTTTTTTTTGCATATATTTTTTATTTATTTTAAATTTAACCCTTAATTCATGATTTGAATGACAGGAAAACGATTAATAAAAAATCATAAGTAAATGAAAACAAATAAATACATTTTAAAATGAATTGATTTAAAAATACATTTAAGATCATTTTAAAAAGCCTAATAATTAAATAATAAAATGTGACTAAAAATATCAACTTTTTACACTTTTTATCAATTTATTAATGGCTACTTTTATCCATTTTATTATTTTGGTACATTTAAACAGCATTTATGAAATCATTAATTTATTCTTCTATTTTGGCAGCCTCTGTCTTCCGTACATACAGAACTGTAGATGAGAGTTGGCTCTCAGCCCCACCGTGACCCTGACCACCCCGCTGCCTACAAGTCGGGCATGCACACCGAATCTTCGTCACACTCACACACACACACACACACACACACACACACACACACACACACACACACACACACACACACACACACACACACACACACACACACACACACACAGATTACTGAGCCTCTCAGACTATGGCTTTGTCATGTGGTCTCTGTCAGGGTTTAGCTCTCAGTCAATCTCAAGATTATGAACGAGGGTTACTAACTGGCACCACACACACACACACACACACACACACAGTCATGTGTAATCATGTATTCAGACTCAGATATAGATGCAATGTGTGAGGTGAAAGAGTGGATACTTGTTGTGTGTGGTGGTCAAAGAAAACATGTAGAAGCAATGATGGTTGTTAACAGATTAAAGCAGAAAGTAATCCTCAGTTAATCTTGTTAAGACTCGGTACAAAACAAGTTGAAACAAACTGAAACTTGCTAATATTTTTGGCTGAACTCTGAAGCTAATGTCTACAAGCCAACAACAAATTTTAGTCTGAATATAGCAATATAGTTGAGGACCTTAACCTGACCGCTTTGAGTGAAATTAAATGTATGACCTGTTTGTTCATCACATTCAGTTCAATTATCATACGTTTTTTGCAATCCTGATTCCTAAAAAGTTTATATTTACAAAAAAACATACTTTTGCATAGGGCTGTGCCATATCGCATCGTTCACGATTATACCAATATATATTCTTTTATGAGTAAAAAAAATGCATATCATGATATTGGCAACATTCCTACTTCTTGACGTAGTGGCATATGGGTTTCCATTAATGACCTAGACTGTGGCGGCTCCAGAGTCTCATGTGCTGCGCTAACGTCACATTTCAAGCTATTAAAAGTATATTTACACTATTCATAATATAAAGTTATTTTGCGTTTGCTCATATTTTCTCCCCCTACATGTTTTTTTTTTTAAATATTTGAGTTTTTTTTGTATTTGGCAACTGTTGAGATTTGCACTTAAGATTGAATTAAGTGTTAATTCGAGACACACCTGTGGATGTATTTTAAGGCACACAAGAAACACACTGCTTCTTTGTGTAACATCATGGGAAAGTCAAAAGAAATCAACCAAGATATCAGGGAGATGATTGTGGACTTGCACAAGTCTGGTTCATCCTTGGGTGCAATTTCCAGATGCCTAAAAAGCCACTCTGCCAGGAAGAAGCCATTACTCCAAAAGAAACATAAAAAAGCCAGATTACAGTTTGCAAATGCACACAGAGACAAAGACCTTCATTTTTGGAGACATGTCCTGTGGTCTGACAAAACTGTTATCTGGCTGTTCTATGTTTCTTTTAGAGTAATGGCTTCTTCCTGGCAGAGTGGCCTTTCAGTCCATGTTGGTACAGTACTCGTTTCACTGTGGATAATGACACACTCTTACCAGCTTCAGCCAGCATCTTCACAAGGTCTTTTGCTTTTGTTCTTGGGTTGATATGCACATTTTGGACCAAAGCACGTTCATCTCTGGGACACAGAGCCCGTCTCCTTCCTGAGCGGTATGATGGCTGGACATTCCCATGGTGTTTATACTTGGGTATAATTATTTGAACAGATGAATGTGGCACCTTCAGGCATCTGGAAATTGCACCCAAGGATGAACCAGACTTGTGTAAGTCCAAAATTATCTTCCTGATATCTTGGTTGATTTCTTTTGACTTTCCCATAATGTCACACAAAGAAGCAGTGTGTTTCAGGTGTGCCTTAAAATACATCCACAGGTGTGTCTCCAATTAACTCTAATGTTGTCAATAAATCAATAATAAAATAAATAATCAGAAGCTTCCAAGACAGCATCATCTGGGCTTTCCCAAATTGTTTCAAGGCATAATAATATTAGTGTATGTAAACTTCTGACTTTGAAGAAAGTAATAAAAAAATTGTCTAAAAAAATCCTTCTCTCATTATTCTGGCATTTAGCAAATAGAAATAATTTTGGTAATCCTAACGGACCTAAAACAGGAAAAGTGATTGTCTGATTTCATGTCAGACAGTGAGAAAAAAAAGCATATGTGTCTTTTTATATAGTGTATGTAAACTTCTGGTTTCAACCGTAGGTCCAAAAGACAATTTTTTGCATTCTGTTTTATTTACATTTTCAACAATGTCCCAACTTTTTCTTGGCATCAATTATAGAAATTTTATAGAAATTATAGAAATGATCATTTTTTTAAAAATGGTATGAAAGGTTTTCTTTCTTTCACCTATTCGACTCAACAGATTTGATAAAGTAGGCCCACTTGAATCACTTTCTTTATATTTTAAGAAATTTTCAGTTCACAAACACTTTGTTCTATTCAGTCAAATCGAGAAAATGTGTACTAATATAAGCATCTTTAGTTTCTCGGTTTTGAAAGTCAGTTAAATACAAATAATTACATTGTATAATTATAATTATGTGTAATAAATATTTGTATTTAACTGTCTGTTTAAAAAATGGAAATTAACACAAATAAATACATTTAAAAATGAACTGATTTAAAAATAAATTTAAGGAAATTAAAAAAATGCAATAATTGAATACATTTAAAAAAATAATAGAATGGGGGGGAATAATACAAATGTAAATAAAAAAGAAGCCAATTAAAACAGAAATATCAACTTTTAATCAATTTATTAATGGCTGCGTTTATTTATTTATTTATTTATTATTTTCGGTACATTTAAATAGCATTCATCAAATTGTTAATTTATTCTTCTATTTTGGCAGCTTGTATACTACCCTACAAAGTCTAACTGCAGTAACTACACAAAAGGTAAAACTGAGAAAAACTGCTTAAATTTTTTTTTTAACATTTCTTAACTGGCCAGCCAAATGGGTTATAGATAAGTGATATGACACTTACTTCTACATGTATTGAGGATGTCATTTTTATGCTCAAAAATCATGCTGATGTTTTTTACCTTTGACCGCGAAAAAGGAAGTTACTATACTCTGGTTTAGCTGTAAAAGGTTCTAATAGTGATGATAAACAAAGTGCAGTAACTATAATGTTGTTGTCTTCTTTCAGCTTTTATATTTTGTTTTCAGTGAATAAACATTTTCAAATTGATTTTGTTATCAGTGTGTTTAAAAGTGTTTAACAACTCTATTCAAAGATTTGTGTATTTTTTACATAATATTATAAAGAAATGTTATTATTTTAGTCTTAATATCATTTCATTTCATTTTTTTTTACTTCAGCACTATCTAGATAATACTTTCCCTTTCAAATAAACTTATATTTTCTATTATTTTATGTTTTAATTAGTATATTCAAATCAGACCGTGGTAACTGAAATTACTGCTTGGTTTTGAGTTGGATTTTGTGGTTTTTATCTAATTATTTCTCTGAAATAAAGCAAAATTGAAATCTAAAACTTTGTCACAAGACAAAACAGACTTCAAGGAGTTCATTTTTAGTTAAAACTCAATTTTGACCAAAAATGTAGTTACTGCTGTTAGACTTTGTAAGGCAGTAAATGAGGGGAAAAAATTAAGCCCATGAGTAAAAGCTTCTTGGTCTCCTGCTGAGCTGATGTAATAAGGCGGCATTTTTCACCACTGAGGCTGGGCGGTGAATGGGTATGTATACATGTATGGGTGTGTGTGTGTGTGTGTGTGTGTGTGTGTGTGTGTGTGTGTGTGTGTGTGTGTGTGTGTGTGTGTGTGTGGCATCACACGTGGATCCTAACAAGTCTCAGTGATGCTGAACAGGAAGTGAGATTGTGCATTCCTGCTGCTGGCACTAACAGAAACAACACAACAACACTTAAAGTTGCATCATCTCGAGCCAGCATGCTCGGCTCGGCTACTCACGGATGCAGAGGCAGGCCACGACCTTGGCCGCATCCTCCGGCACCGGGCACACCGGGTATATGGGCTTGAGGACGTAGGTGGCGAAGACGTAGGCGACGATGTACTGGGAGGACGGGCGGATGATGAGCAGCTCGATCCACAGTTTGAGGAACGCCGGCAGGGAGCCGTACACCTCCAGGATGTAGGCATAGTCCCCCCCGGACTTGCTGATGGTGGTCCCCAGCTCCGCGTAGCAGAGCGCCCCCACCGTGGAGAAGACCCCGCACACCGACCACACCACCAGGGCCAGCCCCACGGAGCCGGTCTCCTTCACCACGCCGGTCGGGGTGACGAAGATGCCCGAGCCGATGATGGTGCCCACGATGATGGCCACGCCGTTCAACAGGGTGATGGTCCTCTTCAGGGTCACCCCCTCATCCCCTCCCGCTGGGACGGCGTTGGTAGGGCTGCTCCCCGGGGCTCCGTGGTTGGAGTCCCCCTTCTCCCCGCCGAGCCCCGAGGACAGCATCCTCTCTGTCACCGTCTTGTCTTCCTCCCGGTCCGCCGACGAGTTGGAGTTTCTCTTCTTTAACGCCGACATGCTGAGCTGTGTTTCCTCTTTTTTCTTCCTCACCACACAAAGCTTCCCGCTCCGCCGCCTCTCTTCTCTTCTTCCTCTCTGTGGTCCGGTGTGCTCGCTCTGTACCGGCCGGGCTACACCACGAGGACTCCGCGGTTTGTGTGTGTGAGTGTGTGTGTGTGAGTCAGAGCGGCGTGCTCTCTCGTATCTCTACTAGATCCGTGTACAAAGAAACGGTGGAAACTGTCATGATGGCCCTCCTCCGTCAAGGCCAGCCCTGTTTTAATCCGGCCTCTCCTCCACAACCTGCATCTCTTCTGTCCTTTCCCGCCCTCTAGTGGCGGAGGGCGGAGCCACAACTACCGGAACACCCTTTTTTTCCATTTTTTGTTCTTTTAATTTTTTTTGTCATCACTTTTGAATCTAAAGAAGTCTTTAACCCTCTGAAAACTTGAGCTATTATGTCCTTAAAAAAATCTGTTAAAAAATTTTTTTCTTCACCATGCCATGTTAGTATCATCTTTTCAGCATTACCTCACCTATATGTCCTGATAATTATTTTTTAACTTTGACTTACTTGATAAAAATGTTCAACCCAAAAGAAACAAAGAAAACATAAAATCTGATCTTGAAAATTATATTTCAATACACTGAATTTTAAATGTTGCAAATGTGAATACAAGTTGCAAATATTACATATAACAGTTAAAACTAGAAAATTTCCTCTGGGGAAATTTTGAAAGGGCCACGGGGGCTACTGCCGGTGTGTGTACACTATGATGAGATTTTTCAGAGATTTAAAACTGTGCCCTTTAACCTCAAAGTGTGTGTGTGTGTGTGTGTGTGTGTGTGTCTGTCTGTCTGTGTGTTTGTTTGTTTTTACTCTTCCTGTAAGTCGCTTTGGATAAAAGCGTCTGCTAAATGTAAATGTGTGTCTGTCTGTGTGTGTGTGTGTGTGTTTGTGTGTGTGAGTGTGAGTGTGTGTGTGTGTGTGTGTGTGTAATTAAAATCACATAAAGTTACTCTGTGTGTGTGTGTGTGTGTGTGTGTGTGTGTGTGTGTGTGTGTGTGCTTGCGTGCGTGTGTTTGAAGCATGTGTATACATATGTGAGGAGTGTGCGTGCTTACGCGCATGTGTGTGTGTGTGTGTGTATCTGTAACTGTAATCACATCAAATATCAAAGGCAATCAGATCAAAGCAATCAACAGAATTAACTGGCACCTGTTCCGGCATAGTGACAGCAGAGGTGGACAGACTGAAATTTCTGGTCTCGAACAGAAAGCATTTTTGGCAAAACCATAATACCTATCATTGATCCGACTTCACTTTGAGCGTCCTGAGTTCTTCCTGAACGTCTACATATGGTTTTTTTTAAAAGAAAAATGAAAAAATAGCTTTGTTAGAGCGATCTAAAAAAACTGTTTTTTTTTCCTTTTTCCGAAATGCGTTTTTAATATGGGAGCCAGTGAGGCTGTTGGTGCGTGTTGGTGGATCATCTCTGCGTCTTACGCCCAAACTATAACTCTGACAGCTTTACCAGAGGATTGTGAGTGAGAAGACAAATTTTCCTACGTTTCTATGTATAGATTATTTCTGTAGAGTGGAATTTGCGGCCTGGAGCGCAGTTTTCAAATTTATTTTTTGACAATTTCTTCTCTCCCTCTACACTCTGAGCGATGACATCACACACTGTGACACGAACATTCCGTGCAATACACACCCATTATAATCTCAGAATTTCTCCAAAAATGATCATGGTCATTGAACAGGGATTGATAAAAAACTATATGGCCTATCGAAATGTGGAGTAATACACCAATACACAGGACTTGTGTCTACTGTTTAAAGTTTAAATGGAGTCCCTAGCTGAAATTGTGCTGGAGAAGCAGACGTTTGAAAATCACCAATTATTGTTCTTTTTCGCTCATTTTCTTTCGGCCGTCCCATTCATTTCAATGCAAAATTTTGGGCACTTTTTCGCGACTTACGTCGCAAAAAATTCATATTCTGTAGAGAAAAGTAATAGCACACCGATCCCGATCAAACCACACGTTTTGATATATAATTTGTCCTGCAACTCTTCAAGTTGTAGGACTAGTAGCGGGATGAAATTGCATCCGGAAGAGGAAGAAGAAGAAATCCACAGTATAACAGTAGTGGTCCCTACAGCTATTGCTGTATGGGACCAGTGCTCGGTGCGATTGCCCCGAGGCCCTAATGAGGATAATCTCTAATTCTATATTTTTATACTAAATATATCTGACATTAGGTACTGTTTTACTAGGCCGAATATAATCCAAAAAAAAATCTGGCATGGTGTTTCAAGCCAGAATTTTAGAGGGAAGCTGATGGCAAAACTCGACGTTGCTTCATTTTTATGTCTTCACATCATGAAGAAGTCATGTGCAGGTGGTTTCATGGACTCTAGAGGGTTAAGTCTTTAAATCATTATCTGATCTAAGTAGAACTTTTAGATCTATTATTTTACTATTTTCACTTTTTAATACACTTAATACATTGACATTATATGCATCTCAAACATTAGAATATGATGAAAAGTCAATTTCCAGTAGTTCAAGTTAAACAGCCCCAACCAAGTATTGAGTCATGTAGATGACATACTTTTCAGAGGCCAACATTTACATATTAAACATACTTATTATAATTGGTCTTTTGTTATATTAAAAAAAAATAAGACATTGAATTTTAGGTCTTCATTAAATGTAAGCCATAATCATTATAATTAGAGGAAATTAAATAAATTAAGACATGAAATATTTCATTCTGTGTGTAATGGATCTATATAATGTGTTATTTCACCTTTTTTAATTGAAATTCCGACATGAATAAACTTTTCTAGGATATTCTAATTTATTAACATTAAGCTTCCAGAAGCCTTTTCTACCATTCTCTAAACTCCTCATTCCTCTTCCTGCACCTCCCATTTGAGCTGGGTTTGTGGGACCAGATGGCCCCACATGATGGACCTCGGCATAAGCTCTGTGTAAAACAAAAAGGAAGTATCAGCTTTACAGCACAGAAGCAAAAAATACTCAACAATATGGAATCAAGCCAGGCACCCAAACCAGCCAGACTGGTTTCACGGTGCTGTAAAATGTGTGAGTGGAGTTGACATCCTTGTCTCTCCTTATCTTTTTTGGAATTGTTTTTTTCCTCTTTAAAACTTTGCATAGCCTAATTGTCTTAGCCCAGAGCCATGAGTAATAATAATAACCAAAATCATTATCAAGAAAACCTCTTATGAGCTATTTTGTTGTTATTATTTTGTTGTTATTATTTTATTTGTCCAAACAAATGAACCTTTAGTTGTACCAGGCATTAAAATGAACAAGAAACTGAAGAAAACAAGGGTGGTCTAATCAATCTCTGGTCAGATGTCCTGCTAAAACTGTACTTCAGGGTTTTTAAAGGCAACATAAAATGGTCAGTTCAGTTCAATGACACTGATCTGAGCCACATTCAAACACACAACAATGTTGAAAAATGCTGCTTGTCCAACTGCACCCATTAGGTGGCCCAGATCTGCAGCCTCAGGGAAGGGAGTGGCAGGCTTTAGGGCGAAGTTTATAGTGTGTGGTTGGAGCGTGGCCTTGTCTTTAGTGCCAGAGTTTTTCATTTGAGACGTGTGAGTCAATTTTCCAGATGACTTTATAGCGACAGATATTCAAGACAACACGCTCGCTGCAATTTGACTCTTATAACTGAATGTTAAACCATCTCTGTACCAGTTCTACAAGTTCAGCAACAGTTCAACTAAACACCATACTGCAAAAAAAGGTGTGTCTAAAAACAAGATAAAAAACACTAAATCTGAGGGAAATGATCTTGCTGCATGGACAGATAATTTTACTTGACAAGATTTCTTAAATTAAGATTAAGATTAAATCTAGAAATAAGCATGTTGAACGCTTAAAATAAGAAATTAACTCTTAAAACAAGATAAATGAAAGCTGCAAGCAGCAATAAATTAGCCCAAGCACTGCAAATTATTTGTTTCTTACCAAGAGAGAAAGAAAACTTTAGATTTAGAAGTGTTAGATCATTCATCTTGTTTTAAGAGTTAATTTCTTATTTTAAGTGTTCAACATGCTTATTTCTAGATTTAATAATCTTAATTTAAGAAAACTTGTCAAGTGGAATGATCTGTCCATGCAGCAAGATCATTTCCCTCAGATTTAGTGTTTTGATCTGGTTTTTAGACACACCTTTTTTGCAGTGCAGTCACCTTTGGCCTCATTGTGGTTAAAAGTACTGTTGTACTCCTATCTCATGTCACAGTGAGACAGAAACACACACACCAAAAAATGTAGGTGACTTTTTATCAGTGGTGGAAGTACATTTACTCAGGTACTGTACTTAAGTACAATTTTGAGGCAAATATTGGACTTTTAACTCCAATACATTCAGCTGACAGCTTTATATTCCTAACAGGTTGAGATTTAACATAAAAAAATCATACATTTAAAGTGATTAGACGTTTATTTCAAATTAAACCTCATATCTCAACTCAACTCAACTCAAACTTTATTTATAAAGCACATTTAAAACAACCGGGGTTGACCAAAGCGCTGTAATGATATCACAGTTGCAGGAAAGTCTGCTAAAATACTAAAATACATAAATACAATGCAATACTAGAATTAAAAAAGAAATAGAATAAAATAAAAAAAAGAATAGAATAAAATAAATTAAAATTAAATTTGAATATTTTTTTGTTGTTGCTAGATGTCCACAAAATAGCAGTATATTAACATTAATTAATATAACAGTATATTAAGCAGTTAAAATGAGCCCTAACTTGAGAAAATTGAAATGCATCAATAATGATCCAATAATATATTTAGAAAATGTAGAATATAACACTGTAAGTTGGTCCAGTCTGCATAACAAGTACTTTTACTTTTGATATGTTTTGAACTTTTGAATGTTGTACTTTTACTTCAGTAAGTTTTGAATGCAGGGCTTTTACTGGAGTCATTTCACAGTGTGGTATTAGTACTTTTACTTAAGTAAGAGATCTGAATACTTTTTCCACCACTGCTTTTGTGAACAAGAAGAGTCTCATAGCTCTGTAGGGGTGGACTATAAAAGCCCCCCCGTGGGACAAACACACAAGTCTGAACTGTGTTCTTACAAACACACACACACACACACACACACACACACACACACAAGCTACAGACAGACAATTTCCTTTGTCCAGACTAGAAGAACACAGTTAACATTTATTGGTCAAATCCAGCCTAAAGGGACGTCCTGATATTGTCTCAGTCCGTCCACATAAAGCCTGAAGAATGCAGGAGCTTCATCTGAGGTCGAGCCACAGATCAAGAGACACAAATATACTTTAATCCAGGTCTTTCATCCACGGGTCTTCTAACTGTGCCCGTCTGTCTCTGTAAACCTGGACAACAGCACCCACGGACCCCCAAGAGTCATGGGAATGAATGGGCACTGTGGGAGGCAGACTTCAAAATAAAATTTCATATGCAGCTCACACAACTGCTGTTAGATGTTCATTACATCTACCACAATTCTACACGTTAAACTGCAGGGTCAAAGTCCTGGTTTGTGGGGTAATGTTACACTTATGTTATCTGTAGAGTATGGATCACTAAAATGTTCTGATATTTCAATTGCTTTTAGTTTTGTATGCAATCGGTTATTGTTGCCTCCATCTTTTCTGCCTGACAACACATTGTCACTCCAGATTCTTCAAACAGCAACGGTTGGTCTGTGGCCCTAAGGCTACATTTACATGATGACGGTCTGAACAGAAGACACAAAAGTGGCGTCTCGTCTTTACTTTTTATTCCACGTTTAGTGTTTTCAGGAGGAAATCTGCATACGGTGATGCAAAAGTGTGTGAATTGGAATGGGTATGCAGCCAGGTGGCATCACTTAAAGAGATAAGAGCATCTTTGGGCATGTGGAAGTTTTCACGCCACGCATTTTCATCAGCTACTCCTTCCACAAAGTTCTCCACCATCCACTAGATCTCCCAGGTCTCGTCCAAAGCTGTCTGGCTCGCCTCCGACTAATTGGTGCATCCAAAATGTGATAGAGGTAATTACAGATCCTTCTCTGTTCATTAATACTATCTGTACATATCCTGTACATTTGGTGGAAAAACTCCTGTAAGTTTATTAGAGCTGCCAGAGCAGCTTGAAGGTCCGACGCATGGAAATAATCCCACATGTTTGTTTATTTCCCTGTACTGGAGCATGTATGTGACGTAAACGTGTACGTGACGTGAGCAGATCTGAGCAGAGTTTTGTGTCTTGGCAGTGTAGACGGACACGCTACGGTGGAGCGGATTACAGTTTTCAACAAAAGGCACTTCCCATAAAATATTTTGTTGTTTTTACCGGCAAGCGTCCTCGTGTAAACGGGGCCTAAGCTTCAAAATATGATACTTTAGGTACCCATCTAGCAGTTTTGGATGTGTCAGTTGCCGCTCTTTACATGCATTGGGACTTTTCAAAAAGGTGTAGGCACCAAAACTGCATGGTTAAAGTTAGAAGAGGGTCTGGGTTAAAATAACTTCTTCCGTACGTATGTAGCTGATTTAGAATTTGACATGGATTGTGATGTATCTAGGAGTTAATGTATTGATTGACTAACTTAAAATAACGTTGACTTTTGGTTTCACACGGGACAAGGACTCTGGCCTCCTGGATCTAAGAACAGGGGTTTGTTTGACCCATCCACCAGCCCTTAACAATGGATGAATGAAGAGAACCAGGCATACTGGCAGGGCTCTGTTCATTCCTATGAAAGTTACTCTGCGGTGCATTAAACCAAAACAGTTTTACTTCTGTGCACAACAGTACTTGGGTCTTCTATAGGCCCTTTGGTTTGCAACACTGGAGCTCCACAGGGGACTGTCCTGTCTCCTTTTCTCTCCACCCTATACACCTCAGACTTCAGCTACTGCACAGAGTCCTGCCATCTTCAGAAGTATTCTGATGACTCTGCAGTAGGATGTATCAGCAGTGGAAAGGAGACCGAGTACAGGGCAACAGTGCAGAACTTTGTTACATGGTGTGAGTTAAACCATCTACAGCTCAATGTGACAAAGACCAAGGAGCTGGTAGTGGACCTGAGAAAGAAGAAGAAAACAAAGGTAACCCCTATCTCCATTCACGGGCCCCGGTGGACATAGTTGAGGATTACAAGTACTTGGGAGCGTACTTAACCCTTTATCAGGCAAAGAACTATATTTAGTAACTTCAGTGGACATCAAAATGGGGTCCCAATGTCTCTCTGTTTGGTTGTAGAACCACATGGATTTATTCAAGCTAATCAGCAAAGATCAGGCTACGTCACAGATGGTGACACCATGACATCTGACCAATCACTATGATAATAATTTAATAATATTGACTTTATTGACTTTGACCTCCAATGTAAAAATCTGCAAGAAACAGTCGTACAAACAGAGTTATTCTTCAATGACTTTGCAAATTTACTAGATTAAAGGGGCAAATCTACGAGAAAAAAAGTCGCAGATTTAACAGATTTAAAGTGGCAAATCTGAACAAAAAAAGTTGCAGATTTAAGAGAAAAAAGTGTGTGTGTGTGGGGGGGGGGGGGGGGGGGGGGGGACTTTTTTCTCACAGATTCACCACTTTAAATCTCATAAATCTGCAACTTTTTTTCTCGTAGATTTGCCACTTTAATCTCGTAAACTTCTTTCTCAAAATATTAGGCTACCCCCCTCCCCTGGGTCCGTATGTTGTTGTAATTTTTACACATTCTGGCTCTATGTAATATCCTCCAGGGTTGAAATTTTGAATTTGCAAGTATTTCAATGAGTGCCCTATTAAGAGTTAAACAATAAACTGGACTGGACTAAGAACTCTGAAGCTGTCTACAGGAAGGGCCAGAGGAGGCTGAGGTCCTTTAACATGTACAGGATGATGCTGAGGAAGTTTTATGAGTCGGTGGGGGCCAGTTGTCTTTGCTATCGTGTGCCTGGGCAGCAGTTTGATGGTTGCCGATGGCAACAGGATCAGCAGACTTTTCCATAAGGCCAGTGATGTTGTTGGGGTGCAGATGGACTCGCTGACTGTGGTGTTGGAAAGGAGGGTCCTGTCTAAGGTGCAGGCCATCTTGGACAATGACTCCCAGCCACTCCATGAGGAGCTGGACAGACTCAGGAGCACCTTCAGTCAGAGACTGCTGGCACCAAGATGTTCCACAGAGAGACACAGGAAGTCTTTCCTACCTGTGAGCATAAGTCTCTCCAACCCCTCCCTCCTCCTCCCCATCAGACACTCCAAATCAGCTCCAATAGCTTCCATCTTGTTTGTGCAATAAAATAGGACAATTCCCTCACATGAATACTGCACTTTAAACAATCAGTGTCTCTGCTCTGTATAGTCTCCCATAAACACAACTATCTTATAAGGTTTTAGATTTATATATTGCTCGCACAGATTTTCTTTCTTTCTTTTTTATTTATTTAACAGTTACTTGGTTTTTCAGTTTAACGTTACTTTGTCTTTATTTTAATGTCACTGGTTTTATTTAACTGTTATTTATACCCCCATGTACATAGTGTTACATTTTAAAGTGTATAGTGTTAAAGTTTTTTCTCTTTTTGATGTGACCATATGTATGGTGTTCAAATGTTTTTCTCTTCTCTAGCCATTTCTGTCTGATTTGTAGTTTGGGAGCTGCTGTTACAAACACAATTTCCCTGCGGGGATAAATAAAGTATTTCTATTCTATTCTATTCTATTCTATTCTATTCTATTCTATTCATAGTGCGGTCTTGCAAATGTCCCACTATATTACAAAGATCAGAAAGATCAGTGCCGGCTTTTCGCCTTAGGGCGTTCATAGTGATCACGCAAAGGCGTGTTATCCGTGCCCTTTCATAGTGCAGTCCGACATCGCGAAACAAGATGACAGGAGACGATGGTGACGTGCTGCACAGTTGCACAGTGCTAATAAGCTGCACAGTTAGCTTTGTTTAACGGTTTGTTTACGATCAGCGGCGGACACCACATGTACAGTTAGCATGCTGGTTTGTTTACAATAAACGGCAGACGCTGTGCACAGTTATCAAATATTCCGCCTTGCCAGGATGTCCGGTTCATCATGGTCCTGGTTCCAACAGTCCCACCAATTTTCCGCCTCTGTGACTACCTCTGAAGACGGAAAATTGGTGGGATCACTTGATTCCGGCATCCCGCTTCTGGTGTGTTCACCGCATGAAACGGTTTCATGGCTCAAGGCCCATAGAGTAAGTGCAACAGAGAATCCCAATTCCAAAAAAAGTGGGACAGTGTGTGAAATGTAAATACAAACAGAATGTGTTAAATTCAGAACTCAGAGTGCATGTTTACAACATTGAACAGTCTAAACATAAAACACAACTTCTTTGTACAGCTTTTAACTGAATATATCATGACTATTAGCAAATGATCACATTCTTATTTATAACATTTTTGTCCCTACTGTTTTGGAATAAGGGTTTAATCCTCTTCTTCTGTGGCATAGAGCCTCATTGTTGGCCAAAAAAATGTAGTTTATTTGCAGTCAGTTCCAAATAGTCTCAAAGAAATATACTATTTATGTTTATTTCGGTAACGTTAGCTAAACACTACTGTGCCCAGGTGTTTTAGGAAATTCCTAAGCCTTTTTTAAAATAATGAAACCATATATTTGTTGTCAATGGAAACAAGTTCTCCCATTGTTTCTCCATTCCAGATTTTAGTCTTTTTGTACTAACCAAGGTTATAATAGTTTTTTATTTTTTATTTCGTTGTGAATTTTTGTTTTCAAATTCAGTTAGTTTTAATTCATGTTTAGAGTGAGTTGCTAGTTTTAATTTGTTTACATTTTTTTTGGAAAATGCTTAGTTTTAGATTTTATTAGTTTTAGTTTTAGTTTTTTTGTAATGGGGTATTTGTTGGGTGCGAGAATCAAAAAGGTCAAAATAGATGTTGTCTTTATTTTCTTTACCTTATCCATCTCAGCCCCAATAAGGTGATTAACTCTTGTAGCTCCGGGTAAAGTTCTGAACATTCTGAAGGCGATCAACTCACATAGTCGTGTAACTTAATATTAAACAATAAACATAGTTACCAATGCTTCCTGTATGAAAAAAGTCGACAAGGCAAAAACGAAGGACATTTTTATTTCAATTTTAGTTAGATTTAGTTAGTTTTGTAACCAAACAATATAGTTTCAGTTAGATATTGTTTTTTGTTTTTTTTTACTTTTTTTTTAAATTTCAGTTAACAAAAATGTTTTTTCAATTGTAGTTTTTGTTATTTCGTTAGTTTTCATTAACTATAATAACCTTGGTACTAACCAGTGGACTTGGGGCTGAGAGCTACAGACAGAGTGGGAACTACTGAGAGATGGTTTTTGTTTTTCATGGGATTTGCTGACAATAGTAATAGTAATATAGTACAATAATGTCAGATTCATTTTATTTATACAAACCACAATGTTCTAGATGGCTCATTTGGTTTCTGTCTCTTGCACGGACTAATGCAGTTTTTATGTAAGGGACAGTCTTATACAGTGTCTCACAAAAGTGTACTCACTCTTGTTGCCAGTGGGTTAGACATTAATGGCTGTGTGTTGAGTTATTTTGTGGGGACAATGAATTTACACTGTTATACAAGCTGTACACTGACTACTTTACATTGTATCAAAGTGTCATTTCTGACTGGAATCCAGAGTAACTTTGTTTCACTGCATGTGGCAATGCAGAAAGATTAAAATATTGTGGGAAGAGGTAAGAGCTATAGTTGAGAAGATAATTTCAAAACAAATTTTACTGGACCCTAAACTTTTTTTGTTTGGCTTATACCCAGAGAAACATAGCTATAGTAGGAATGAGTGGGCATTTATAGACCTCAGCTTGCTTTATGCTAAGGAATGTGTTGCATTATTGTGGAAAAGATAGACCAAGTACGACTCAATGGATAAGACAGATGTTAGCAAGCGAGAGAGAATAACTGACATATTAAAGGCTAAACAGCATGTATTTGAGGACATATGGAGCGTTTCATCAACAACATTAAAGACTTAGATTTAACAGATGAAGAAGTGGATAACTAGTCTTTGTGGACAATGCTATTTCTGCTGGGGGGTTTTTGTGTATAAATGTTTAAAAAAAAATCCATAGACACCTGCCTCTTTTGTTTGTATTTTGGGTTTCTGGCAGCTTTATACTTTTGTTAATTAAAATAAAATGAAAAATCTGACTGATTGCCAAGTTTGTGTTGAGAAAAAGGAGCCGTGCATGTGATGTAAGGACAGACTGAAAGATGCTAAACAGACAGAAATTAATGCATAGGAAGTTGACAAATTTGAACCAAAATCTCCTGGAGGTTTAAATTAGCCCTATTTTATTTTTCTAAAAAAGCTCATTTTAACACATCTAATGGATTATTGACTTTGACAGATGTAGGATATTTTTTTTAATTCTCTTTAAAAAAAAAATCTTTACATATACAGAGAACATGTAGGACACTAATGGCACTCTGAAGGACACTTTATCACATACAAGCTGGTATTTGGTTTGCCCCAATGAAAAATTCCTCTTTTTTGTTGTGTAAAATATATGTATAACCATTGTTATCTGCAAACAAGGCCAATTGTTTATGAGCTACATTTTAAATGGGAGATTCACATATTAGTGTGTATCCAAGTGTGCCAGAATGTGCATGTTTTTGTATTGTTACCAAACCAACCTTGACTGCAGATGCCACAAGGCTGCAACACATTCTGCAATACTGGCACTATTACAAGTGTTAGAGTTTGTCAAAATTGAGACCATATTTCATACATTGTTGCTTTATGATGCAAGATTTGATGGATGTTTCTTCTTGCAACTTTAGTTTTCCTTTTCACTGCAGATTTCCCCCTATCTACAGGTATGAAAAGTTTAGAAGTTTATCACTCCATATTGTAGTACACTGTAAAAAATGTCTCTAGATTTTACGGTGAAAAACTGCTAAACCATGACAGTAAAAGACCGTAAAATGATAGATGGGTTTATTAGTTAATCAGTTTCAGTAACAATGAAACATCATAAATGTATGTATCAGCTAAAACAGTATTTTTTACTGTTGTTTTATTTTGTTGAAAAATAAATAACTCCACTGTAAAATACACTGGCACCGTGTGTGTAACAAAGATCTCTGTAATATATATACAAGCCATCACTGTAATTTTTGCATTTATCTTTTGTAAAAAGTACTTTTTCTGTTTAATGTACTAAACACCATATCTCTAGCAAAAGTATACTGTCATATTTAACGTTAAAATCTTTAATTTATGCAGCATTAAGTATTTTCTTTTCAATTCTATGGTAGAACAGCGTTTCTTTTGATGGAAAAACTTTTTATTCATAAGGTGAAATATGGAATAAAATTGCAGTCTTAAATGTGAAATCATCAGTGCTAATATCTTTTTACCGTAATATTAAAAAAAGTTCTACTGTATTTATTACAGTAAAGTTCTGGCAACAGCTGACATTTTTTTACCGTGAAAACAACAGGGTTTTTTTTTTTTTTTTACAGTTTATGTTTTGTGTCATCAAAAAAAATGACAGGTTTCCACAAAGTCACACTGAATTGAGGAGTATCGGTTGACTGTTCTACTCATAATGGTTGGAACAATGGCTTGTGTTTGCTAAAATTCTTCACATGGGACCTTTTTCAAGAGTCCCAGATATGAGAGGGAACGCTGCTGATGGGAAAAGGTTTCTAAACAAAGCTGTGACTCTGTGCTGTGGGAGAGGTCCTGTCCTGGCAGCTATAGTAACATCCACTCTGTCCCCAGCTTCTCTCCCAGGGAATCTGCATGTGGGCTGAATTCAACAAACACAAACATATCAACCCCTCAACACAACTCTTGGCAATAGTGCAAGGCCTTTTCCTAAAACCGCTTATCACTTCTGCTGATGTTTTTGGAAAGCCTTAGATGCGAACATAGAAACAGTAGCATTTAATGTTCTTGCTGAGAATAAAGCGTTTGCTTTTTATAAGTCCACGTTTATTCAGTGATTTCAAGTTGCATTCATCAAAATGATACAGTAACCCTCCTGTTATGTTCGTTTCCCAGGAACAGCAAAATGTTTAATCATCCAAAAGTGTCAGAAACTAAAAATTCCCAGTAAACATTGTTTATATTTCATGATTAACTCCCTAACTAACCATTCCAATCAATATTTAGTGCAATGGTGTTATTTACCTCTCACAGATCAGGTTCAATGAGGAGAATTCACTTGTTTTTCTTTGGGGTTTTTTTTAAATGCATGTTAAAAAGAATTTATGTACACTGGAAGGACCAACATATACGTTTTTGAATAAACATTTTTTTTCTTTCATTGAGTGATGTTGAGTGAACACGAATCACCTCAGTATCTATGTAATACAAACATGCAAATATGTGAAATGAACCATTTTCATTTTGTATTTTGATTAAACTTATTAAGCCAAGCAGAATACATTTCATCCCAAAAAAACTACTTTTAAGTACTTTTATTTTCAAACCCTGAAATGGGTCAATTTGACCCACAACATAACAGGAGAGTACAGATCAAATAACTATGTGTAAAGTAAAAGGAGTTGTTCATAGTGAAGCTACAGAGATTAATCACTACTTCCCTAAGCTAAGTGTTTTTGCACCTTAAGCTAACTTTAACCTGAAACTTTCGTGTTTTCCACAAATAGCCAGCAGCGTGTGTGCACTTCTACAATTGAATACTGTAGTGCAGGGATGGGCAACTGGTGGCCCGGGGACCGCATACGGCCCGCACCCTCACTTGAAGTGGCCCTCAGTACAACTACATGCATTTGAGCATGAAATCTTAAAAGTGCAGTGTAAAAATGCACAAAATTACTTCTTATTATTAATGTTGGTCTGCTGTTCTTGCACTGAAAAAAAAAAAATCACTGTAAGTGGTTATTTTTTATTTGCTTCAAACCTTTTGTATTCCCATTTATACTGTCATACATGCATTTGAGCATGAAATATGTTAAGTTACTGCACTGTAAACATATTTAAAATTGCAGTTTCATCATATCTGGTTATGTGCACGGTGTCCATGAAATATTGTGGCCCCCTCCAGCATTTTAGTTGCCCATCCCTGCTGTAGTGTATGGCATAGTATTGCACGCTGCCAAAATCTGGGTTGATCGAATACTGGTAAGGGTGCTTTCACAACAAAAGCTTAGTCCGTTTCAATCGAACTCTGGTATGGTAAAATCTTTGTTAGGTTTGTTTGGTTTGTTTGGTTCGTGTGGATTGACCTAAGAACGTAATCCGACCCAATTACAGGAAATGTAATCAATCAAATGGTAAGGTCCCATCATAGCATTAAGATTAAACATGTGTCCTTCAGTTTCACTCTGTAGGCTCCACTGAGCTAAAGCTAATTTCAATGTCTCAATGTATTGCTCAGAATAATGTGATATTTTTATTTTTTTTTTAAACATTTGTTTATTGATTTTTCAGTGACATAACAAAATCAAGAGATGACATTACGAGAGTCAAAACAGTGTCAAGTGTAACAAGTAAAATAATAATAATAATAATAATAATAATAAAAATAATACATAAAATGAATATAAAATAATAAAATAAAATAAAATAAATAAAAATGGAAGCGAACAACAAATACACAGAACAAAACAAAAACACAAATAGGTCACCCACTGCTAAATAAAAGTCTAATAATATGTTCACTTAAGCAGAGATAAATAAAAAACATTCCCAGCATGCTACAAAATCACACAAGAAAAACTCACAACTAGTAGACAATCAGGGTGGTTACTCAGGAATAGCCGTAAAAATCAATCCCTCAACATGTGCAAAAAACGGACCCCAAGTTTTATCAAACTTTGCAAGAGAACCATGTATGGAGCACCTAACCTTAGCTTCAAAGCTAAGGTTAAGCTACAAAGTCTGCTTTACATTTAGGAAGCTGCAGGTAGGAGGTAAGACCCCAAACAAAGCGGTACATGCTGTTGGATCAAATTGAACCCCTGTACAAACAGAAATAGAGTTGAATATCTGTGTCCAAAATTATGTAGTGAAGGACAAGACCAAAATATATGGACATGTGTAGCTGGAGCCTGATGACATCTTATGCACGTGGGATCAACATCATTAAAGATTTTGGAAAGCCTTACTCGAGTAAAATGGGTACGATGTAGAATTTTGCACTGGCTCTAGCACAAATAGATGAGGAGTGAACACGATGCAAAATGGCATCCCACAGCTCCTCCGAGATCTCCTCCCCAAGATCCTCCTCCCATTGGGTTTTTATTTTGTGCTGCGGGGTTGAATAATGTGATATTTACCTTTGTGGTAAAAGTGCATCAAAGTTTGCCTTCTCTGATTATATAATACAGGTATCTGATCGCAGCACGCTGGAAATAATGGATTGACACATTATTGATGACCCGGAGCCTCAACAGGAGCTCCTTCTGACCATTTTTCTCTCTCTTTTTTAAAAAAAAGATTTTTCTTGGCCATTTTCAAGGCTTTATTGACAGTTGAGAGACAGTGTGAAAGGGGGAGACAGAGGGAAAGGACACCGAGTCGGATTCGAACCCGGGCATTTCTGAGCATTTCTTTCTAAATGTGTTTGGTAGGAACACCAGAGCAGGATTATGGTATAATTAGAGGTACTCAGGGTGCGTTCAGCTCCTTGTTACTTTGTTCATTTTAATTTTTCACCACCAACCAATCAGAAGTAAAATTGTGAGTATATTTCCAGCTCTCTGTCTTTGTACACGCCCCTCTGCAAAACTTTTTTTAAAATTTGGTCCGCTTACATTTTGCACTGTGAAAGCAAACCTGACTAAATACAAAAAGAATCAAAAGTATCAACTTTGCTCTGATTCGGACTAACCAAACAGACTTGGGTTGTGAAAGCACACGAAGAGGCCCACAGGTTGACCCAGACCACACTGGAGATATTATATATCTTGTCTGGCATGGGAACGCCTCTGGGTCCATCAGAGCTGGAAAACATTGCTAAGGGGAGGGACAACTGTTATACCTTGCTTAACCTGCTGCTCCCTCGACCCGGTGGAAGAAAATGGATGGATAGATGCAGTGGTGGACTCAGAGGGGGGCAGGAGGGGGGACCACCCCCCCTAATGCCTCCATGGTTGAAAAAGTGCACTAAAGTGCTTAGAGAGTGCTGAAAACGAGAGGAAGTGGCTTATTGGCTGTCCTTTACACATGCAAAAAATGAATGGGTGCCCTCTAGGGCAGTGGTTCCCAACCTTTTTCTTGAGGGACCCACATTTTTACCATTGTAAACTTTGGCGACCCCCCCATTGTCCATTGCTTCTATGAAACCGAACTCAATGTGACTTTCATGGTACCCTCTCTTTTTCTTTTTGAGATATTCAGCATTTTCATCTCCCTGACGCTTCGCCATTTTCCCTTAGCTCTGTGTTTCTGTTGTTAGGCGAGGTTACTGCTAGGTGAGGTTACCACTAGGTGAGGTTACTGCTAGGCGAGGTTACCGCTAGGTGAGGTTACCACAAGGTGAGATTACCGCTAGGTGAGGTTACTGCTGGGTGAGGTTACCTGTGTATACTGCAGGAGGGATGTTACACATGTCCTTATTCTCGCGATATAGCCTTTATTTTTAAACTTTTCTATAGTGATTTTTCTATTTAAATAAATGAATAAACGTTTAATGTAGCCCTTATTTAGTTGTTTTTGTCCCACTAATGAATTAAATGCTGACTCATCTATATTTAACACATTAGATTTATTACATCCCTTAAAATCAAGAGGGCTTCGCAACCCCCCATGGATCTTTGGGGCCCCCCCTGTTGGGAATCACTGCCCTAGATGGTTCAGTTCAATGGTTTTAATTGTCAGTACCATATCATTAATTACCCTGCCCTTCAAACTGTCTGAGTCTGCCACTGGATAGATAGATTGGTTGAGTGAATAAAAAAAAGTTTGTGCAGGATGTCCCATGTTGCTAGTGACAATTCACTCTGACCAATCAGTGGTCTGCAGTGTTTTAACTCCACCTTCTATCGACTCAGCTCGCTTGGATCCTAGACTGAGGTGATACTAAAACAGCTGCTGGGTACTTTTGACAACTTTTGCTCGTGAAAAACCAAAAGAAAGCAAGTTGAGCTGTCTTATACCATGCGGTGAAAATTCATTAGAGGCAGCTGAGTATGTGTTTGATTCTAAAATTAAATTAAGAGTAAACTGTCTGCCTATTAACTGTTTAAACCCTTTTAGGGAAAACTGAGAGCTACACTAGGTTTATCAGCTTCTACTTAATTACTATTTATTTATTTCAAAAACTCTCTCAACACAAACCACAAACTACATAATGGTGCATCAAGCCAGTTGTAACTCCATCAGACATTTTTACACTAATTTAAAACTGTGCAGACATATGCCTTTTTGGATCCAGGGAGTTCAGGAACATTCTGTACCGAGAACCTGGCAAGAAAATTGAACCTGAGAGGTGAAAGGACAAGTATTCTGTTAAAAACAATGGGTCAAAAGAAGACTGTAACTGCTCATATTCTGTCAGGTCTTGAAGTGTCTGGTGTGAATGCAGATTTGTCAAGAATTACTACTAACCATGCAGCCTGTGTGGACATGATATTGTGCAATTAGGTAAAATCTCAATGCATTCAAGCAAACCAGTTTAAAAGTGGAATTAAAGTCAAAACATGGATAGCAAGTCCTTTGTTTGAAATATCTGAAGCACCAAACAAACACATCAGAGAGGCTGAAGATGAGTAAAACAGGAGGAGGAGGAGCTGGCTGGGAGTTCAGAAGGAAAAGGGGCCTCTCATTGTATGTTCCTGTTTATATCTGTGGCTGTATGGAGGACTGGAGGGGATCTTGGGTTGTTGTTCCAAACGATTCCCCTCCCCAGAGAACAGAAGGACAGCAGGAAGACCAGCTCTCTAGAGTCTGGCTTCCTCATCTGCTACTTTCATCTTTCTGCTTCACCGATGGTCAGTAAACAGGTCACCAGTATAAAACGTACACATGTACGTATATGGTAAATGTAAATTATATAGCGATTTTATCCAAAGTGCTTTACACTACACTCTACGCTCATTCACCCGTTCACACACACATTCATACTGGTGGCTGAGGCTACCAGGGCACACTGGTGCCACCTGCCACTATTGGGAATTCATTCTCACACCAATGAACGCAGCATTGGCAGGATACATTGACATGTCATGTAGGCGGCCATGGTCGGGGATCGAACCATACTGATACCATTCAATCTCCTTCAAACCATTTCCTCGGCAGTAAATACCTCAATCACACACATCATCAACTCCTCACTTACAGCTGGCGTTTTTCCCACCACCTTCAAACGGGCCCAGGTGACTCTTGAACCAAGTCTCCAGGTTCCTTTCCGAGAACAACCTGTACGATCCAAATCAGTCTGGCTTCAAACAGGGTCACTCTACTGAGACTGCACTCCTGTCTGTAACAGAATCACTGCGTCTGGCTCGAGCAGCTGGTCAATCATCAGCCCTTTTGTTGCTAGACCTCTCTGCAGCTTTCGACACGGTTAACCACCAGATCCTCCTCTCTTCACTCACAGAACTTGGTTTCTCAAGTTCTGCCCTCCGATAGTTTTAGTCCTACCTATCAGGGAAATCTTTTTAAGTATCTTGGAAGGGAAAAGTGTCCAAACTACAAAACCTTTCCACTGGGGTGCCTTAAGGATCAGTGCTAGGCCCCCTTCTCTTCTCAATTCACACCACTTGGCATAATCATCCGCAATCATGGCTTCTCATACCATTGTTTTGCCGATGATATTCAGCTGTTCTTTTCTTTCCCACCAAACGACCCTACAGTCTCGGCTCGTATCTCTGCTTGTCTTGTGGACATCTCCACATGATGACAGAACACCGCCTTCAGCTTAACCTTTTAGACAGAGACGGAGCTCCTTGTCATCCCACCTTGTCCAACCTTATATCAGCCTATCAATCTCCTGCTTGGATCCATGCAACTTGTACCCACAAGCTCTGCACAAAACTTGGATGTCATGATTGATGACCAACTGACTTCCAAGGTTCATGTGTCTTCTATTGTCCGATCTTATGGATTCTCCCTGTACAACATCAGGAGGATCAGACCCTACCTGACCCAGCAATCGACACAACTCCTGGTTCAGGCCCTTGTGTTATCCCGTTTAGACTACTGCAACTCTCTACTGGCAGGTGTTCCTGCTGCACCACCAAGCCTCTGCAGATGATCCAGAACGCGGCTGCACGTCTGGTCTTCAACCAGCCCAGGAGAGCACATGTCACTCCGCTTCTCATCTCTCTGCTCTGGCACCCGGTCTCAGCCCGCATCAAATTCAAAGCCTTGTCTCTTGCCTACAAAATAGCAACGGGCACAGCCCCTTCTTATCTGAACTCCTTTGTTCAGATTCACAAACCCTCCCCTCTCCAGTGAAAGACGTCTGGCTCCTCCACCGCTGAAGGCCTCTACGTCTCAAACCAGACTCTTCTCCTCTGTAGTGCCCCAGTGGTGGAACCAACTTTTAAACTCCGTCCGTTCTGCTGAGTCCTTCTCAATCTTGAAGAAGAGACTGAAGACCAACTCTTTACTGAACACCTTCACTCTTGATCTACACTGACGACTATTACAAGTATCTCACTGACCGCTCAGATACCTAAAAGCACTTGTGTCCTAATGGACTCTGTTACGTGTCAGGCAGCAATGTGTGTTTTTGTATTTCTCCTCCCTCCTTTTCCTGTTTTCAGGTGATTCCTGTCAGTGATTGGGATGACAACCTGCAGGTGATTACTAATGAGCTGCTAAATGTGGAACCACGCTGTGCTGCCCATTGGCTCCCTGCATCCCCAGCTGGCCAGTCACAATGAAAGAGACCCTTTTAAATGGAGGACATCTTGGGCCTTCATTCTCTCTTGATTTTTCGATGCATTTGCTGACTTTGATTGAGAAAATTGGTTTGTGTGGTGGGAGGTTGGGACTAGGTAAATTTGGGGTACCCTGTACATTTTGCATCACGTAGATTATTCACACACAACACCCCTCCTCCGCTCCCTTTCACACACAACACCCCTCCTCCACTCCCTCCACTGGCTACCAGTGGCTGCGCGGATACGCTTCAAGACTCTAGCTCTGGCGTACTCTGCTGCTAATGGTTCAGGTCCTACTTACATCCAGGACCTTGTCAAACTCTACACCCCTGCCCGTCCTCTCCGCTCTGCATCAGCCAAACAGCTGGCGACTCCCACCCTCCGTAGGTCAACTTGCCTCAAAACCTCTTCCAGACTTTTCTCTGTCTTGGCTCCCAAATGGTGGAACGAGCTCCCCACCGACATCAGGACCTCAGACAGCCTGTACATCTTCCACCGCAGGCTGAAGACCTATCTCTTCCAACAATACCTCGGTTAAGCCATGGTCACCTAACACATATATATATAAAAAAAAATAAAAAAAAATTGCTCTTCTTCTTCTTCTTCTTTTCTATTCTTTTCTTCTTTAACATATAGCACTCCTGTAGCAATGACAGTTAGCTCTTAAAGTTATGTACTTACTTGATTCCTGTGGTCTATGTCTAGTACCATCAGGTTGAATGCACTTATTGTAAGTCGCTTTGGACAAAAGCGTCTGCTAAATGACATGTAATGTAATGTAATTATTCTCTGTTACTCCATTAGGTTATTGGTTGTGCCACCCCTGTATTGTTTTGAAAGCCTCTTTGTAGATAAGTTAGTTAGGCCTTTAGTTTGTTTGTTTTTCTTCACAGCTAGTTTAGATAGGCCTTGTTTTGTTATATTTGTTTCACCTTTCTTTTGGCACAATCACTTGTCTCATCCTCCCCCACCTTAGTGTGTCTTTGTTTGGTTATTATAAAATAAATCATCATTTGTTCACATCACTTTTGACTTTGTCTAATTTTCTGATTGTTGTTATTGTCTGCTGGCTGGGTTAAGTCAGTGGACGTAACAAATGGGGGCTCGTCCGGGATCCTTTTTTCCTGAGCTATAACAATCAAAGAATTGACGAGTTGTAGTGGTGTGACTGAGAGCAAAATGAAATTTAATTTGGAAAACTTTATTGATAACCCTATGATTATCATAGGGTGTGATGATTTGCTTTGTATTGCAGCACATTTTAACATCCCTGTACAGAAATATGGTGTGGAAAGGGAAATAAAAAATAAAGTTATTGATAAACTTATTGAGTTACAGGTCCTAATGGACCCTGTTGACTCTGTTCAGTCAGGGGCTGAGGTTTCTCCAGGGAGAGTTGCTGTGGCTGGACCAAGTGTTTCCCCTGTTCAAGCTGAAGGGGGACAGCAGGTTGTACAGGCCACACCCTTGGGGGATAAGGCTGTTCGTGAGGCTCTTCCTGCAACGTTGCCCCGTTTTGAACCTTTCTCCCCAGAGTCCAGTGGGTCCAGTGGGAACGCTAAATTGAAGGTTCGTTTAACTCGCCTACAGCTAGAAGCAAAAGAGAGAGAAAATGTGCGGGAAGCTGATTATGAATTGAAATTGCAGGTTTGCAAGTTAGAAATAGAGGCTGAAAGGGATATAAAGTTGCAGCAGCTTGACATAGAAGCTCTCAGAATCTCTTCTGGCCAGACTTCGACACATGCTACTGACAATTCTGCACCTTCATGTGCAGAAGGTCACAAAAACAAATTTGATGTCAGTAAGAATATTGCCCTTGTGCCAACTTTTCGGGAGACAGAGGTTGATTCCTATTTTAGTGCTTTTGAAAGGATTGCCACTGCATTGGAATGGCCGAAGGACATGTGGCCTATCCTCCTTCAATGCAAGTTGATCGGTAAAGCACAGGAAGTTGTGTCATCTCTTTCCTTAGAAAATAGTTTGAATTATGATCTGTTGAAAGAGTCGATTTTGCGTGCATATGAGCTTGTGCCAGAGGCTTACAGGCAGAAATTTAGGAACCATAAAAAGTCAAGTGGTCAAACCTTTGTGGAATTTGCACGAGAAAAGGGGGTTCTTTTTGATAAATGGTGCGGTGCTAATGATGTCAAGAACAGTTTTGAATCCCTTCTTGAGCTCATGTTGTTGGAAGACTTTAAGAATGCTTTGCCTGAGAAGATGGTTATTTTCTTAAATGAACAAAAAGTGGCTACTCTGTCTAAAGCAGCTGTCTTGGCCGATGAGTTTGTTCTTACACATAAAAATGTGTTCATGTCTTCTTCCCGCCCTGACAGAGTCTCAATGTCTCGACCGATGAGACCTGAGTCTGGCCACACTTCTTTTGAAAAGGCAAAGGGACCACAGTCACCTCCACGTGACACTTGTGAGTGTTTCTACTGTCATAAGAAGGGTCATGTTATTGCTGATTGTATTTCTTTAAAGTGTAAGCAACAGTTTCCCATTAGCTCCTCACAATCAAAAGGCATGGGGCTAATTAAGACTGTTTCCCTTCCAGTCACTGAAGTGGCACAAGATGATGCTGATGAAAATGATGACCCTGATCCTTGTTTTAAACCCTTTATTTCTGAGGGCTTTGTTTCACTGACTGGGGATCCAAAAGATCAACAGTCCGTAAAAGTTCTTAGGGATTCAGGAGGCGCTCAGTCCATTATTCTAGAAGGCATCTTACCTTTAACATCTGAGTCATCATGTCACTCCAGTGCAGTTATTCAGGGTGTTGAAATGGGTTTTGTACCTGCTCCTCTGCACAACGTTCATCTTCAGTCTCCCCTGATCAGTGGATTATTTAAAGTTGCTGTTCTTCCCGCCTTGCCCATTAAAGGTGTCGATTTCATTCTTGGCAATGACATAGCTGGAGACAAGGTTGTACCTGTACTAGATAGACCCGATCCGAACCTTGAGTCTGACAGCACAGCCCAGAGATCTGATATTTTTCCTGCTTGTGTGGTAACCAGAGCCCAGTCAAAGAAATATGGTGTTGACTTGTCTGACTCTTTTATGGTTGTTGAGCAGGATCCTAATGCTGTGTTAGCTGAGTCCGAAAGTAAGGTAACAGTCAAACCTACTGATGCTGCGTCATCCTCTTCCAGTTCGGAGGTGATGGACCTGCCAGCCACCCGAGAGGAATTCATTGCAGCACAACAAGGTGATAGCACACTTACAAAATGTCATTCTTCTGTTCTCGGCCAACTTGAAAATCAGATGAAGAAAGTGGCCTATGTTTATGATGATGGCCTGTTGATGCGTCGCTGGGTTAGCGATTCTTCGGAAGAAGATGCAAGCTGGAATGCAGCATACCAGGTCGTTGTGCCTACGGCTTATCGTTTGCAGGTGTTGTCCTTAGCTCATGACCATCCATGGTCAGGACATATGGGTGTAACCAAAACCTACAATAGAGTCCTTAAACATTTCTTTTGGCCAGGACTCAAATCTGATGTTGTTCATTATTGTCGTACTTGTCATGTGTGTCAAGTTACTGGGAAACCAAACCAGGTTATCCCCCATGCACCCCTTTGTCCCATTCCAGTTATGGGACAGCCATTTGAGAAAGTCATTGTTGATTGTGTGGGACCACTACCGAATTACTTAAAAATAGTAATAGTAAAGTGCGACGCTCACAGCCAGTTCCCAGTTCGCTCTTGGACATACAGTTCATTACGCATCAGCTGTAATGTACAAATTGAATATTAAGTAGCCATGCGGACCTGTCCAATGAATAAGGATGCTTTTTGAGTAATTTTATGCGCTTGGACATACAGTTCATTAAGCATCAGCCGAGGCGTGTACTTAAATTGCATTTAGGTAGACTGAAACAGCCTAAACTGTGTAATAGGTCTCTCTTGGTAAAACATGGATTGCTTTAATTGTGAAGCGAAGCGGCTGTTAAACTCAAAATTCGCCATCATAGTTTGATAAAAACATATTTTGTTACAAAAAATGTAAACAAGTATGTAAGAAAGGATATAAATGTATAATTGCATTTGTAACTCGGCCCTTGTGACCACCCTGGAACTCTTCGTTGATGGGTGGTCGTTATATTTGCGGCTCGCACCGCGTCACGCTTTATTTCTCACAACGGCTGGCGGCTCAACCTTAAACAGTACAAGTAAACACTGGCGTGAGACAACAGAAAGATTAAAGGGCGGTATTGTGTCCTTACTGGTTTCCACACTAACTGGTTGCTGTAGGATATGCTCTGCGCATGTTCTGTTACGCATGAGCTGTCCGTGGTACTGAAACAACAATCGCCGTTAATGTGAGGATTCTGTCTGATGTTGTGCTGTTCCTTAACACCTTATCTACTGTTTGGGTTCATCTGTAGTCGGCACTTTGTGCAATAAAATGATTTATTGTGCCGTGCGATAGAGCCGATACGCATGTTTTGTCTTTACTGTTGTATTGTGTACAGCCTTTATAGAGCTCTGTTGGGAGAGCTTGTGTACGGAAGCGCATTGCATTCACTGGATTGAAAAAAAATAGACACCTTTTCTCGTAATTACGAGATCCTGATCTCATAATTACGAGATCCTCGTAAGATAAAGAAAAAGGAAACGTCTGTTAATCCTCTCTCAGTGGCAATGATGGCGCGATCGCAGTTAATCTGCTACTACTACCTTCTCGGTTTGAGACACTGGGAAATACTGATGTTTCTTAAAAATGAGGATGGCATTAATAATAGTAGCCTATGTCAACACTGCGTGACAAAAAAGAGAGAGAGAGAGAGAGAGAGAGAGAGATTTCGTTAACAAGAAAATAAAAACGGGCCTGAAAATAAGAAATATCCTGACAGCTCTGTGGGGGCTTGGAGTTCATCTATAAGTTCTGCTTTCTTATAAACAATACCATATGAAGCTGAGACTCTGTGTAACAGCTGAACTGTTATAGGCGTACACGTGTTACACACACACACACAGGCGTCTGCTACGTTCGCTCATGGCAGTTTTCACCCCTCACCTATGTTATCTGGTGTACTCGCAATACGCGTGTCTGTAAGCACGCCTATTAATCAGACTTTATGCTGGCACAGGCGACGCATTCTAGGCGTTTAAGTATAGTGTGCTGGCATAAAATACCCCTCATACACGCACGCACGCACACACACAAAACATGTACATGTGAATCCCAGTGTAAGTCCCATTTAATTCAGCCCCTACAAAACCTCCTCCAAAGATACACGTGCATGCTTAGAGTCACATTGTACAGTTCAAAGCTTCGGGGTCTCCAGTCAGTCTGTCCATTCATACAATCAGGGGAAGCCCAGTAGAGAATGGTGTGTCCCAGTACACTCAGGCCCCTCTCCCCTGCAGCCAAGCACAATAAACACCCCCAGAGGTCGTTTCTGTGGTTTGAATCAGGTGGAGACCAAAATCACACCCGGCTGTAGTTAGCGTATAAAAGAGTATAAACAAGCCACCCTCCCTCAGGACCCCAGGTGTCTGGGTGGAGGCCACTAAACATCCCCTCTCCGTGTCAGGGGGCTTCAAAGGTTTGGGACTGGATAGGGTGGGGGTTGAGACAGAAAAGCAGTGGCCAAAGTTTTTTATTTAACTTGTTTTCGGCCCTGGTTCATGCTTGGAGAGAATTTAGGTCAAGTGGGAGTACAGGAGGAACAATGGGGAGTAAAGTACATTTTTGTTACAGTTTATATAGAAGCACATTTAAATGTTTCAGACTTCTGTTTGCTATTTTATAGCATTTCAGGTTTGCTTCCAAGTTTAAATGGAAAAAAAGGAAAATGTATCACACTGCATAGCAAAGCACTCCCACTTCATTTCTACAACCTTGACCACAAAAGAAGTTGGAAGAGTGTAAAATATAAATTAAACGGAATGTGAGCGTGTATCCTTTGTGATATATTCAACTTAAAACTGCACAAAGACAATGTATATAATGTTTTACCTCACCATCTTTATGGATGTTTGTAAATATATGCTTATTCTGAATTTGATATCAGCAAAGCATTTTAAAAAAGCTGGGACAGGGGCAATAAAAGACAGAGAAAGCTGCAGAAAGCTCAAAACACATGTTTGAAACATTCCACAGGTAAACAGGTTCATTGGTAACAGGTGAGAGTATCACTATTGGGTATAAAAGAGGCATTCCCAAAAGGCTCAGTTGTTCACAAGCAAGGATGGAGCAGGTTCACCACTGTGAAACCACAATTTAATTTAAGAGCTGATATCTAGACATTTCCCATGGTTTTCTTGATAATTATTTTGTTTCTTATCAATAAAACCATGTTAAATGTCTAGATATCATCTCTTAAATTAAACTCTTATCAGCTATTTGTCCAAACAAATGTAACTTTAGTTTTACCAGACATTAAAATGAAGAAATTGAAGAAAGCAATGGTCTAATCATTTTTGCATGACTGTACACTGTAAAAAAAAAAAAAAAAAAAACCCTGTTGTTTTTACAGTAAAAAACCGGCAGCTGTGGTTGCCAGAACTTTACCGTAATAAATATGGTGCAACTTTTTTTAATATTACGGTAAAAAGATATTAGCACTGTTGTTTCATGTTTAAGATTGCCATTTTATTCCATTTTGACTGTATAAATATAAAGTTTTTCCATCAAAAGAAACTCTATTCTGTCATATAATTGACAAGAAAATACTTTATAAATGCAGTATGAATTAAAGATTTTACCATTAAATATTACAGTATATTTTGTTAGAGATATGCTGTTTAGTACATTTAACAGTGAGAATTTTTTTTTTTTTTTTACTAAAGATAAATGAAAAAATGACAGTGGTGGCTTGTATATACAGTAGTGTTCAACATAACAGCAGTCCAATGTCTCAAAATAGTTTTGAGTTTTCAAAGTCAACAGCAGACACTGCTATATTTTTGAACACACCCCTAATTGCCCAATGTCACAGCCTTAAGAGCTGCATATCATGAATGCTGGGTCTTGTTGGTTTTCTGAGAATCTACTGCACCTACTGGTACCTTGTTAGCCATGTAGCAATAAAAAATATACTAAAAACCTGGATTAATCTGGTTTGTCACATTGGACTGCAATTGTTTTGAATACTGTATATTACATGAAATACATATTACAGTGAGTTTTACAGTGGAGTTTATTTTTCAAAAAACAAAACTGTAAAAAAATACTGTTTTGGCTGATATATACATTTACGGTGTTTCATTGTTACTCAAACTGAATTAACCCATTTATCATTTTATGGTCTTTTACTGTCATGGTTTAGCAGATTTTCACCGTAAAATCTACAGACATTTTATGTCAGACAGACAGTGTATGTCAAACTTTCTTAACAAATTGCACGGTTTTATTTATGTGTTAGACAACTTGGTAACACTTTACATTAACCCTCATTTATAAATGGTAAACAGATAGTTTGTTTAATCATCATTTATAAACCATATATAGGCCATTTAGAATGGTAAATACATAATTTATTAATGTTTAACTAACTACATCATTTATAAATGACAAATAGATGGTATATTAATGTAAGTTAATAGTTACTTTACCATTAACAAACAGTTAAATTATGATTAATAGTTTATCAATAGTTAAGTTGCACTCATTTTAACATTTTTAACACCATATTAAGTATGTTAATGATTTTTTAAATGATTCATATACCTTTTTGTTTTAAACCAATACCTAAAGATTAAATATGTATAGCACTTTGTAAATGGTTAATATTTGGTCTATAAACCATCTATAAACATCACTTAGTTGTTATTGTAAAGTGTTACCTTTGTTTAAAATCAGGGTTGTACTCCCGTCATGTGTCCAAAAATATTTAAAAAAAAACACACTGAGCAATACATCCTTTTCACATCACACAATACTTTATTGTTACATATCATCTATTAATATATCCATTTCTTTAAAATCATCTTTACATCTAGACCATGTGACCCCTTTGGGTGGTTTTCAACAATCCCCTGGTGAGGAGCAAGGGTCTCTGGGAGTAAACACATCCTGGGTCCACAGCTGGATGGAGCCTATAAGGAGCCATGCAGGTGGAGCAAAGTATGTTGGGAGGGGAAAGGGGCCTAGTGAAGCCCTGCAGGGCAGGAATGTCTTCAGCTAGAATATGTACTGCATACAATACACCTGCTAAAACATCACACTGAGAAGGCAAGGAGACATGTACCGAGGGAGTAAAACATCAGGAGGAAAGTACAGCACAAGGACAGTATTCTGGAAAACATTTATGTTAAGAAAGGCAGACAGTGACTTTAAGCATCACTCATTTCCAACAATCTACGAACATCTTAAACTGATTTTGGATGGCGTATCATTGAGTCCAGCTTTGACATAAAAGGCCATGTAGACGAACATTTTCCAGACTGAACATTTGGGATATAATGATATTCATTGCTTTAAAAGTAAAAAAAAAAAAGGCATAAAAAAGTAAAATATCATGAGTAAAATGCCATGAAACATGAAGGCAGATCATGGTGCACAGTTCAAATACATTAATAAAATACAGTTGTACAAGATGAAGGCAGCACTGGGTCCCTTGTCTCCATGTTAGTATCACACATAGAACATAGATTCTGTTTTGCATCATCTGGAAAGAAAAAAAAAACATTCCCCAAAATGATATTGATGCACATCATCAACTTCCACACCAAGTTCACTCCTTCAGCGTTAAACCTGTAACCCTGCACGCTGCAAAAAGGTGTGTCTAAAAACAAGATAAAAACACTAAATCTGAGGGAAATGATCTTGCTGCATGGACAGATAATTTACCTTGACAAGATTTCTTAAATGAAGATTGTTAAATCTAGAAATAAGCATGTTGAACGCTTAAAATAAGGAATTAACTCTTAAAACAAGATAACTTAAAGCTGCAAGCAGCAATGAACTGGCCCGAGCACAGTGCACTGACATTTATTTGTTTCTTACCAAGATAAAAAACGTTTTGTGTCTTGTTTTGGTGGGTTTTTTTTGTCTTTTTGTGTCTTTTTTGTGCTGTGATTTTACGTCTTCTGTGTCCTTTTTTTTTTCTTTTTATGTTTTTTTTGTGTGATTTTTTCGTCTTTTGTTTCTTTTTTGGTCATTTAATGTATTTTTTTGTCAGTTTTTGTGTCATTTTACATCTTCTTTTGGTCACAAAAGGACCAAAAAAGACAAAAAAAAATGTACAAAAAAGATCAAATTAAAGCTGCAAGCAGCAATGAACTGGTCCGAGCAGAGTGCACTGACAATTATTTGTTTCTTACCAATATTTAAAAAAAACTTTAGATTTAGAAGTGTTAGATAATGTATCTGTTTTTAAGAGTTAATTTCTTATTTGAAGTGTTCAACATGCTTATTTCTAGATTTAACAATCTTAATTTAAGAAATCTTGTCAAGTGAAATTATCTGTCTATGCAGCAAGATCATTTCCCTCAGATTTAGTGTTTTATCTTGTTTTTAGACTCATCTTTTTTGCAATACAGCCTTCTACATGAATTAACATCACTCAGAGCACATGGCATAATGTCAAATCCTTTCAAAAGACATCCAGTAAGTCTATTGAGTGTGTGGCTACGTGCTGGGACTCCACAGGGGAGGCGGAGCAGGGCGTGTATGCTTGATGTGAGCGTCTGTGCAGAGGGAGAGGAACGGTTATTCTAAAGAGGTGGAGGGCCTCTTTGGACAGTTGCATTGTTCCTCTGGGATTATATAGACAGCCGTGACCTCTCACCCCTGCCTCAACTCCACTGTATGTCCACAGAGGAAACTTTAACAATTTCTTATTTTAAGCGTTCAACATGCTTATTTCTAGATTTTATAATCTTCATTTAAGAAATATTGTCAAGTGAAATTATCTGTCCATGCAGCAAGATCATTTCCCTCAGATTTAGTGTTTTCATCTTGTTTTTAGACACATTTTTTGCAGTGTAACTTTTTTATCTCTTCCGTGTCTAATCCTCAAACCTCCCATTCTCTTTCTAACTGTGCTGCATAGTAAGAATCACCAACCATGCCACAGCTACTGGACGTGAGCCAAAGCAAGAGGACTGCCAGACTTTTTATATGGTGCAAGATTGCATCATGTAACAGTGGTTGCAGCGGTGTTGGATTAAGTGAAAACACACAGAGGAGCGCTTCATTTACCTTAGGAAGCTCTGGATATGGTACAACGAGCGTATGTTAAGTAGCTGAATGAAAGGTGAACATCTGCTCCAGGAGTAAGAAATCCTCAGCCAAAGCCCCACTGACATTTGGAACTACGCTCTGAACTAAAAACAGGCCTTACAGCTTTTAAAGTGGAAAATTCAAGCCGTTTTCAAACATTGTCAAGGCACCCAAGCCAAAACCGAAGCCTATATCATCACTTTGAATTTCTTTTTACAAATTCCTTTTGCCTTTTGTCACCCTGTCATCTATCTAGCTCTGGTCTGCTCTGGAGTCAATTCAAATTCAAGCATATTCCTCATCTTGAAAACGTAACTGTTTATCAGCTTCTTCCAAACTTTGACGAACTGTTAAACCCAACTTCAGAACAGGGGCTTCCTATAGTAGGGGCCTTTAACGGAAACCATTTCCCATAAGCCCTCAGCTCACACATAATTAAGAAGTGGAAGAAACTTACTTGCATGTTGTTGTTTATTTGCTGTGCTAAAGGAAGACATTTAACCTTAATACAATTACACAGGCCTTGATTCCTGAAAGCAGCTGCTGTGGTGGATGCCAATTTGACTTTGAATGTGGAAAGTAAACAGACTTAATTTTCATGACCCCATGACTTCAGCTCTCTATAGTGAAAGCCAAACATATTTTTAGACATTACTAGACAGGCGACATGACACACGAGGCTGCTGTTTGTTAACAGTATTTGGAACTCTTGAAGCACTTTCCCAAACCAAAACAGTAAAAGTTGATGTCTTATAGTGTTATTTTGATCAACATTAACACACAAACAGACTAATGAAGACATCAGTTCCCTCCACACATGGTTTAGAAGTTGACTCGGTATGTTGTGGAAGCTCTGCTGATGAATCAGGTGAGGGAAATAGTAAACGTCAGCTGAGCCTTGGCTGTTACTACGGGCAGCCACAGCTTTTTGCAACAGTCGTGGCTCGGAGATACTTTTCGTGCCTGAACATGCGCTGCGACCTGTATCACGGCTGTGCCAATAGCAGTGAGTCACACAGAGAATATTTAAGGCACTGTGGGTATAGTGCTCCTAACGAGAACTGCTTCCATCAATCACAATATTCTTAAAATGAGTGTGCTACAGAAACCTACCCTGTGTGCATATTAGTACCATCTATTATCCCATTTAGCCCTAAAAACCTGTAAAACCTCTGGGCGATTTTCTTCCGCCATGATTTATAAGTTCCCATGTTGCATTGCGACACTCCCACATGTATTCTGATGCATTTCATTGACCAAGAGACCGAAAATAGGTGGAAAAAACTACAAATACTACAAAACGACGTATCCGCTTTCCCGGCTTTAATGGTAGAATAACACAACAGCGCCCCCGGTTTTAATGGTAGAAATGAGATAATGCTTTCCCGCCTTAAATGTGTTTAAGAGGAAAGTAGAAGAGCCAAGGCTCAGTAGAGCTGCTTTGAAACTCTACTGTATGTGAAGGATGTTTGACACATACTGTCAAGAAACAATGATTCATGAATGCTCGGATGGTGTATATAGAAGGTGTGTAACAGTTCTGAAACAGAGACATGGTTCTCAGATGGTTGTAATCCCAAGCTCTTTACTTTTCAAGAAAGCCTCTGTAAAAGGAGTATTGAACACACTCCATCCATATTATCTGTGGACGGAGATTAAATGCACCATCTTTGTTATTGTTTATATCCCATCATCAGCTGCCGTATATGTAATGTGTGACTAGGCTTGGGCGGTATCACAGTATACCAAGATATTATAGGAATGATAGGATATTATTTAGGAATACAGACGCTGCTCCTTCAGTCTGTATATCGACACAACTGCACCCACCACCAGAGGTTAGTCTCTATACAGTCATGGACAAAAAATATTAGACCATTGTTTTCTTCAGTTTCTTGTTCATTTTAATGCCTGGTACAACTAAAGCTACATTTGTTTGGACAAATATAATGATAACAACAAGACTAGCTGAGAAGAGTTTAATTTAAGAGCTGATATCTAGACATTTAACATGGTTTATTGGTAAGAAACAAAATCATTATCAAGAAAACCATGGGAAATGTCTAGATATCAGTTCTTAAATTAAATTGTGGTTTCACAGTGGTGAACCTGCTCCATCCTTGCTTGTGAACAACTGAGCCTTTTGGGAATGTCTCTTTTATACCCAATAGTGATTCTCTCACCTGTTACCAATGAACCTGTTTACCTGTGGAATGTTTCATCAACATGTGTTTTGAGCATTCTGCAGCTTTCTCTGTCTTTTATTGACCCTGTCCCAGCTTTTTTTAAATGCTTTGCCGATATCAAATTCAGAATAAGCATATATTTACAAACATCCATAAAGATGGTGAGGTAAAACATTATATACATTGTCTTTGTGCAGTTTTAAGTTGAATATATCACAAAGGATACACACTCACATTCTGTTTAATTTATATTTTACACTCTTCCAACTTCTTTTGTGGTCAAGGTTGTAGAAATGAAGTGGGAGTGCTTTGCTATGCAGTGTGATACATTGTCATTTTCCTTTTTTTCCATTTAAACTTGGAAGCAAACCTGAAATGCTATAAAATAGCAAACAGAAGTCTAAAAACCTTCAAATGTGCTTCTATATAAACTGTTAAAAAAAAAAGTACTTTACTCCCCATTGTTCCTCCTGTACTAAGAGCTGATATCTAGACATTTTTCATGGTTATTTTTATAATAACCAAAATCATTATCAAGAAAACGATGGAAATGTCTAGATATCAGCTCTTAAATTAAACTCTTTTGAGCAATTTTGTGTCATTATATTATCATTATATTTGTCCAAACAAGTGTACCTGTAGTTGTACCAGGCATTAAAACTAACAAGAAACTGAAGAAAACAAGGTGGTCTAAAATATTTTCCATGACTGTAGGTGTAACAGGCAGATGACCTGAGGAACGACACGCAGGACTATTAAAAGTAAAAAGCCTCTGTCCCCGTTTGGAAGTATTGGGTTATTCCTGATGATAAAGGCTAATCCAAAATGAATCTGCCTGAGATTGGGGGTTCTTTAGTGTTGTTAAAGTGTCTTGTAGTTGCCTTAATAACTCCCCCTCCCTCATTTGCCAAAAATAAAATAAAATAAAAAGATATGGACCAAACCATGGCTCAGGGTCTGAGCTGGGGTTTGCGATTGGAGAATCATTCCCCCCCCTTGCCTAGAATACAGTATAATCTCTTTGTGACAGATTAGGAAAATATACATTCTAATCATCGTATTAATGCATTGATGAAAATAAAAATCAATGATAAACCCAACAATCCACCATGCAGTATTTTTTTAAAAAGCCCTTGATGATTGAAGATATATCATGTATTGTTGTGGAGAGACACACTCCAGTCTGTTCAAATCTCCTGTGCTTTCTGCTGTAAACTAGCAGCAGCTGCAGCCTCCTTATATGGATAAAAACATCCCCATCACCGTTAAGAAGTCAGAGCAGTAATACTGACTGTGGCCAGCACACAGTGTTGTTCACTTACTACCTCAGTTCAGCTCTCCTCTACACTGAGCTGCAGCTACACACTCCATGTAAAGTACCTACATGAACTGTAAAATGTACAATAAATACAATGAATAAAGTCAGTAAAACTACAGATTTTCCCCACAGCACCCATCCCTTATTGGTTAATCGCCAGCAACACTCAAACCAAAATCTGAAATAAAACTCTTAAAATGACTCAATTACCCAGAACCAGAAGAATCCCTACATCCTCCTTGTAAAATGGTTAACTTTTTGTTAAAATAAATACAGTTTGTTTTAATTGCAGATCTGCAGTAAGTGAGGGGGTCTGGACAGTTGTGGTACGGTCACTGTGTGTAGCGGTGGTCATGCTGTGTGTTACTGTGTGTTGTGGCTCCAGCAGGTCAGTGTGTGTGCTGGTCGCCTTCAGCTGACGGCATCTCCTGAAGGAACGGAGAGAAGGAAGAGCGGACGGTGCGGCCGCAGAGAGACTGCTGCACACGGAAGTTATTCACCATGCTCTTCTGTACTTCCTCCTCAGCCGAGGTGAAAAGAAGGCTCCGGAAGACCGCCAGCTAAAGGCCAGGGCAGAAGAGACAGTCAGGAAAAGGGATGCTAAGTCTTAAACTGACAGTAATAATAAAGGCTGCAGTCCTTGAGGTAAAAGAAGTTGCCATGCAGGTTGGTTCAGCTTTCTGAATTGTTCAAATAGTTTGACACAGGGTACTGAAAAGGACTGTACTATAACAGGCAAAAGGAGCCCCCTTGTGGCTGGTCTCAAGTCCAGCTCAGCTTAACTCTATGGAGTTTTGGGCTATTTTGTCCATTTCTGAATCCTTTTCATCCTGCCTGTATACACCACTTAAACAATGTTTAAATGCCATGTTGGTATATTTTTTTCAGCACAACTTCACCTATATGACCTAATAATAATAGATTTTTTATTCTGACTTACTGGATCAACAATTTGAACCAAAAAGAAACAAAGAAAAACCAACATAAATGTGATCTTGTGATTATGTGTGATCCTGTCATCCAACTCTGGTTTTTATTCTAGTGGGACTCTATTTTATTTGTGTCTTGTGTGTTTAGCCTATCAATTTTGGTCATTTTGTGTCTTTGTAAGTCATTTTGTGTCTTTTTTTAGTTATTTTGTGTCTTTTTTTTGGTCATTTTGTGTCTTTTTTTTGTCATTTTGCATCTTTTTTAGTTATTATTTGGTAATTTTGTGTCTTCTTCTGTGTGTTTTTGGTCATTTTGTGTCTTTTAGTAATTTTGTGTCTTTTTTTGTTATTTTGTGTCTTTTTTAGTCATTTTGTGTCTTTTTTTAAGTAATTTTGTCTTTTTTAGTCATTTTGTGTCTTTTTTGGGGCATTTTGTGTCATTTTTAGTCCAAAATAAAATGTGATTTTTAATCTTTTTTTTGACTTTCTAAACACTATCATGCTCAATAAAGAATTTTAAATGTTGCAAATGTGAACAAAGGTTGCAAATATAACATATAAGAGGGTTACATCCAGTTCTATCATTTTATACTAAATATATTTGAGCTTGTCTCCAGTTTTACTTGGTATATCATCATCAAACTGAAACTGGCCTCATGGAGTTTACAGCCAGAACTTTAGAGGTAAATTTACAGTAGGGCTCCACGCTGCTTTGTTTTCTAGTATGGATGGAGTCAACAAGTCATGATTTGGTGCTTTTGGAGACTCCAGAGGGTTAAAACTGCATGAAGTGATTTCTTTGGCCACTTGGGGGCAGCAGAACAACATCTGATATAATCCTCTAAATCAATAGTTCTCAACCTTTTTGAGTCGTGACCCCCAATTTAACATGCATGTTGTCTGCGACCCCCGCTCACTGAAGATAATCTCACACGCACAATTCAGATCACCCAAAAAAGAAACAAAATGACCACAAAAAGACACAAAATGACAAAAAAAAAAGACACAAAATGACCAAAAAAAGGACACAAATTGACCAAAAAAGACACAAAATTACCAAAAAAAGGGACAAAATTACCAAAAAAGACACAAAAAGACTAAAACACATGAATACTTTCACACAGTGGAGACAGAGCTGGCTTCCAAAATAATTTGGCGACCCCCGAAAAATCATCTCGCGACCCCAACTGGGGTCCCGACCCCAAGGTTGAGAATAGCTGCTCTAAATGATGGTATGTTATGGTGAATGTGTTAGCAAATGGTTGTCTATTTTAGCTCCACTAAGTCCATCTGCTGTTTGGTGTGTAGAGGGTTTATCAGAGCGTATAAGCTGAACGCAGCTCCCTCCTGTGTCTGGAGAGGTTGATCAGAGACAAATAACAACAATTCTACTCCTTAAAGTATTGTCACGAGCACTTATTGCTGCACTAATGGCTATTATCACACTATAGCTTGATTGTTTCCCCCTTTTCTGTAAGTTGCTTTGAATAAAAGCGTCTGATAAATGACTTAATGTAAATGTAAATGTTAAGACAATGAGCTTAAAAAAGGCTGAAATCCCACAGAGCTACAGACAGCTACCAGATTTTTCACATTACACATAGTCACTTTATCTATTATTGATATAAAAAAAACCTTTAAGATCAACTAAACCAATAATATTAAGGATGTAGCTCAATAGTAAAGGGGACATAAACTCCTTTTCAAGTTCATACTTTCAAGGTTCATACTTATTTTTCGTTTTTTCTGTGTATTTTTGTGTCCTTTTTGGTCATTTTGTGTATTTTTGTGTATTTTTTGTCATTTTGTGTCTTTTTTGGTCCTTCAGTCCAACATAAAATGTGATTTTGAATCTTTTTTTTGCAAATGTGAACAAAGGTGTCAAATATAACATATAAAAGGGTTACATCCAGTTCTATCATTTCATACTAAATATATTTGAGCTTGTCTCCAGTTTTACTTGGTATATCATCATCAAACTGAAAATGTCCTCATGGAGTTTACAGCCAGAACTTTAGAGGTAAATTTACAGTAGGGCTCCACACTGCTTTGTTTTCTAGTCTGGATGTGATGAAGAAGTCATGCTTTGAAGCTTTTGATGACTCCAGAGGGTTAATAGAAGTTACAAACTCTAGCTTGAAGTTCCCCTGTTGAAAAAGACTGTTCTCTGCGCTGTCATTGCAGCTGGGCAATGACTGTAACCACACCGTAGCACTTTCTATACCTTCTACATAAACACATGCATATGCAAACTTTTGTCTGCTTTGAGTTATGTTATCAAAATAATATTAGTGTATGTTAAATCTAAAAAAATATAATCATAACACATGTAATGGAATAATCAAAAATCTGTATAAACCCACCTAGTAACATATTTTGGTCTGCATTTTAAATTATTATTTTGCAGCCCACACGTCTGTGACCTCTGAATCTCTGTAAGGAGGTCACATATGTGTGTTAATATTGAGTTTAATGTTTACTTGTTGATAAGAAGTTTCTCTTGATAAGATAAATATTTTATTAATGTCCTTGAATTATTTCTATGAGTGTATTTTGTACACTAGTGATAAACTTCATCTATATACAGTCATGGAAAAATTATTAGACCATTGTTTTTTCAATTCCTTGTTCATTTTAATGCCTGGTACAACTAAATGTACATTTGTTTGGACAAATATAATGATAACAACAAAAATAGCTTTAGTTGTTAATTGTTAAAGGAACAAGAAAGCAAGGAGAAAACAAGAGTGGTCCTATCATTTTTCCCATGACTGTAGATGCTGATATATCATAATCCTGACCCTGAATCAGTATCATTCTTTTGTATGGAGGTAAACAAGGAAAAATGTTAACTTAATGTTTAATGTTTACATTCTCGATAATTTAATGTCCTTGTATTATGGGGGAAGAAAACAGAAGACAGTAGTAGGGTCCAAGCAAAGTTGGGAACTACCGCTGTATAGTATAGTATAGTACAATATAGTATAGTATAGTATAGTATAGTACAGATTTTAGTATATATATATATATATATATATATATATATATATATACTATAGTACAGTATATATACTATAGTACAGTATAGTAATAGTAGAATTAGTAGAATAAACCCTGTGTAAACCCTCATTAATGTATGTGTCATGTTAATTATAAAAACCCAATAAATATAATTTTCAACACACACACACACACACACACACACACACACACACACACACACACACACACACACACACACACACACACTCACTTACCTGGTCATGGCTGACTTCTATATGCTGCTTCATAACGATCCAGGACACAGACTCTGTGAGGGGGGGGGTGGTCAGAGAGCCGTGGTAGGTCCAGTAGTCGTCAGTGTTGGTGGGTAACAGACAGGCCGGGTCGAACCTGTTAAACTCCACCACACTGTCCTACACACACACACACAGCATGTTTTATTATTTTATGTTACGAATAAAAGGTAAACAAGACCAGCGCCTACATTTTCTGCAGTTTACACAAGTTCATATATTTTAAACATCATACAATTATTTATTTATAATAAAACATTTTCTAAAACGTGAAAAATATAATTACACCGACTAATACAAGAATTTTGTGAGAGTATATTATCTTAATACTACAACCATCGTTATCTAATCATTATCCAATATAAAATATGTCATATACACATTACACAACTGTGGCACTTCCTCTTATTGGACAAACACAAGCACTATCAGACATTATTAGAGATAAGCAGTGTAGTAGCAGTGATGTGGAAGAAAGGCAAACATTGACATTCAGTCAATCACCTTAGCATGTACAACCACTAACCAAGGTTACAATAGTTTTGGATTTTTCATTAGTTTTAGTTTTTAATTTTGTTGTCAATTTTTGTTTTCAAATTCAGTTAGTTTTAATGAGTTTTTAGAGTGAGTTTGCTAGTTTTAATTTTTTTCTTTTTTTTTGGAAAATGCTTAGTTTTAGTTTAGTTTTTATTAGTTTAAGTTTTTTTGTAATGGGGTATTTGTTGGGTGCCAGATTAAAAAAAGTCACAATAAATAATAAAGATTATTTTCATATAACCTCTATTAGTAACTAAAGCATGACTATTTACGTTTACTTTATATTTTTGACACAAAACATTACATAGTCGACCAAATGAAATGAGTGAATAGAGTAAAAAATATGGATAATATATATAAATGAACACCAGCAGTGCATTTTCAGTATCAGCTAACCATTTAAATAAAGAATAAATACAAATTACATTATTCACACACTATTTCAAAATCAGCCAAAGCATTGTTTTCTGTACTAAATACTGTAGAAAAAATGTTTTTATTCAAGTGCATAATGGATGTGATATGCCAATATCAGCCAATGGTCAACCAATAAATCAGTCGAGCTCTATTAGTAACTACCAGTGGTGAAAGAAGTATCCAGATCTCTAACTTTAGTAAAAAGTACTAATACCACACTGTGAAATTACTCCACTAGAAGTAAAAGCCCTGCATTCAACTACTGTTTTTTTTTGTACTTTTACTTTTTTACTGAAGTAAAAGGACAAAAGTATCAGGGTCAAAATGTTCTTAAAGTATCAAAAGTAAAAGTACTCGTTATGCAGAATGGACCCACTCAGATTGTTTTATATATTCTAAATATTAGAGGTGGGGGGAAAAATCGATACAGCATAGTATCGTGACATTTTGCGTGGCGATATAATATCGATTCATGGCCGCCAAGTATCGATACTTTTTTTGTCATAATTAATGGAAAAAATGAAGTGAATTCTTTGGTACTTAAAATGAAATCAATTGCTTTTTTGATCCACTAGATGGTGCTGTTGAGTATTATTCTGGTGAGGTCAGTAGAGGTGATGGTCAGCGTGACAGAAGAAGTTGCTACAACAAAGATGGCGGCACCGGAGATAATAAATAAGGAGAGCCCCGTCCGCGTTAATGTCAAGCGTGTGGATTTATTTGGGATTTTTTTTTGACAAGGAAGGGACGAATGAGATAGAAATGACACATGGAGTTTGCAAGGAGTGCCGCATGAAAATAAAATACTCGGGGAATACAACGGACTTGCAGGCTCATCTAACTCGGCACCATCCCGAGATCTCATTAACTGATGACGCCAAAGCTAACGCTACATCAGCGCTACCGAGAAACCAGCCGACAAAACTGCCTCTCAATTCAGAACGCGCAAAGGAAATAACACAATCCATTGCTTGCTTCATGTGCAAAGACTTGAGGCCATACAACGTTGTGGAAACGATGGTTCTAGCTACATGGTAAAGACACTGGAACCAGGTATGTGACTCCGTCGCAACGTTATTTCACGGACACAGCCGTATCAAAGCTATACACAGCAGTAAAGCTTGAAGTTGAGGATAAGTTTGGGAACAGCAGATATACTTGCGATAACTTGTGTTGCGTGGACGTCGCGGGCAGCAGATTCATATGTGACTATAACGGCTCATTGTGTGACAGATGACTGGAAGCGTCTGTCTCACGTTCTTTAGACTCGAGCAGAACATGAAAGTCACACCGGAGCAAACGTTGCACTGCATGTTTGATATCAGTTCAGTTCAGTTTGACTGAATACTTTGTTGGTCAGTCTGTGGGTTTGACTCTCATTGTGGAGAAATAAAAAGACTGTCTTATTTGACAAAACAATTATTGCTTTAATTTAATTTTGTGGACACAAAATGCAGTTAAATAAGTAATTTTAAACAGTAAAATCGCAATATATTGTATCGCAATACTCACCATATCGCGAAATGCTTAAAATCACAATAATATCGTATCGTGACTCAAGTATCGCGATAAAATCGTATCGTGGGGCCTCTGGTGATTCCCACCTCTACTAAATATATTATTAGATTATTATTATTGTTACATTTATGTAAGCAGTATTTTACTGCTGTCAATGTAGTGCTCAGTTTAACTATTTAATATACTGTCATGTGGTTTAATTTATAAACATGAGTAATCACTTTAAATGTATCATGTTGTTATGTTGAATCTCAGACTGAAAAGTAACTAAAGCTGTCAGCTAATTGTAGTGGTGTAAGAAGTACAATATTTGTCTTTAAAATGTAGTGAAGTAGAAGTACAAAGTTACAAATGTGGAAATACTCAAGTAAAGTACAAGTATCTTGAAATTGTACTTAGGTACAGTACTTGTATTAAGATGTGTCAATCCTAAATAGGAAAATTATTCAGTAATAAATGTACAATAATGTATGTAATATATCTTTAGCACTTTCCTTCCCACTACTGAGCTGGGACGCTGTGTAGCATGCAAGATTTACATCTCAAACATGTCATGTTTTTTAATCCATGGTTGATCTAATTTGTCTCATCGTAGTTATGGAAATTGGATTTTGTTTGATAATGATTTAGGATTAAGTTGGTGGACAGGTGTAACACACCAGTCCTGTAGTTTCTCTACTGAACCACTAGAGGGCGTCAGTTTATTATTGTGTACATTTTAGGGATCAGCAGGTCGCAGGTCATCTGTAAGAAAACAAAAGGGGTGTGTGTGTGTGTGTGTGTGTGTGTGTGTGTGTGTTGTTGTACATTCTACATAGTGAGGACCGGAACACGTTTTTAACCAACAAAGTGAGGACTTTTTTGTGAAGTGACGACATTTCGGCCGGTCCTCTGGCTTGTTTTAGAGTTCAGTCTTTGTTTTAGGTATAAGGTTACAATTAGGCTTATGTTAGGGTTAGGGTTGGGCATTTAGTTGTGATGGTGAAGGTTAGGTTAAGGGGCTAGGGAATTCACTATTCCAATGAGGGCCCTCACAAAGATAGCAGTACAAGGATGTGTGTGTGTCTGTGTGTGTGTGTGTTGACCAACCTTGTGTCTGATAGCAGGCAGAGCATCTACCAGTTTCTGCAGCCCCTCGTGCCTCTTTCCCACCTACACACATACAGATTAGACATTAATCGGGACTCACAGTTTAATCTGCATATACAACACATACCATCCAGCACTGCCTCACAGAAACAGGTCAACAGACTGTACATGTCCATGTGTACAGTGTCAACAAGGTAATACAGCAATCAGTGTTTCTTCTGCATTATGGAAAGGATTTAAAGTGTGTGTGTGCAGTGCACTAGTGTTTGCTGTACCTTGAGAAAGACTCCGATAACAGCCAATCCGTTCTCCTCCATCACTGCCTCCTCAAACAAACTGTACTTGTCAGAGTTCCAGTGGACCAAGTGGAGCTGAAAACATACACAGTGAACAAACACATTATGAGACTGTGTGTGTGTGTGTGTGTGTGTGTGTGTGTGTGAGAGAGACTGTAAACCCTAACCTTGATCTTTTTAACCCCTTCTGTCATGATCCCCGGCCCACTAATTCTGCCCTTCAAATGACCCACTAATTCCTTCTTGCCTTCATTTTTCTTTTCAAACAAGTTTATTCTTTTGCCTGACTATTTCTAAGTGTACACAACATAGAATGTGATGTAAACTAAGAAAAAAATTCATTTTTACTTTTTTTTTTAACAAGAATTTTAAATTTTGATACAATACTAGTACAACGTCTTTAATTAACAACCTGCACATAGCGTGGGTCTAAAAGCCACTGAATACATACGGAGTTGAGTTTCTTTGGGGTAAAAATCTGATTGTAGATCTGTTTCTTTAGAGCTTCAGTATTTCTGATATTGTATCATTTTAAACATGTGGCATTGAAAAAGTATTAAAAAATTTGACAACCTGAGTGCAAAATTGTTGAAACACGTACAGTCATGAAAAAAACATTAGACCAGCCTTGTGTTCTTCATTGCATTTGTTCATTTTAATGTCTGGTCCAACTAAAGGTACATTTGTTTGGACAAACATAATGATAACAACAAAAATAGCGCATAAGATTATAATTTAAGAGCTGATATCTAGACATTTTATATGTTGGTTTTTTTGTTGTTTTTTTTTCAATTTTAAAAAGTATGTTTAATATGGAATTTGGAATGGAATTATTTCCCACATAAAGCACTCACATAACAAACCACAGAAAAGGGGGAAAATAAACAAATAGCACAGCACACAGACAAGTAATACACCAAAAATAAAAATAAAAAATAAAAATATGTATATATATATATATATATATATAAAAATTAAAAATAGTAAGTTACCACTGTGTTACCTATACATCTTTCATTTACTGTCATGGTTTTCTTAAAAATGATTTTGGTTATTATCAAGAAAACCATGGAAAATGTCTAGATATCACCTCTGAAATTAAACTCTTATCAGCTATTTTTGTTTTTAATCATTGTATTTGTTCAAACAAATGTACCTTTAGTTGCACCAGGCATTAATATGAACAAGAAATTGAAGAAAAAGGGTGGTCTAATAATTTTTCCACGACTGTATATTAGTTGTGGGGCATTACATACACAAACTTAAGCTTTGTGGTGCTTTATTTTGAAGCCTTAACTCATCTAATACGCGTTAAATGAAGAAGTGTAAATGAAAAGCAGACATTTGGTGCATATTCAAAACTTTCTGCGGCTGACAAAACAGCTGAAAATATTAATAAGTCATTTTCTCTGATCAGAATGAATACATGGAGTTTAACAGGTTTAGATCCAACCACAGCTTTAATCATTTGCAAATTGTCACTGACAGCAACAAATATAGCACAGGGCTGTCAGTCAGGACTGTAACTTGATACTCTGCGCACACACACAACACAACCACACACACACACACACACACAACCACACAACCACACACACACACACACACACACACACCACACCACACCACACACAAAAGACTGCTGAGTGGTGACAACAATGACATGAACACATTCCAACCATAACCAACAAGGGCCTGGCAGAGGACACACACACCCACAAAGAGTCAGTGGAACCTGTTGTTACATAAGTGTGCTGACATTAATGGAACAACATAGAAATAGATGGTCAAACGTGAGGAGGGACAAGGATACCATTTTCAATTCCAAATATACACTGCCCGTGTTTGAATTTAGCTTTAATGACAGAAAGAAAGAGAAATGGAGACATGCCTCTGGATCACAGACCCTGGCAGCATGCCTGACACCAGCTATACCGTCCTACAAAGTCTAACTGCAGTAACTACATTTTTGGTCGAAATTGAGTTATAACTAAAAATTAACTCCTTGATGTCTGTTTTATCTTGTGATAAAACCTGGCACGGCATGTTTTCTTTAAATCACAGCATGTTAGACAAAGGTAAGGATTAGGGATGGGGATAATTAATTGATGATCAAATTTTTAATCAATCTGTGAATTTTTAAATTTTAACCCATAAGAACCCAGACCCAGTTATCCTTAGAGGAAAATTTTGGGAGATATACAACAGAACAAGTGGACCACATAGAATACATTTATGATGGGGTTTTTTAAAATACTACCCCTAAATGTCAAAGATCTGTGATGTGACATATACCTTACATTGGGCGTTTATGGTATTTATCTTATATTTCTTATTTTAAAATAATACAAAAATAGACAAATTTTCTGCTGACAGAAACACAAATTTGTGTTTTTCTTTGCATCTCCACAATATTTATCACAATTGTGGCATTAATAGTGCTGTTCAACAACAAATTATTTTTCAGATTTGTTTTTAAGTAACAAAATAATAATACAATAATAAATAAAATCTCCATAACATATCAAAATTGTGACTTTAATTTGTTCAGGAAATATGGTCAGAACAAGTTAAATGTAATACAGGACATCCTATTAACAGATTAGAATTGTTAAATGGGTTTAAACCTCGTAACAAAAAATAAGCTTTCTGAAATGAGCTACTTTTTCACATTTGTTTCCAGTCACACAGACATTTTGGAGAAGTCACTTCTTGTCAAAGTCACATGACCACCACACCAGGGTGTTGAGTATACGTCGCTTAGGGATTTAATGAGTTAAGGTGAAGCATAAAGCTGAACATGGGAGATTCTAGAAGATTTAAAGTGTTTGTTACACGGGTGTCACCCTGGGTTCTTATGGGTTAACTGTCTCTGACTGTGTATCAGTATCACTGAACTGAAACACACTGAGTGTTCAGTTCTGTGGTCGTACGTCAATCAGCCAATGAGCTGAGAATGAAGTTGATAAAGCTACAGTTTGCAAACTGAAAGTTGCAATAACAATTATAGAACACAGATAAATAGAATAGTATCAATTTGAGCAGAACTACCTTACATTATCAAACCTTGTTAGCATGAATTACTAGGTTTAATTTTACCCAAAACTTATTTAAACACAAAACACATTTAAATATGAAGATTACTGTGAAAACTAACCTCATGCCTTGTAGAACCTGATAATGTAATAACTTCCCAATAATGTAATAAAGTGCATTTCCCAATAATGTAACAATTTTTACCAATAATGTAATAAAGTAAAACAACAAGCACCTTTAGATTTCAAGAAGCTGTTGAATGCATCCGTGTGTCATGGATACCTCGTTTGTGAAAAACGGATGAACGGATCAAAAGTTAATAAACATTCAACTTTGACCTGTTGGTAGCGCTAGAGCTCTTGAGCTAGAGTTGCCTACACAGTATTGCTGTTAAGTTATTACAATATTGGGGAATTATTACATTATCAGGACTTGCGAAATGAAGGCTAACCTGATAATGTAATAACCTCCCATTAATGTTATACTTTATTACATTATTGGTTAAAAAAAAAGTGTATTACATTATTGGGAAATGCACTTTATTACATTATCGGGAAGTTATTACATTATCAGGTTTTATTACATTTTCAATGGACTCAAGTGCAGATTTTTATTACATTATCGGGGTTATTACATTATGGGGAATTTATTACATTATCAGGTTCTACATGCCTCTTCAGGGGCTAAAACATAAAACATTGAACTCCTTGACGTTATCTTTACAGTTGTATCTCACTTTAGTGTTACGATCACCAGGAAATCTTTTTTCGTCCTTTCAAAATAAAAGTGTCCCTTATCAAAACAGGCTTTTACATAGTACTGTATAGATATATTTTATTTTGCCCATGTATGCATGCAGCGAATAACTGATTAATTAATCATTAACATTATAGATGCTCCAGCTGGCAGGTTTCTTCCAAATGCCCATCCCTAATAAGGATACCAAAATACTGCGGTTACATGTTGTGCTGCACCATCAGTCAGCCTTGTTATAAAATAAATATTAAAATATATTATATGTGGGTTTTCTTTAATAGTAATACCAAGTGGCAACCTCGGGGGGTTAAAATTAAGCAAATGCGCATGAGTCAAAAACAGCAATTCTTCGATTGGCCACTTGGGGCTGGCTCCAAAAGCTAGTCAATCCCTGTAGACCTGATATTTTGTCAATGCATTACATTGTCAGTCAATTCTATAACTGAGAAAATAAATGAGTAGGAATAAAATAAATTGCTAAATAAACATCATTACTGTTCAGTTTCAGTCAATTGCTGACTATTTTATAAAAAAGAATAAAAAATGGATAACCAACACTGTTTCTAAGCAACATTTGCTGCATTATTTTTATATATGTATTTATATGTTTTTATGTATGTCACATTATTTTATGGTTTATTTTATCTGTTTTATATATAATGTTAATGCAATGTTTAGTGTATGTATATTGTATATTTCTGTCATGTATGATTTTTACTTTGAGCACATTGAGTATATGCCTGCTGTATGAAATGTGCTATATAAATAAATCTGACTTGACTTGACTTACTTATTGTGTTAAAAAAGTCTTCATAATGGCACATATTGGACAGCATAAACACAAAGCTGGCTTTGATAGACCGATAGTAGCCGATAATATCTGCCGACTGATAAATCTGTTGGGCTCTAACAGAGATATTCCTCTTCCTGTCTCATTTATGTTCCTGACAATAATACAGAAATATGCAGCATCCCATTTTCCCTGCAGGAATGATTTAAGTTTCATGTTACAGCACAGTACCTCTGCAGGGAACAGCTTCCTGTCCACGGTGTGCTCTGACCCCCAGGCGTTGCTCTCACCCCAGTGAAAGTGGAACTGGCACAACCTGTATTTGTCTTGCAGGGGGCCTCCTTTCAGCGCTGCACCAGGAAAGCAAAAAAGCACATAAAGATCAGTGTATCATTACTGTGACTTTCTCAATACTTTTAAAACAATGACATGTCTGTCCTCCAAAAGAATCAGATTACATCTCTGTCTAGTATTTGTTTCCTCCTTCAGAAAGAGGAAATGACACCACAGAGGACATCTTGTTCAGGTTCTTCAGGCAGTGACACTGACCCAGAAACAACCAAGAAACATTATAAAGCTATGCATTAATTACTATCTTTTTATTACGACACTTTATAACCCTTTATCAATGCCGGTAACTCTACTTAGAGATAAGTAAATGACACGGCAGCATAATATTGTTAGAGTGAGAATCATCCATCTGAAAACTGAATCTGTACGTGCCGTACGTTCTGTTTATTTTATTGGTAATTCAATACTGGTCTCAACACTTAACCCTTTATCGGGCGAAGAACTATATTTGGTAACTTCAGTGGATATCTCTGGGGGGGGGGGGTAATATTTCGAGAAAAAAAGTTGCAAATTTACTCTAAATCTAAAAGAAAAAAGTCGCAGATTTAAGAGATTTAAAGTGGCAAATCTGCGAGAAAAAAGTTGCAGATTCCCGAGAAAAAAGTGGGGGAAAAAAACAACCTTTTTCTTCCAGATTCACCACTTTAAATTTCATAAATCTGCACATTTTTTTCCTCGTAGATTTGGCACTTTAATCTAGTAAACTTTTTTCTCAAAATATTACCCCCCTCCCCCGGGTCCGTATGTTTTTTGTTTTTTTTTACACATTCTGGCTCTATGTAATTTCCTCCAATATTCCCTAGGGTTGAAATTTGGAATTTGCAAGTATTTCAATGAGTGCCCTATTAAGGGTTAACTGCAATAAACCTGTTTTTGTTCTCTTACTGACAGACTAAGCTCAAAATAATACAAAGACTGAGGGCATGTGACTATAAAGTGGTACATTTTTACAGCTTTAAAACATTTGAAATTTATTTGGAGGCTTTGTAAAGTTATATTGTTGTGTAGTTTCATTTTGGTGTTGCCCAGTAATTATACCAAGATGACCAACACTTTAAAAACAGACTATATAGTAGGTGGTAGCAGTAAGAGAGGCACGCGAATCACATGACAGTCACCAGATCCATGACTGTTGTGGTTTTTATCAGCAGCTCTAAGTGTAGCATTGATTACAGGATTTACCAGCAGACAGAGGGCTCTTTAAGGAAGAGGGCTGGACGTGTACTGAAGGGGATAATCTCCTTGTGTAGATGAAAACATGCATTCCCCTCACTGAAATAACTTCAAATCCACTCAGATTTCATGGGAAACTACTCACTTGCTCCATGTCTAGTTGTTAATAATGAGGAACTTACATGGATGAAACCATTCTTTTATTTTTTAGCTTTCCCCAGGGCAATTAAGAAAAGACTAGAGTTAGAATTTGATTTTCTCTGACCATAAAGATATAGAAAGACATAAAAGAGTACTTACTGGACTTGTCTGTAGTGTCATCATACTCCACCAGAAAGGAGTAACCGTTGTTCCAGATCTGTTGGCAGGTGTAAGGGTCATAATTGGTGACCAGAGGCTTCAGCTCCGAATCGAAGACGCTCTTTCGCACAACGATGTCGATGGGAGACTGACAAGCCCCTCCTGGTACCGCGAGGGGTCCCTGCCACATGGGATGCACTGGAGAAAGGAAGGGAGGAGAGGAGAGGAGAAGAAGACGGAGGAGAGGAAGTAAATCAAAGAGAAACTCAAACTCTCAGAATTTACACTGCAAATGTAAGAAAAAACAAAAAACAAACTGGAAACTGGAAAATGCTGACACCTACTTTTCATGTTGTATTCTGCTGCCTCCTGCATTTTAAGACAGTCCATTTTGAAACAGAAAAATCAGTTGCCTTATTAAATGTATACAAAAGCTACACGTGTAAGTGCCAGGGTGGCACACACTATCCTTCTTCCTTCAGCCGTTTCAAGGAACTGAATGAAAAAGGAGCAAGTGAGCAATTGTACTTCCTTCTAGTCCTGTTACTTTTTTTTTCCTAAAAGGAAATTACAAAATATGAGGGCTGGCTGTACAGAAAGTGACACGCGGAATGTCCTGGCACGCCCCCAGCTCCCCTCCACAGCGGGGGAATCAGACCAGGACCTCTGGCCGGTCAAACCCCCAGCTAAGGCCAACCACTGTCAACCAACCTGACTTATAATTACCCCAAGTTCCGCTGGCTTCCCTTCCCTCCTTCCTTCTTATTTTTCGTTTACCCTTGAAATCCACCCAAAAAACATTAACTGCACATATAAAATGTTCTACTTATAAAAACTGGAAAAGCTTAATTATTTAAAAAAAAAGGTTTTCCACCCCTCATGACCAACATCTAGAGAAAAAAAGTGTTGTTGTCAAAGGGCACAAAAGCAGCGCAGTCTTTTGTTTTCCTCTCCATTCATCCGGCACGGGGCTTAAGGTTTCCAGTGAGCTAAGCTGAACAGGTCTGACTGGGAGATGACCTTCATCTTCATCAGATTTCAGCGGCTCCTCCTGGGGGAGTTGGCTGCCTGACTCTTATTGCATGGACACACAATAACTACTTTCAAAGCCACTCATGCTCACTCACTGAGAAACTGTCAGCTGTGAAGTTATTGTGATTCGTGGCAAGTCACTGTGTCACTCTTTAGTGCTACTCAAAGTGTCACATAATCACCAGATGTAACCAATCAGATAATGATGTGTTAGATGTAGGGTTGCCAAAAGTATCGATACTCAAAAAAGTATCGATACTAAAACGTTGTAAAGTTTGAAATGATGCCAGTATGCCTCACTATGCACTGTATCACTTCCCTAAATTTTCTGCGAAAGAACATCCGGGTAGTTGAGGCAGAGCAATCGAGCACAGATACACAGAGCGTCTCAGTTTTCTGCCCTCGATTGCTCTGCCTCAACTACCCGGATGTTCGTGGCAGAAAATTGAAATTGAATTTTGCTAACTGAATTTGAATTGTGAGAACTGAATGTTCAGTTCCAAACTAAAAAAAGTAAATTCCAAAATACTATTCAGATTCAGTTTTTCAATGCAATGATTCGAATTGAACAATTCAAATTCAAATTATGTGATTCAAATTCAGTTTTTTAATGCAATTATTCGTGTTAAGCAATTCAAATTCAGATATAAATAATTCAAATTCAGTTTCTGGTGGCACATATTGCAGCCCATAAATTTACCCTCTAAAATTGGTATCAGTCTCAAAAACCCCATATTGGTGGGCCCTAGTTTTTACCTGGGGGATGGGGAAAGCAGAATGTCTCCTTACAAAGAAAATTAGCATGAGGCCAGATCAAAGGTCAGTAGGTTGACCTCGTTTTTAATTGACCACTTCAATGCAAAACCAAAAGCTCTATCATAAAGCCTTGGGCAGACAGTGAATACAAGCTTGTTAAAGTTAAATATGAACTCTGTTTATTGTCATGGTTGAACATAACAGCTCTACTGCCCTGGCCTATTTTTCCACTTTCAACCACTTCTTTGGCATGTCAACTCTGAGGCTGATGTTTCTGGGTGTGGTGAGGAAACTGTTGGGACTCGTCAGACAGGTTTGTGTGTCTAGATTATTCCATAGGCACATCAAGCTCAAGGGGATGACTCGGGATTGTGAACATGTTAATTAATCCTATAGCGACTCACTAATACAGCAAAGATGGCCTAATATTGATGTCTGACAAAACTTCAGCCTACTCAAGTACTGTACTAAGACATTTACCAGTTTTTTTACTTTGGAAAGTGAGACAAACAGAAATTCCCAAAATCATCGTATGTCAGAACTCTATTCTGTGTGATCTTCTGAACTAATTTAATATTTTTTCACTTCCAGTCACTAAGCTACCCCCTTTAACAGCCTCCCACTTTGGAAAGCTCTGATCTATTGATGACCACATGTCCCAAATTCTGGAGGGTCACAAACTGTGAGCAGTTGTCCTGAAACTGGAATTCTGTCAGTTTGTCCAGAAAATGAGACTTAACCAAGTTTTGATAATATGACTTAATAACACATCAAATTGCCCAGAGATGGACACTGTTATGTCCTACATGAATTACAGATTCAGTGGTGAGTTTTACATTTGACTGATATTATTTGATGACCTGTAATGTACTGGAGCTCTTTTCTCGTCTGGTCACCTTAGGTTTACCCTATAAAATTTTATGTTAAATATTTTATGTTGCACCTATCATATGTCAGTCTGCTGGAGACATGTAACAGACAGCAATAAGGATATAACAGTGTACAGTCATGGAAAAAAATTATAATATATATTACATAATATAATGATATTAGTTATCATTATATTTGTCCAAAATGTACCTTTAGTTGTACCAGGCATTAAAATGAACAAGAAATTGATGAAAACAAGGGTGGTCTAATAATTTTTTCATGAGTGACACAAAAACTACTTACAAACTGAGAAAAACAGCTTTAAAGTTCTTTAACTTGTTTTAACTGGCCAGCCAAGTTATATGTAGATAAGTGATATGACACTTATTTCTACATGTATTGATGATGTCATTTTTATGCTCAAAAGTCATGATGATTTATTTGACCTTTGACCGCAAAAAAACGTTGTTACTGCACTTTGGTTTTGCTGTAAAAGGTTCTAATAGTAATGATAAACAGAGTGCAGTAATTACAATGTTGTGGGTGGGCTAATCATTTTTTCCCTGACTGTAGATGTGATGAAGACAATAAAGGCGATTAAAGACACAGTCTGTGTGGAATGGATGTATACATTATGTACACACCTGTACATATGCAGTGACCTGACATAGCCTGACATAGCCTATGTAGGTCAAAGGACTCCAATAATCTCAATGGCCCCTATAGTGATATCACTGTGGAAAAACTGGAGCTGGTGGTCTGTCTCAAAAACAGCCCACTAAACTGAATGTGTTTGATCCAGATCCAGTGATGACGGAATCCAGTCCGGGCTTTCCAAAGCTCTCCATGCACGTTTTCGGACGACAACAAAAGTGAACATTAACAAATACTGTGTGACCCATAATGAGAGGCCTGGTAACCTCAAAGGGACCCAAAACCAACCCGCAGCCGTGCTGACACACACACACAGGGGACATTTAAATGTTTTAGCCGTTAAAATGTTCCCTTTGAGGCTGAATGACAATGAGCTGCAGTGTGGACACGGTGGAGACACGATAAACAGACACACAGCTGGGACACAGTACTCACTCTGAGACAGGACATATTTGCTGGAGCACGCCGAGAGGTTGCATCTCCTGACGGCTGTTATCCGGTGACTCCTGGCCCGTCTGACGAGCTGTCGGTGGAGCTGAGCAGCGAGGGGTCTTATTGCGGATGTCAGAGACACCATGGTGGTTAAGCTAACGTTCAGAGCGGCTACACCAAGCGTCTTTTCGCGGCACTGCTTTAGATAAGCTAGTGGTTAGTAAAACCTGTTTAACCCCTTTTAAAGTTGGAGGTAAAGAGAAAGTTCCGCGAGGAGCCTGTTCAAAACAACTATCGGCGGCTGGATCTGCTCTGTCTCTGCCCTCTTACCGTGAGCCTGGAGGCGGGGAGGAGGGGGCAGGCTTTAGTTTAGCACACATTCAAAATGTGACCGCAAAAACAACAACGTTCCTCCTGAAGCGATAGCGTCACTTTAACCCGGTTAAATAGTGCCCCTGCCTGCGTAGACACACGATAAATGATAAGATGGGGTCGCTGTTTGAACACTGTTGACTCTGCAGGACTGACGGGGGAGAGGGGGGTCACAGCGCCGACCAATTAGCGGCCTCCTCTGAGGGGCGTTAGCGATGATGATGATGATGAGGATGATGATGGGTCAGACAGACTTCATACATCTGTGACAGACGAAAACAATCACATTTTGCAATGATCAGTGGCGGTTCTAGACCCGTTTTACTGTGGGGGACAAGGAGGGGGCAGTGTTTAATCAGAGGGGCCCATTAAAAAACGGCAAAGATTATATTTAGGCATTCATAGCCTTTATTTTAGCCTCACATAAAATTTATAAAACAGAAATTATCCAAGTCTAATTCTATCCTTTACAAAAACAAGTGATTTGCTAAATAAGAACTGCCTTCATTTGCCTAGGCTTCAGCCTAGTCCTTTTTCTGTTGCTGTCTGATGGATTCTTTTGTAAAAAACATGGTTGTATTTATTATTATTTTTTTAACCAAAATAAAGCATTCATTTATTCATTCTTTCATATATTAGCAATGTAATGATAATACAAAAGGAAATGTTACAGCTGTTGTAATGAAGCAAATCTGATCTACGTCGTAGATTAGAGGGCAGTTCAATCAAAATAATAGAATATAGTTGTAAAAAGTATGAGTACAAAGTAGTATAGCATATAGTACTATAATGTAGCATATAGAGTACAAGTACCTCTAAATTGTACTGAATGACAGTACTTGAGTATATGCAGTGCTTCAGAAAAAGATTGGCCAAATTTATATCATAGGCTATTTTTAATTTAAGATATGTTTTTATTTAAATGTGCAATTTATGGAGCTTTGATTTAAAAAAGGTACGACTGTTATACAGTATTTATGTTCACTTAAATAAAACAGTTTCAATAAAACTACTTGTGACATGTCATATTTGGCTTTGACTTTGACTGAAAATTTGCTCTTACTTTGTGATAAAATATCAGGATATATATCTTATATTGATATTCAGTGTAAATATATCAGCATATGACTTTTGGTCCATATCGCCCAGCCCTAACTCAAGTACTGTACTCAAGTACAGCTTTGAGGTACTAGTTCTTTCTTGAGTATTGATAGTGAAGTGACATTTGTTTAAATTAAACCTCATAACAGTATGTTAAGAATATAATGCTGATTGCCGGCAACTGTATGGTAAGGCAACAGTGCCTGCCATGAAAAAGGTCTTCTCTGAATCATGTTCTGCCTGGGTCTTTCAACTGTTCATGCAGATGCTGCACCTTTAAACTTCATTTTTGCTTCCATCATCTTCATTCTGTATCTTTGCCCATCATCCTTTGGGGATCATTGCACTTTCATCTTATTCAACATTTCGACATTCAGCTTGTTAGTAAAGTCCTGTGTGTGTCTCTGTGTGTGTGTATAGTGTTGCAATATGGTTACTGTTGAGAATGTCACATTGTGTACAGAGCTGACCACATGACTGCCAGACTAAAACCCCTGAACTGGGAAAACAATATAAACAACAACATGGGACATGGATTTTCTATGTAATTTAACCCTTTGATGCACAACATGGGTCTAAAGTGACCTGACTAAGTTTTTATATTCTATATCTTTGCAATAAATTAATTTCATCATTCAGTATTTCAGGTTTTCCTCAAATTTTTGATCATCATAAATCCAAATTTTTTGTTTTCATTTCTTACTTTTTGAATAAAAACCCTTTTTTTTTAACACTACGCTTCTAATGCACAAGTTCATTTTTGACCCATGTTGTGCATTAGAAGGTGTTTATATGTTGTCACCAATTCAAAACCTGACAAAGAAGACACAAATAATAACTATCCTATTTTGTTAAATTGGTGTTTTTCCAATGGAAATTATTATTTGGTGGCTCTAATAAGTCTCAAATGTTAAAATATGTGATTTTCCAATGTAGTCTGGTGGTTCTAACAAATAAGACAATATAGTTACACAAATACTCAAATTGTTCATTTAATGTATCACTTTTTGTATCTCTACGCGTCTAACGCAATCTAATGTCATTTTTGACTCGTGTGTAAACTTGATGTAATAATAGAAAAACTATTTTTCTTCATAAAGTATGAAACTAAAATTGATATAATGATCTGTTGTCATAAAAAAAAAAGATAAAGATATTCAAACACACAGCCAGCATTAAATAACATGGGGAATGAATGCAGGGCATTTTTTACCTATGTTGTGCATTAGAAGGTGTTTATATGTTGTGCATCAAAGAGTTGTTAAGTGTTAACTTAAGAGGATTTTGTAAACTTTCAGATATTCATGATAAACAGGCCCTCAAAACAATTCCAAACCTAACATTCTAAAATTATATTAACTTAACATATAGATAAAACATTTGTTTGAGTTATTCCCCTTATACAGGCTTCACACAGGGTTCCTATGATTTTTCAGAAGTGTAACTCCAGCACTTTTCAGCCATTTTATAGCACCTTTCAGTTGTGGTAGATTACATATCTATATACAGTATGAACAATAAACGGGTGATTCTCATGAACATGGTACAGCTCATAGCAAAATTCCAAGAGCATTGAATACATATTTTCTTTGACCCTTTATAACATATACAATCTAAAGTCACTGTTTAATATGAATTTATAATTATTTAAAATGATTTAAGGTATTTTCTGACATTACTGTTAAAATTCATTACTGTAACACATTTTTAAATAAAAAAGGAAAGGTTTTTTTCCTTGGCAAGCACTTAAATATGTTAAAGGGTAGCTGTTATCACCAAAATGTATTTTATTAAAATATACACATATTTTAATTCAAAAGATTCTCATCAATTTTTCATTCAGATTTTGTTCTTTATACATTGTTAAAAAACATTGTTTGATTACATTCTGTTCAATTATAAATGTTTAAACAAATGTATAATTATTTTTATGAAGTTTATAAAATATGTATTGTATACGAGTGTGGGGAAACCATGATATTTTTATCTGGATGCATTACAGTAATGAATTTGTGAATCAAAAATATGTTAAAAAATATAGAAAATATTTTAACACAAAACAATGAACTATGCCTCATTAAGGCTATATTGTTCATTAATATAAAAGTGAAATATATTTAGTTTAATAAAGTATGTCCTTATAATCTCCACAGACATAACTTAGACTGGCTTCATGACAATCACCCAAACTGAACTTACCACATAAAATTAGATGTTATTGTATTATAAACAACCACAATTATGGTATGTGACATCATTCTACAGAAGGGTGACAAATTAAAACTGTTTTATATGTTCCACCTGTTTAAGTAGACTTAACATGCAGAATGATTGTATGCAATAATTTTTTGAATCAACACGAAAGAAAAATAACAAGACAACACAAAAAGCCTCTGCATTTGTGAGTTTATTGTCTTCACCAAATTGGTCCAAAGGGCTCTCATAGCCTTTCAACAAGTCAGATCACAATGAAATATGCAATATGGACACTGACACAGGAGTTCGACTGGTGTAGTCAACAGGAGCCCAACTGCTCCACTTTGTGCAGGAGGTTCTCATGTTATTTCAGTGCAAGACTCCACTGCCATCAGATTAACCTCTGCTCTATGAAAAAGAATGTCTGGTTCTGGTCAAACCACTACTCCATCTCCGTTTCTGTCTTTAATAGTCTTAATAAACCGTGGCCTCTTTGCTCAATCATACTAAAGCAACTGTAACATGTAATCAGGCAGCTTAGGAACAGATTTTAGAAGAAAAGGGGACATGCCGGACAAAAGCACCACACTTTTTCCACATGCTCTCTATCACTATAGATTTCAGTTTTTGGTAGGAGCCACTTCATCAAGATTGCAGATCAGAGATGGCAGTCATATAAAATCTATGAGAACCAATCTATCTTCCAAGCCACTTTGAAGGTCAATTTTAGTGTCAAAATATACTTTATTTTTTTTTTATTTTTTTATTTTTTTTAAATCAAGGAATCATTTAAAGCTATTTAAAAGACCACTAGATGATTATATGATCAAATAGATATGTTCATTTTGGCCATGTATTAACTTAATTTTCAACTCAGTTTCTAATTGGTCTGACATATATTAATATAGTTCATATACAGTGCATGTATTCTGAAAAATTGATAACATGAATACATTTAAACTTTATTAGCTTCACTTATCATTTATTACATTTACAACCACAAAGATCTTTGTAATTCCAGTGTGCCAGTGAATACATGCACTGTATGACCCATTATAATAATCATCTAGTGATATTCTCAATAGCTTTAAATAATACTTTGACCCAGAAAATGTATATTTTGACACCAAGATTGACCTTCTAAGTGGCTTGGAAGATATATTGGTTCTCATAGATTTAATATGGCTGCCATCTCCGATCCACATTCTTGATGAAGTGGCTCCTACCAAAAATTGAAACTTATGGTGATGGAGAGCACATGGAAAAAAATTGGTGCTTTTATCCGGCGTATCCCCTTTATTTATCCAAGCCGCCTGACTTTGTTATTAAACTACGACTAGCCTGGATCTAAGCAGCTTGTGCTTAGCCACAGCCTTGAGGATACAGTGCAGTCATTGCAGATTCAAAGGAAGCCATCGAGTGACTTTTTCTTCATTCTCTAAGAGCTGGTCGCCTCACTGTGGCGGTGTTATGGAGGGCATGGTTATGAATTTGCAGCCAAGACATGTTAGTTCTAGAAAAGAGGTAGCAAACTAACCCCCATGGCACAATGTGGCCGAACTCTCCATCAGTGCCTCAGATCACAGACAACAGCATCTACAGACAGACACGTGGGTTTGAGTACCACAAGCTGCAGACACCGCCTGTTAGCTTCCCTTCATAATGACTGCGCTCAATATTACAACCCAAGAAAATGTTTTGGTTTTTAAAACTTCTGTTACCTGACCACAAAGCACAAAAACACCCTGACTTGTATAGCATGAAAAATACAGTACGTTTATAAAAAATACAAAAAAAGCACTTTTTTTTTAACCATCAAGAGAAGCATTTTATAGGGACCAGAACTGAATAACAATAACAAAAGAAGTTGTATGTATCTTTTTCCAAAACATTTTAAAATGTAGAATCTATTTACAGCAACATGTCAGAGCAGAGGGAGTATGAAAGCACAGGGGGGGGGCAGGAAGTGACCAAAGACGAACCAGGGCAGTAAAAGAGGCGTTATATTTAAACCTACTGTCAATCTTGGGTCAAAACGATAAGCGTTCAAAGAGTTCTCAGTCCTTCAGGAGGCCAGGGAGGAGGGGTTAGTCCAGAGCAATGATGTCGTCATCAGTGGGGGCAGCTGCTGCACTTGATTGGTCCGTCCGTGGGCGCTTGGTGGAGGTCTCGCCAGTTTCGGCATCTGAATGCTTTCTCTTAGTGCCGCTGGACGCTGCTGCAGAACTAGACGACGCCCCTTCCTCTTCATCCGAGTCAACGATCATAACATCATCCTCCTCTGCTGGAGCTGAAAGAAGGCCGACAACATCGTTTACAATTGAAAAAGAAGCAGATACAAATTCAGTTTAGAACAAATATTCACATCAAGGTGAGGTGAAAAACTGAAAGAAGACAGAAAACATTCTGAGCTATGATTTTGTGTCGATCTTATAGGTAACTTAAAGTGGATGCAAAGCAGCAGGCCCAGCAAATATCATGTAATAAAAGAGCTGGAGAACCAACAGGTTCTAACATGCAGGTCAGGTCAAACTGCACCACCTACTGGCAATGAAAGTTACTGCAGCAGCATTTTAAAACTGCACCAACTAAAAAGATTAAAGGCTTTTAACTCTATGTAGTTTTGGGCTATTTTGTCCATTTTTGAATCCTTTTCATCCTGCCTGTATACACCACTTAAATATATAAATGCCATGTTGGTGTATATTTTTTTCAGCACAACTTCACCTATATGACCTAATAATAATAGATTTTTTATTCTGACTTACTGGATCAACATTTTGAACCAAAAAGAAACAAAGAAAAACCAACATAAATGTGATCTTGTGATTGTGTGTGATCCTGTCATCCAACTCTGGTTTTTATTCTAGTGTGACTATTTTATTTGTGTCTTGTGTGTTTAGCGTAACAATTTTAGTAATTGTCTCTTTTTTAGATCTTTAGTCCAACATAAATTGTGATTTTGAATCTTTTTTTTGTACTTTCAAAACACTATCATGCAGTACAGTAGGGCTCCACGCTGCTTTGTTTTCTAGTCTGGATGTGATGAAGAAGTCATGCTTTGGAGCTTTTGGTGACTCCAGAGGGTTAAAGAGGACACATTATGCTTAATTCTCAGTTCATGTATTCAACGACTGCTACAATATGAGTAACCTCAACAAATTCAGCCCAGAGTCACCAGATAACACTGTCACTCACCGAAAAACTGGCCAACATTGTACACGTTTTTCTTTGTGATCTCGATTGATTGGTTTATTTTGTGGTCAATAGACTGCCATTCTTAGAACTATTACATTTCACAATAACCCCACTGTTAGTAGACTGAGTAGATTCATTTTGTGAAACTCAAGGAAGCATCCTTGACTTCGAGAAGCACCAACTGTCTCAGGGCTGCTTCTCTAAGTCAAGGATGCTTCCCTGACTCATTGGTATAACACACAGATGGAACGAGTGTGCAGGTGTGCATCATTGCAATGGGACAGGTCCTATGTTCAATTCAGCTCTACAATTTCAAAACCAGTGCATGACATGGATGTGGCTTTGGCATCAGTGCTTTTTAATATTCATTATCTTTAACCACTTATCCGCACTCGGGTCACATGGGGCTGGAGCCGATCCCAGCTGACATTTGACAGAGACGAGGTACACCCTGGATAGGTCAGCAGACTGTCAGAGCTGACACATAGAGACAGACAATCATTCACGATCTCATACACTCCTACGGGCAATTTAGAGTCTCCAATTAAACTTAGGCTGCATGTCTTCTGAATGTGGGAGGAAGTACCCGGAGAGAACCCACTACTTTATACATGTTTTTTACTAATTAAATTCTAAAAAATTAAAAAATAATTATTGTTTTCTTAATAGTATGCTGCGCCAATTTGTCGGTGGAAATTTTCTAAAAACTCCCATGAGATCATTGTGCGCAAAGCATTATGGTACACAAGGCGAGCGGAGGATATACATGAGCATCCTTGGAAATTCCTCGAAAGAAGGACCTTGTCCGCTGTAGAATTCAGAGGATCCTGGACCTGGGAGAAGTCCTTTGGCGGATGTCGATGACTTGGCAGGGGCTAGGCTAATAACATGTTGACACCTCTCCAGACATAGTTATCAAAATCATAGAAAGTAAACATTACATGGAAAATTGTACACTTTTTCGGACAGCTTATTCTTTGCATCTTGTTCACTTCTGGTGCTTCATCGAATTGGTCTATAACAAACACGTCACACGCAGCTGGCTGATGTAAACATGGAGGCCACTGAAGTTAGCATTTATGGTTTCATTTATGGAAACTGAAGTGAAAACCAGTATATTTGTGAGCAGATCATAACGAGAAAAACCAACTGACTCATCTCACAAGAGAAAATTTTGTCTTTGGTATTATTTTGAAAGACACCGAATGTGATTTGATTGTAAACAACCTGATTATCCTGGCAAAATTCTTCATCCACACATCCAAATGGAGGAAAACAAAACCACTTTTTTATGTTTTTAAAAAGACTCTTGTGGACAATCACCTCAGTGAAACTAATGAAACAAACATGCACTGTCTCTGCTTGCAGCATATAAAGATCTTAAAATATTCATAGAGCCCTAATTGTTATGTGGGATGTAGGATGTATTGACCCGTTTATTTCTTCTTTTTTTTCCCTTAAAATATTTTTTTTTTTACATTTTCTTTAAGCTATTGTTTTTTCTTTCTTCTCTATATTATTCTATATACATTATTTATTATGTGCCCTGCTGAGAGGTGTTACTTGTTGTGAATATGCCATGACGTTTTGTACATGACTCTTTGTGAATACATTTTTTTTTTAAGTTTTTAAAAAAAGATTGTGCTTAGAGGTGTGTGTGTGTGTGTGTGTGTGTGTGTGTGTGTGTGTGTGTGTGTGTGTGTGTGTGTGTGGATGCAGCATCAGAGCCAGTGGTGGGATCGTATCAAGCAATAACTTAACAGAACAAAGACAGTCCTGCTCAGTATTTAACAGAGACAGGACCGCATTAAATCAGAAGCAGTGTGAGGTGATCTAAGAAGAAAACAAAGGTGTTTCTTCTGCTGACCTTTAGAAGAGGTGGATGGCTGGGCGGAGTCCTTATTGCCGTTGGTGATACTGTTAACCTCTTCCTGGTTAGCCTGAGGGGGCGGAGCTTTGTCTGGAGCCTCACCTACAACTTCAAACTCCACATCCCGCTCTAGTTCCTCACTGCCAATGAAGCCACACACAAACAGCCTTTTTTTAAAAATTTTGTTCACTTGAGAGTCACCATAGAGATATATTAACATGAGTACATTAAGCTGTGCACAATGGATTTAATTAATACAATCGTATGTACGTACATGTGCAGGACATTAACAAGGAGTGTGTAGTCTTGGAGGAAGTCATCAACTTGGAGACGGCTGCCGTTACGAATCCCAAAATCAGCAAGAAATTTGCTGTTGTTGGCTGTGGAGGGACGGACAAGGTAGGAGTTACACACACACACCTGATTACAAGTATGTGTTTGTAGCACTGCACATTTGTGGACAATCCAATCATTCAGAACTAACACTTACTCATACACACCACTCACATATGCATTAAAGTTATTTGTTTAACTGTTGCATTTATTTCTTATTACTTTCTATGTAGATGCACTCCCCTACAAAATCCTCATGATTATGATTATAAAAATGATTAATTATTTCCAAAAGAGCTATTTAAAGTCATTTGGTGAAAAATCCTGTATTTTTTCACATCACACAATATCACAATTTCAGGGTATTTAGTTAGCCTGGCTAACTCCAGACTATATCACAAATGAAATATAGTCTGGAGACCACCTATTCATTTTTTGGAGGCGTGGTTTACGACCCTCCAGAGGCGTATATTGGGCGCTAAGAATGTCTATCATAAGCGTCTGTACGTAGCTCTTAGCCAATCGCATCAATTATACCAGATGACGTACGTTGAGACCACAACGACCAGGGTCTCGCTAAACCCCATTAGCTTAGCCACTAATGGGGCTAGTTGGCGGATTAGGCTTTTGCCAAATCCTGTTTCTCAGCAAGGCTAAAACATCCTTTTTGGTGGTGATAAAGGAGTGTAAAGCTAAACGTTCTTCTTTTAAAAAAAACTTTTGCTCTAAACTATTTAAAACGCCGTCTACAGCTAGATCCAAAGAGAGCTTGGCGTCTGCTGCTGCCATGTTGGATCCGTAAGCAAACTACAAGCTTCTGTCTGTCCAGTAGTATGCGTCATCGTCTTGCTGTCCCTCCCCGTTCTGTGATTGGATACCAAAAGCAGGGCTAAGAATTGGCCATGGACACCATGCCACCTTGCAGTTCAAAACGAAATTGAGTGTGCAAGGCAGCATGGGAATAGCCAGATTAGTATTTAGTAGGGGTGCACAGTATTGGAAAATACTGTCAACTCTGCATATTATCCTCTCTGTTGTGAATCCCATCCACGTAAGCACTATGACAAAATGTTGCAATCTGAAACTGCACATCCAACTCACAAAACAGAACATGGAGGCACAGCTCACTAATCGTGTCAACAGAGGTCATTTTCATTAAAAGCTTCTTTAATCTCTCGTCTGGCCAGAATGTATTCAGACTAGATGCTGTAATAGCAACCCCCCTCTGTCTGAATGTGATTCACTGCTTTCCATGTCCCCCCCCTACCTTACCTTCTGTCTCTCCTTCCTCTGAGGAGATGAGGATGGTCCCTTTTCCATCCTCTATCTGAACATCTGGAGCCACCATGCCGAACCGCTCCTTCAGGATCTGATCAAAACAACATGTAAATGAGGCGGTAGTAAACATGACACCAACTGAGTCCATAGGAAAGCTTACAATACAACTAGGTGTCAAAATCGGCTCTATGGGGTTCAGGATTTTTGTGAAAAAATGACACCAACATGTCATTGATGCAGGTGTGTGTGTGTGTGTGTGTGTGTGTGTGTGCGTGCGTGTGCGTGTCAAGGTTATTATAGTTAGCGAAAACTAACAAAATAATGAAAACTAGAAATCGAAAAACCATTTTCGTTAACTGAAATAAAAACAAGAGTTTAAAAAAAAATAAAGATCACTAACTAACTGTATCTTGTGGTTACAAAACTAACTAAAACTATAGCGAAAATGTCCTTCGTTTTCGTCTGTCAACTTTTTTCAAACATAATCCAGTCTTCCGGGAAAAGTGCGAGTGAAATTACCGTAATGACACCATATTGGTTGGAAAGAGAAACTTCTCAGCTTTCAGAAAACATTGAAATTTTCCCGATAGCGCAACCCGTTTAGTTATTATGGTAAAAGTGTCGCCGGCGCCACACTCTGTGAACTTTGGATGTTGTGCTTTCACTGTGTTCAAGTGAAAGTCTTCAATTCAACCATCATATTACAAATCACATGTTTTTGCGGTGGTGCTGAAAATCCAGCAGCAGCAGCAGAATACATGTAGGGAAAACACTGCATAATCCTTTTTGGTTGATATGAAATGTATTTATTTAGCTCCAACTAAACAGCTGCTGGTTAGTGAACATACAGGAACACATGGTGAATATGTTTACTGAGACTGGGACATCTACACTCCAACCAAAATTCAAAACACCCAGAACTGTAAGAGTTAATAACCTTATTGGGGCTGAGATAGATAAACCAAAGGAAATAAAGGCAAAATTTATTATGACCTCTTTGAATCTCGCACCAAACACATAGCCCATTACAAAAAAACTAAAACTAACACTAAAACTAAGCATTTTCTAAAAATAAAAACTAAACTAAAACTAGCAAACTCACTCTAAAAACGGATTAAAACTAACTGAATTTGAAAACAAAAATTCACAACAAAACTAAAACTAATGAAAAAAACATAACTATTATAACCCTGGTGTGTGTGTGTGTGTGTGTGTGTGTGTGTGTGTGTGCGCGTGTTCAAAAACAAGCTTATCATATTACCCTGTCCTGCAGAGAGAGGACCATGGTTTTGTGGACGTTGAGTTTGACTGTGACTTCAGGTTTGCTGGCGCAGACGTAGCAGTTGGCGCTGGGAGGATCCAGGATACATGGGACCAGCAGCTTCTTCCTGAGGTTTGGACACTTGTTCAGGAAGATCTGAAGGCAAGGTCAAAAAGAAAAGGAAAAAAAGACCGGCATGAAATGCTGAAAAACAGAGCTAGCAAAAAGAGTCTACGCTATATCCATTTTCTCAAGTGACAGTGTTGTATGTTAAAGCAAATAAGCAAAAATATGAACAATGTGCTTTGTTTATTACCAACTGCATCAACATCTTTTTTATAAACCAGAAACCATATGGGGTCCTTCCTACATCAGCAAAAGATGTGGCAGCTAACATCGCTTAATATTGGCATTTCATTTACCATGTATGAGAATATTCTTATTAATACTACTCAGTGAACAAGACCACGTGAAAGCCTAGTATACGGCTGCCCACGCTTGGTCAATGTGATTTTGTGAAATGTGATTTTGTTTTCGGTAAAGATTACAGAATAGTACATAACTTTCAAACCAAAGTGAGAGCTGTGTCCGCATACTCAGCACAACGTCAAACATGTTCCCCGGTGGGTGTTGGCCTCCGCCAGGGTTGCCCCTTGTCTCCGATTCTGTTCGTGGTCTTCATGGACAGGATCTCAAGGCGAGAAGAGATCCGGTTTGGTGACCTTAGAATTGCATCTCTGCTTTTTGCAGATGATGTGGTTCTTTTGGCTTCATCAGACCGGGACCTCCAGCACTCATTGGGGTTGATACAAGCAGCTGAAATGAGCTTCCTCCGTAGGGTGGCTGGGCTCAGCCTTAGAGAAAGGGTGAGGAGCTCAGACATCCGGCGGGAACTCGGAGTAGAGCCGCTACTCCTTCACGCTGAATCTGGTAAGGATCCTCCTGGGCGCCTCCCGTTAGAGGTGTTCCAGGCACGTCCAACTGGTAGGAGGCCCCGGGGAAGACCCAGAACACGGTGGAGGGATTATATCTCTCGCCTGGCCTGGGAACGCCTCGGGGTCCCCCAGGAGGAGCTGGACGTTGTGGCTGGGGAGGGGGCTCCTGGAATGCCCTGCTTAACCTGCTGCCCCCGCGACCCGGCCCCAGATAAGCGGACGAGGATGGATGGATAGATAACTTTCAAGCCAACTGTGTAATAGGCCCTTGTGTTATCCCGTTTAGACTACTGCAACTCGCTACCGGCGGGTCTTCCTGCTGCACCACCAAGCCTCTGCAGAGGATCCAGACGCTGCAAGTCTGGTCTTCAACCAGTCCAGGAGAGCTCATGTCACTCCGCTCCTCATCTCTCTGCACTGGCTCCCGGTCACAGCCCGCATCAAATTCAAAGCCTTGTCTCTTGCCTACAAAATAGCAACGGGCCCCTTCTTATCTGAACTCCCTTGTTCAGGTCCACAAACCCTCTGGCCCACTACGCTCCTCCAGTGAAAGACGTCTGGCTCCTCCGCCGCTGAAGGCCTCTACATCTCAAACCAGACTCTTGGAACCAACTTCCAAACTCCAGCCGTCACGCTGAGTCCTCCTCAATCTTGAAGAAGAGACTGACGACCAACTCTTTACTGAACACCTTCACTCTTGATCTACACTGACGACTATGACAAGTATCTCACTGACCGCTCTTGCGACCTATAAAGCACTTGTGCACTCACATAAAGCACTCGAACTTGACCCACAGCACTTACTCTTGCTATGTTTCTTGACTTCATCCTTGCTTGTGTTGTATTAACTGTCATTTGTTTGTCACTTTGGATAAAAGCGTCTGCTAAATGACATTGTAGAAATGTAGAATTGTATAACTGGAAAGTAAAGCAGTAGTAGTAATGGACACTTGGTACTAACCGTGCGACAGGACTCCAATTCTCCAGAGAGGATCTTCAACCCCTCCAGCACGATGAGTCCAGCGATGACAGCGTTGGTTGTAGCAATAGCTGGGATGATGTTACCCGCCATGGCTGAAACAAACAAAAAACAAATACACAAATTTAAGGGAATTTATCTGAAACTGCACTACAACTCCTGGTTGAAAGACGCGAGACAACCAACTTACACTTTACATCGAAGAGACTCTTCATGTTCATGCTAAAGATGTGCATCCGCAGGTTGGCTGCAGCAGTAACAAAGTTCATGGCTGGAGGATCGTCCTGACAACAAGAAGAGACGGTGAAGGCCCCAAACACACCACAATCTGTCTCAATTAGGGATGTCACGATAACAGATTTTCTTGGTGCAATTATTGTCAGAGAAATAATCACAATATTACGATTATTTTTGCATTAAATAATTTCACACTACTATGAATAAGTTAAACCACATGAACACTCCTTATAGGTTTTTTTTTTTATTTCCCTCTTTGGATGCTCTCATAACAAAATAATATAGCAAGAATGTAAAGTAACCAAAAAGTCATGTTCAGCTTTATGCAACGTTACGTGAACTTGTCTCGTTGCACTATATGCCAAATCAGTGTCACGCGCAAATAATGGCAAATGACACGGTGAGTATTTTCCACCAATTCATTGTTATGTTAGGTAAACATTGACATGACTTAAACCAGTTACTATTTACCTTTACGTTGTCGTACAACGCCAGGTGGTTATCCTGCAGGTGTTGAAACATGTTGGATGTGTTGCCTGTTTTAACGGCAACTTTTTTGTGGCATTTTTTCCACCTGGGCAGACCATTTCAATAATGACACCTTGATCATTTTTGGGTAGCCAAAACATTCCCACACGGAGGATTTTACATTTTTTTGGAGGGAATAGCTCTTCCCCTTCCATGCTTTACCTCCTGTCACCTCCATCTGCAGCTGCACCGACCCAAAACAAAGCAACACAAGTGGTGACACGCGGTTGTTGTGCAACTTTATTTTCGTTCCGGGTGAGTTGCGCTGATGTACCAAAGTGGTTCCAGCATAATCTTTTCCGGAAATTGCCGGTATTTAGGAAATGTTATGATTAACCAATTGTAACGTTTAATACCGCGATTAATGGTGAAAACGGGTAACCGTGACATCCCTAGTATCAATAACATTTTACTTCTGCTGTGCAGTCTCTAACAAGAAACCTGAAAAGGTCAACAAACTCAAGAGGAATTTCCTCTTTTTTTGTGTTTGTTTTTTACACCATTGAGTTTTTACAATCACAGACATCCATGTATGTGGTTCTCAGCATTTTCTGTAAGAACATTATATTCTTCTCAGATTTTGATGTGTACAAATATCCCTTCTAGCCATTTATGTTTCTGTTGTACCTTGTCCCACACAAGCTCAGCTCCTTCCCCCTTCTCCTGCAGCTGTAAACGGAGAGTCTCCACGCTGTGCTGGAACAGCTGGCAGAGGGCCCAAACACCAAGGACCTGCTGGTCCTTCAAACCTGAACCCACAGACTCTTCCTGGGGACATGCTGGGGCACATAAACAAGCAAAATTGAACATAAAGACAGTACCAAAGACAGAAAAGGGGGATACAGGCAGACCATGGCTATGCCTTTATACACGCAATAATATGACGAAGGTTATTGTAGGGAGATAAGGTAGATAAGCAAGCAGCAATCAGGCCCAAAATTAATTTATCTAAAAGTTAAAATTATCTCTGACATAAATCTTTAAACAGACCTACCACTGTTCTTTAGCTGCTGCCAGTCCAGAGGTATAGGAGCTTTCCTCTTCTTCCACAGCTTGTCCATGGTCAGCAGGTACATGATGTCATCTTTGAAAAGCTGGGACATGGAGCCAATCAGTAACAATTAAACAATCTTGTTTATCTTCGTCTTTTAACATACTAACACGGCACTGGTTAAATCACTCAAACTGATGTTAAATGTGCAAATAGAATCCATTTCCCACAAACACTGTTAATTTCCATCTGCATGTTACTACAATGGATGAAAGGGAAACAAGCGATTTCCACTCCTTAAATGAATAATCCCATTTATATGTTGTCTTTAAAAGTAGTTTTCATGTAAAATGATGCGCTTTGGCTCATCTCCAGCAAGACACAATGGAAACAAATTTAAACTCCACTATGTACGAGTCAAACAGGGAAATAGGCGCACCGCCACAGAATGGAGACCAACCGCCACAAAATGATTGTTTTTTTTCCCTCTCTAGGGGATAAAAAAAAAAAAACATGGTTGGACAGAAGAGCAGCGCTGCTTTGGGATCTATAACGTTAGCCTATGCACAGAAAACACCACATTCACAACAAAAAAATGTTTTACAATGAACTCTCCAGTAACGTTAAGGCATATTGAATGGTTGCCGCAAATGCCGTTAGATTAACAGTTTAAAACCACAGGTGGGGCCCAAAGTTTGGGTATACTGCACATTCACAACATCTGCATTTAGATTTCTGATACAGTTCAACATGTGCGATTTGTCTGACTGACTGGTACCTTGTTGAAGAGTTTGACAGCATCGTATCCTGTGGAGCGGGCCCATTCCTTGGTGGAGACTCGCTTGATGTCCCCGTCCTTTTCTGAGGCTGTGGCGCGAGCTGCCGTATCTTCAGGATTCCCTGTTCACACAAGAATGGATAATGAAAAAGCTTGAAATACACAAACTTTTGCCAGGAATGTAGCATATATAAGACCTACTGAAATTCAAGCTGGAACTAATTTGTGAAACAAATGTATGGGATTAGAGCGCCGACATAAATTGCACACTTGTAATGCGACCTGCGCAAATCAAACATCCGTTCGCACTAGGGCTGCACGATTCTGGAAAAAATGTGAATCACAATTTTTCTGCTTAGAATTGAGATCACGATTCTCTGGCACGATTTTTTTTCACAAAATGTTTATTGCACTGATGAACTTTGACAAAACAAAAAAATTTGTGCTTTGGCAAGGGCGTAGTATTTAAATCATTGGAAGATAAATTACTTTAACAAAAATAAAAAATAAAAATTGAGACATGCAGTCACTTAACAGTCTGATTTCCTTAGAACGTAGAGTGTATGTTGTACAGTGTTTATTGGGGCCATATCTTTGGCTAGGTGATATGTGATAGCTGTTGTGATCTCCTTATGTCTACTGGAGTTTGGTGGGTATGCCGTTGCATTGTACAAGGTTCCGGTTATTGATGTCTGTGTTTGTTTCTTGCCTTGTACGGCTTCATCATGCTGTACTTTGTGGTGACGTTTAAGGTGATTGTAGAGATTTGTAGTGTTGCCTTGCGGCGCCGCAACGAGGGCAAAACTCACTTTACAATGCACCTCACACTGTTTGTCATCGTCTGGCTGAAATCCGAAATACTTCCACACCGCCGAATATGAATTTTGGGCACGAGGTCGGTTCGGGACGGTGGGTGACTCTCGCCACTACAGCTTGGGTTTTCTTCGCCATCCATTCAACCCTCATTACCGGTGACTTTCCTCCGCTTTAGCTAACTCTTTCCAAAACACTGCAGGCGGGCGTCCTCCACTGAATCACGTGTTAACGTAAAGATGCTTTACCATTGGTTGAGGGAGGAGGCAGCGGCAGTGCTGCGTTTGGGGGCGCTTGAAAAAATCTGGGAGATAATAGGAGCATTTGTTTCTGATGCAGCTCCAGATATAAAATGCTTCAGAATCAACGTGTGTAGAAATTAGATCACGTGTATGTGTGAATCGAGATCGCGATTTTTTAACAATTTATCATTCAGCCCTAGTTCGCACATATTGTTTTTTGAACGCTTTCAAATCACTCGTGACCTATTTTGTATCCAATGCTGAAAAAAGATGAAAAGCCTATGCTATCTCAATGTATTCAATATGGACATTTACCAAATCAAACACTATGAATACAGGATCCAAGTTACAAAAACATATCAGTTAATGTAGGCAATAGCTTATATTTTTCCTGCATGAATGCTCAAGCATGTATTGAAGTGTTTTTAAAAAATATAATTTAATATAGTTTGAAATTTCCAGGAACAAAGAATTACATCTACAGTATGGACAACAGTGGTACCAAAATAAAAATTGTACTGTCTATGTGTCCAAGAGGATCCAAATAACAAAAAATGAGAGCGTTTTATCAGATTAATGTCAACGATGGAGGAAACCAAAGACAGCACTCAGACAAGCATATTGAAGTACATTGCTGTGTGACATTTTGCAAACATTCAAGTCAAGGCAATATAATTCACAGTCCATGCTATTTAGACATTCAGGGCTGTGTGGTTTGTCCTGTTTGTCCTAGTGGTGCTGCCTTACTGGGGATTTCCACCGGGCTCGTTACAGCAGCGGCACGGCTCCACCGCGGTTTTGCTGTGTCTTCTGCCCGGCGTCAATTCACACCGGGCGTTACAGCAGCAGCACGTCAGCTTAGCGAGCCGGTCGTATACACGCGAGATAACGAGATCACGCGATAATCCTGACCATACGGGAGACCGCGAGATCCCGTGATAAACTCTAAACTCTATTTCTAAGATCTGTTGATCTGACCATCTATCCTTATAAAAACAATATGTTATGTCATGAATGATTGTATGATGTTCCATTTCAACAATCAGTCTCTTGTGGTCCATGTTGCCAATCCTCTGAGAGCCTTTGATTGATTGATTGATTGATTGATTGCTGATCTGGTGCCCCGGTCATAACATAATGTTGATGTGAAGTAGTTTTAGGCTGCATGAACTGCATATTGTGTTTTATTTTGAAAGGGGGCGGAAGTGTTTTACATTGATTCTGAATCGGACTTCCTGTCTGGTGCGATCTGCTCTGTTGAGATTTACGCGGTTTGGCAGCGTCTCGCGGAGAAATAGAAGTCCGACCTAATGCTTGCGTAGAGACGCTGCTGTAACGTTCCGCAGCGCGCCCGGTGGAAATGCTCTCATTGATTAGAGTGTAACCTATTTGCAACTGCGAACGTGGCTGCTGTAACGCGCCCGGTGGAAATCAGGCTCTACTTTGCCGTCTAATCGGCAAAGTTGCTCAACCAATTATATTCGGTACAATGGTGATTGGCATGTTCCCCCAGGCCCGCCCCCTTACTGACAAAAACCGGCCAGTAAAAAAAAGACTTGCGCGCCAGCAGAAGAAAGTTTTGCGAGTGTGTTTTTCTCCTCGCAGGTTACATTATTAGAGCATATAGGGAGCAGAGATGTCAGTGTTCTAATCCCATACAAATGCAATGCCGTGCTTTCACTCACATGCAGCCTCCGGGTCCGCTGTGTCGGGTGACACCTCTTGATCTGCATCCTCTTCTCCAAATAGCTGACTATGACGACAACAGACAAACAACGCAAGATGATCATTGGAATTAAGCATACTGGCCTCTATTCAGGCCAGTATAGTGAGGGGTTTTTGTGCAGTCTACCTTTGTAACAGTTACAGTTGATGATTTCTCAAAATGGTCTGACAGCAGCCTAATTATTCTACATGAACACATAAAATATGGACAGCAGACAACAAAACATGCACCCCAAAATTAAAAATACTTGAATATACAATGCATTTGGGCTCTCCCGTAGCAGCAGCATCACGCCAACTCTCAGATGGTCAATAGAATATTTCGCTCAAATTGGGCTATGATAAATGTACTGCAAAGCACAGTGTAAGACTTCTTATGCTTCAGCAATATCTTAATGATGTGTATTCAGCCCTACAAAGACTAACTACAGTATCTACATATTTGGTCAAAATTGAGTTATAAATAAAAATGAACTCCGTGATGTGTGTTTTATGTTTTTTTTTAAGAAGTTTTAGACTTCAATTGGCTTTATTTCAGAGAAATAATTATATGAAAATTGCAGTAACTACAAAATCCAACTTAAAACCAAAGCAGACTGCAGTAATTGCACTTACCACTGTCTGCTTTTTAATATAGATTTACGCATCTAAACATAAGCAGTGTAGCCTTGTGTTTCTTCATTGTGTTAAATAGTGAAGACAAGAATATTAGAAATGATAAGTTTATTTGAGAGGGAAATTATTATCTCGATAGTGATAAAGTTAAAAAGTTAGATAACATGATATTCCGACTAAAATATAACATTTCTTTATAATATTAAGTCTAAAATACACAAATATTTGAATAGAGTTGTTAAACACTTTAAATACACTGATAACAAAATCAATTTGAAAATGTTTATTCACTGAAAACAAAATATAAAAGGTTGTTTGTTTGTGCATTACTATAAGAACCTTTTATAGCAAAACCAGCATGCAGTAACTACATTTTTGGGGTCAAAGGTCAAATAAATCATGATTTTTGAGCATAAAAATTACATCATCAATACATGTAGAAATAAGTGTCATATCACTTACCTAGATATAACCCATTTGGCTGGCCAGTTAAAAAACATTAAAAACTTTAAAGCAGTTTCTCAGTTTAACCTTTTGCCTAGTTACTGCAGTTAGACTTTGAATACATCTAAAATATAAGATAACTAAAAATGGCAACCCTACTTTCAGTTTTAGCAACCAAAAGCTGCCTGGTTGACAGACTGACTGGTTGACCACTTTTAAAGTTAGTGTTGAACTCTGTGAAACCAACTTGAATGACTTGGTGATAAGAATGAGCCTTACTTGAAGAGGTACTTGGCCCAGACGATGCAGTGAATGGGCTCAGACGGTGTGTTTCTGATGGTGCATCCTGGGAAGGTCTTCTGGGTGGGTTTAGGTTGGCACTCGTAGCACTCCGTCATTCCCTGAAGAAAGGAATAAAAGAGGGGACAAGGGCAATAAGACACAGTGAGATAGTATAGTCACTGACCATCAAGCCATTGCTAAATAGTAAATCTATCCTATCTAACAGATCTTGAAACATGTATTTGTTTTAAAATAAACATTTTTTTCTTCTTTAATTCTGAAAATTTGAATCCTCATGTCTGTCCTATTGATACATGGGTGTTCACTGCACTTTTTGGTATCTCTTCTCAGACAGGGGGCTCGTACACACACCACTGCACTGCCCAAACAGCCCCCCCTCTTCTAAGGCCCCGCTTACACGAGGACTTTTGCAGGTAAAAATGACAAAATATTTTAAAGGAAATGCCTTTCGTTTAGATGGTGATGGCGTTTTTGTTGCTTAAAAACGCAAAAATGTGAAACCACCCTCCAGAGTGTAAAACTGTAATCCACTCCACCGTAGCGTGTCCGTCTACACTGCCAAGACACAAAACTCTGCTCAGATCTGCTCACATCACGTACACGTTTACGTCACATACATGCTCCAGTTCAGGGAAATAAACAAACATGTGGGATTATTTCCATGCGTCAGACCATCAACCTGCTCTGGCAGCTCTAATAAATTTACAGGATTAGAACCCTGCCCACTGATATCCATCTTTGGGGTATCTCCCGTTGTTTTTACCTCGCTCATAGCCCGCAGACGTATTCTATTACATTGGAAAAGCCCAAACGCTCCCCCTGCCTCTTCATGGATGAGTGATTTTCTGTCTGTCTTTTTTCTGTCTTTGGAAAAAAATTAAATATTCCTTGAGAGGCTCAGCAGCCAATTTTTATAAAAGATGGCAACCTCTCATCACATATGCGAATACCCTCACCTCTCTGAACCCCAACCAAGTCGATTTGATGCATCCAATTTTCATTTATTTTATTAAGGTTTTTTTGTTATCTTTATTTTCTTAATGAGCACACTTGGCATTCTGTGTTTATGCATTGCTTTTATTAGTATACTTGTTAATTGTTTCTCTGCTCTTTTGCCTCTCTTTATATTATTATAATACTATGGTTTTTTTTTTATTGTTTTGTAATTATTTTTCTTTTTGTTTTGTGGGTTGTCTTTTTTGTGGTTCTTTGTTCTAATGTACCCTTTAAAAAAACAAAAATGTGGAAACAGCTTTGGTATAAGTTATGTCTTGTACTGATACTTATGAATGCTAATTTCCAATAAAAAAATATATTTAAAAAAAAACTTACAGGAGTCTTTCCACCAAATGTTCAGGATATGTACAGATAGTATCAGTGAACAGAGAAGGATCTGAAATTACCTCTGTCACATTTTGGATGCACCAATTGGTGGGTGGCGAGCCAGACGGCTTTGGACGAGACCTGGGAGATCTAGTGGATGGTGGAGAACTTTGTGGAAGGAGTAGCTGATGAAAATGCGTGTCGTGAAAACGTCCACATGCCCAAAGATGCTCTTATCTCTTTAAGCCTGGCATGAAACCCAATCCAATTCACACACTTTAGAGTCACCATATGCACGCAGATTTCCTCCTGAAAACGCTCGTCTAAACGTGGAATAAAAAGTGAAGGCGCAACGCCACTTTAGTGTCTTCTGTTCAGACCGTCATCATGTAAACGGAGCCCAACTCACTCACAGTACTGCCTTCCTGTCACTTGTCTCAATTACTCCAGTCAGATACATACACTTACTGGCAACTTCATTATGTACACCTGCTCGTTAACACAAATATCAGCCAACCACATGGCAGCAGTCAATGCATTGAGGCTTGTAGACATGGTGAAGACAAGCTGCTGAAGTTCAAAGCGAGCATCAGAATGGGGAAGAAAGGTGATTTAAGTGACTTTGAAGGTGGCATGGTTGTTGGTTTGAGTATTTCACAAACTGCTGATCCAACAACCATCTCTTGGGTTTACAGAGAATGGTCCCAAGAAGAGAAAATATTCAGTGAGCCAAAATGCCTTGTTGATGCCAGAGGTCAGATGATAATGGAGACTGGTTCAACAGGAACTCAAATAACCACTTGTTACAACCAAGGTCCGCAGAAGAGCATTTCTCAAGTCCAGATGGGCTACAGCAGCAGAAGAACACGCCGCCACTTTATTAAGCACACCTCTCTAGCTAATAAAGATCCCGTTGATTGAAATAATGTGTTTTGTTATGGTGTCAGCTAATTAAAAGGTGGCAGGTGCACAGCTTAGTGATTTATAGTTGACAAAGAAGTAGTGCTGTGTAGAAATACTTAATATTTGATGCTAATGAACGAGTAAGGGCAGGATACTAGATACAAACAAGCCCATATACAAACACACACAGCAGTGCTAACGAGAGGTGCTAGCACAACAATTAAGCAAAGCACGTGAAAGACGTGGTATTAAAAAAAAAAGGATCAAGTGTCAATATCTTATTCAAAGTATCGTATTGAAGTTGGAAATTCCAACACTAATAACAAGTCAAATAATGATGTGCATGGTCTACCTTCTTGATGACTGTGACTTGTCCCAGGTATCCAGCAGTGCCACTCTCTATCAGAGGGATGTCTGCTGCCAAACACATCCTGTTCACATGGTTACGGGCCGCTACGGAGACACAGAGAGTTTCATTTTTCTAAACATTTGAATGTGTTGCCAGTTGGAAGTAACAAAATGAGTACTGACGTCAAAGTACCTCTGTTATCCAGAGCATTCATCACCAGCATGAACTTTCTGAAGAACTCCACGTTGTAGTCAGGGCTGTTTGGGGGGGAAAATTACACAATCAGTTCCAAATGAAAAGCAATGTGTAACAGTATTTTTTTCTTTACGTATGCTGGGCTTGGACCAAAAGATTTCCCCCAGTCCCAGACTAAAAGTCTTTAGTAAATTTAGTAAAAGCTCTGTTTCATATCAGTCTTTTCCTAGTCTTGGGTTTGGATCATATCAAACATGTTTGATATTATCTCAAGTCTCAGTGACGTAACACAATCACCAACCAATAGATGAGCGGGGGAAAGGTCCCCGGTTCCAGACCGGCCAGTAAAACCACTTCCACAGGAAAAAGGAACATCACAATAATGTTAGTAAGCTCAGTCCTTAATAAAAATATAGTGATGTCATATATTTACAGCCACAAGTGGGATTTTGGGGGCGCTGTTTCTTAGTAAAGAGAACAGTAAAGAGACCCAGTTAAAATGTATAAATAAATGTAGGCCGATACATAAATAAGTAAGAAATAATCTATAATTAATGTATGATTAACTAAATTAAAGTTGATAGAGCTGATAAATATAACTATTCATTTAAACACATTATAATTAAATAGGACATAAATGTATATCATGAATTCATTTCTAAATGTTCCTTTCCTTTATTCTTCCATCTATTCTTACTGTCAATCTATTTTTACTGTAAAATAGTCAAGTGTGATAAAAACAGAAACCCCTTTTCAGCTTTGTGAGGGGCATTTTGTGGAGTCTTCTCTTCTTTTTGTTATTGTTTTCTTCAATACAAACCACTGAGTCACACACTAGAGTAGCTGGAGCCAAAAGCTGCTTCTCCTCCATTAAGTAAGATTTACTAAGAGCATGATGGGGAAAAAAATGCTAAAAGAATCTAGTTGTAGTCTTGTAAATAGTGACCATGAAAGATTTACAGTCTGTCTAAAACCTCAGTGTGAGACTAAAAACTCTAAACACTTGTCTTTAGACGTGAGCAGGTGTGAACTGATAGTCTTCCAGGAGTCTTCTGGTGTATAGGTAGCATTACCAGACTCTACTAACAAAGTCTGCATTTGGGTCTGATATGATTCTTTGTTTAACAAATTAAAAAGAACAAGAAACAGAAAGAAACTCACTTCATGATGCTGTCATGGTAGGCAGTGATATTTGCAGTCGGACAAAACTGCAAGGCGCTCTCCTTGGCCACCTGCAAAACAACAGGAACAAAGTAACCAACTGAGCCAAAAAATGTACAAAAAGTACACTCAAAATGATTGAGTATATGATGAGGTATTAAAGCAAACAAGCATTTTGCAACATTAACACACTTGCTGGAACAAGACGACAGCACTCCAGTGTCGGAGGAGAATTCCCTGATGTTTACATACCTGGGATTTAGACTTGCCAACATGCTTCTTCTGAAAGAGGAACTGGCGGTTCAGGTTGCTTACATCAATTGTGTCCAAGTCAATCTGCCAAAATCAATCCGGTCATAATGTCAATCATGTATCATGCAATGTGATATGCCAGCCAAATACAACCGGTCACAGCTATACACATAAAAATATGTTTGCATTACATTTTAGTCTGTCTGATGACAATGACAACAATAAATGAGAAAAAAATCGACTACATAACTCGGGTATTCTCCATACATCTTTAAAATACAAACAGGATCTCCCTCTGTTGTGCTTGCAAAATGTCAATTGGTAATATGTTTACTGTGATTGACTGTGTGTGTTGACTTTTACTGTGTGATCTGGGCAATATACTGGTTGGGGAAGCGCTCCTTTTCTTTCTTCTCTCTCAATTTAAATTCAATATAATTTATTGGCATGAGAACAACAAAGACCATAGACAATCTTTTTCTTAAAAAAAAATAAAAGGCACAATTAAAAAAAAAAAAAAATCAAGAAAATAGCAGAAAACAATGAATGCGATGACTAATTCCCTCCCCTCTATGCTTTAAAATTGGTCTTTTGTTTAAAATAAAATTAATAATAATAATAATAATTTAAATTGAGACACTAGATTTAAGGTCTTCATTAAATGTAAGCTATAATCATTAGAATTACAACTAACGCACATTATAAAAGCATGCAACATAACATGAGCAGACTAAACAAAACAAAGGGGGGCATAAAGTATGCCTGTGCTGGTAATTAGCCAGACGACTGTCCAGGTATCTGTCATCACAAATAAGTTATCTAGATAACTAAGCAGGGGTAATGGCGCCAATTGCTTCAGCTACAGTTGCTACAGCAGTGTTCATATTTCTGCTACTTCATACCGCGCCAGACCATCTAACTCTGCACTCTGAGGAGGTACCAATAAAAAACTAAGGACTATGAAGTTTTACTCTTTGAACGCCACGTCCTGGGAATTATCCCGAGCCCGCACACCTCCCGGCGCCGTCTGTGCAGCACAAAGACCTAGCATGCTAGCCATCTAGCTAACAGACATACATACACACACACACACACACACAAACAGAAGTAGACGGACCACTTCGATGTTTTTGAAGCCGGTGAGGACGAGGTTCTTCAGGAGCTCGCAGCCGATCCCTCCCGCTCCCACCACCAGCACCTTACAGGTGGAGAGGGAGTCAGCCAGTTCTTTCCGGAGGGAACCCACTAGTTGGACCATGTTGCTCGGCTAGAAATAGGACCAGAACCTGCTGCAGCAGAGACTAGCGGCTAGCTTCTTCTTCTACAGGACCGAAGCACCGCCCACTGCCGGGTCACTCTTCTTCTTCTGTGGTTCCTGAGGCGCTTGTTTTGTCGCATCATCGCCCTCTTCTTGACGGTGGACAACTCAACGTCAAAATAAGTTTGAACCATTGAACCACCTACATGTGCATTTTAGGGCTGGGCGATATATCGATATAAAACATATATCAATATATTTTTTAATGTGATATAGAATTAGACCATATCACATATAACGATATAGTTCAATTTGTTTTCTTTCTTTATATATAAATGCTGCCCTTAGCCTGCTAGGGTTTGTCATATTTTTTCATCTAAAAAAATTAATCATAAACTCTGGGTCATATGTTCTGGAGCTGTCCGAGGTTATCAAATTACTGGGACAATATCTTTCAAACTCTATCAAATATCTTATATAGACCTATCAATGTAGATCCATTGGTGGCGGGTCTAGGAATTATTGATTCAAGCATGACGAAAAGCAATATGGAACATAGTATGGTTTCATTTGTCAGCCTACTTGCGCAAAGATTGATATTACTTAATTGGAAACAAAGGCAGCACCAACTTATGCAAATCTTATGACAGATTTTATTAGACATTTAGAGCTGGAGAAAATCAGACTCTTACTGAAAAGTCAGGAAAAAAAGTTCTATAGAATTTGGCAACCATTCGTTGATTATTTTAACCAGAACACATAGTATAGTATAGTCTGAGGGCAAGTTAAAGAAGTGCTCTTAACAGAAGGAGAGAACAGTTATTTATTTATTTCTCTTTTTTATTTATTTATATATTTTTATTCCTGTCTCTGCCCATTTATTTTTTTTTACTTTTGAAGAGTGCATACATGTTTGGGTACATATATAGGTATAATATTTTTATTGATTGATTGATTGATTGATTGATTGATTGATTAATTGATTGATTGATTGATTGATTGATTGATTGATTGATTGATTGATTGATTGATTGATTGATTGATTTTATCTCCTACACCTCTTTACTTTTCATTTTGAGATATATACGTTAATACAACTTAAATGACCTTTTTGTGTAAACGTGTACTTGTAAATGTGTATGATATGTTTTATGTTCGAAATGAGGAATATCAATAAAAAGAGTTGAACAAAATGAATAACAGAAAAGTTCATTTATGTCAGTAATTCAATTCAAAAGGTGGAAACAGAATGAAACATTTCATGTCTTCATTTATTTATTTTTTTGTAATTATAATGATTATGGCTTACATTAATGAAGATCTAAAATTCAGTGTCGCAAAAAAATTGAATATGACAAAAGACCAATTTTAAAAAGTATATTCAATATGTAAATGTTTTCCTCTGAAAAGTATGTCCATTTATATGACTCAATACTTGGTTGGACCTGTTTGACTTGAACTACTGAAAATGTACTTTTCATCATATTCTATTTTTTAGTTTTAAGAGTTAATTTCTTATTTTGAGCGTTCAACATGCTTATTTCTAGATTTAATCATCTTAATTTAGGAAATCTTGTCAAGTGAAATTATCTGTCCATGCAGCAAGATCATTTCCCTCAGATTTAGTGTTTTTATCTTGTTTTTAGACACATCTTTTTTGCTTCATGCCTTCAGGTTCAGTTCAAAAATGTTCTGAAGTTTAATGAAACCCTAAAGAGCAGTAGAGTCATTTTGATGACGTGAGTGTTGAAAGGTTACTGGGGGAAAGGAAAGTTAAACTGTGCCAGGGAGTCACACAGATGCTACAAAGAAAAGGGCAGATGACAAAGGCTAGGTTCAGAGTTTGTGTGAGCTACAGAGAAAATTATTTTTCTAAATATTTCTTCATACTATGGCCCATTACGGGGCTAAATATTGTTTTGCAAGGATTTTCTCTCAGATCGATATGGTTTTGATGGAGTGGAGGAAATTCTAGGTAGAAAGATATATGAGGCAATGTGTCCTATTTACAGTCCAGTCCAAACATGTCTCATAAGTAAATGCTCTCTGGTAACCCCACCACTGAGCAGATAACAGGTTTACTATGGTGTGTACAAGTGAAGCACAACAGGTAAACAGAGAGGGTCAGGATGATGTTATAGTCTATAGGTTATCACTCTCTGTTGACCCTTTGATGCACAACATATAAACACCTTCTAATGCATAACATGGGGCATTTCCCATGTTATTTCATACTGGCCGTGTGTTTGAATAACTTTTTTTATTACAACAGATCATTATATCCATTTTCCTTTAATACTTTATGAAGAAAAATTGTTTTTGTATTATTTCATCAAGTTTACACATATGGGTCAATAATGACCTTGTACATTAGAAGTGTAGTGATGCAAAAAGTGAAACACTAAATTCACAATTTGAGTATATGTGTAGCTATGTTTTTAAGGTTTAACTTTAAAAGAGTTGTTAGAACCACCAGATTACATTGGAAAATCACATATTTTGATTTCATTTTGAGGCTTATAACGGCTACCAAATAATAATTTCCATTGGAAAAACACCAATTTAACAAAATTGTATAGTTAATATTTGTGTCTTCTTTGTCAGATTTTAAATTGGTGACAACATATAGGCCTAAAAGCCTTCTAATGCACAACATGGGTCAAAAATGAACTTGTGCATTAGAAACGTAGTGTTAAAAAAAGTTTTTTTTATTCAAAAAGTAAGAAATGAAAACAAAAAATTAGGATGTATGATGATCAAAAACAAGTTATTTGAGGAAAACCTGGAACTGAATGATGAAATTAAATTATTGCAAAGATATAGGCCTAAAATATAAAAACTTAGTCGGATCTTTAGACCCATGTTGTGCATCAAAGGGTTAAAGAAGCAGCTAATAGATATTTTCGAGGGCCTCTTGCGATGTATTTTCTTTCAGCAACTTCATGTAACAAACAGAGAAAAACTTGTAACATGTTTTAATTGAATGTTTTTGATGAGATCATCAGTTCACCTGCTGTTCTAGCAGTGTCGCCACTCCGTATCCATGGTTACACCAAGGTACGTTGACGTTTCAACATGCTGCCTTCCAGGACTGTCTACCGACGTTGTAATTTGGAATTGCCAGTTTAGACTTTAAAAATCCCGATAAAGCGTAATGTGTCAATGATGAGTACGACAGGTAAAATGTCAGGCCTGAATTTAGGATAGTGGTTACAAAGCATACAAGCTCCTGTAACAATTCCTAGTTTTAATCTATAGCCTAGAAAGATTTTCCGCAACATTTTCAATTCTGGCAATGCAGATCAAAATAAAGTCTATACGATGATTTGTGAGACAAAATACTGCTAGTTAATAAGTTAATAAAAATACATTCCGTGTTAAAATGATGTGACAAGTAAGAGTATATAATTGTCACAAATAGCCTATTAGCATTTCCACACAAAAAAGCAATGTTTTTTACGCGGACCTTGAAAGCCGCACCAGTTGACCGAGAGTCCTCTGTCCGGAGGCTCGCAGCTGGACTTGGCTGAGTGTGAATCAAGTGGAAGTTTTACCTTTAAAGTAAGTTATATCACTCAACTGTTTAACCCACAATATAAGCATCTGTTGTCATGTGTGTAAACCGGTATTCTATGAAAGTATTATTGGTGCAAAAGATTTGAGCACCTCTAACACTGGAATCTTTGATTGTGTATGCGTATCAGTAAATTTGAAGTCACATACTCTATGAGTTTTTTACGTGTAGATTTGTTTTTCTCCGCAAGTAGAACACAACACTTACACATTCACTAATTCTTAATTACAGGTGCACAAATACTGTTTTAGAAGTCACAGATTACTGTTGCAAATTCATTCGTCGTTCATTTAAAGCGAATAACTAACAATAAGCGAAATACGAGACATGCCTTCTAACGGCTGGATATGATGGATTAAATAACAATAATAATAAGCTAATAATACCGTTACTTACAGTTGACTTGGTTTTCTGGAAACATGTTTGTTTTTTTGTCTCAGAAAAATTGCGTTCCCTTACCAATGCTCTTTGTCAATCATTTACATGCTGAAATAAATAGGTGATTTGAAAGAATCAATAGGGCAATGGGTAAACTGTTACAGGTTTTGTTTGCCTGACTCTGTCTACACCCTTGTGTTCGCGTGAGTGTGTTCATGGGCCGGTGACAGTTTGATTAATCATCTCATAGTAAAACCAGGTGTTTCAAAGCACTTTAAAAGTTTGATATGTGGCCAGGTATGTAAGGTTTCCACTGGTCTGAGCTCAGTTTGTCGCCTCTCTCCTGCAGATCGAATACACACCGACATAAAGCAGCATAGCACCAGAAACATGGGCTCCACGGGACACCTCTGCTCGCTGCTGCTGCTTGTCTGTCTGCTGGGAATCCATCACTCCTCAGCTTTCTGGATTGTCAATGTTGTCTTCCCTCCAGAAGCCAAACCCAGAGTACCAAGCAACAGCACTCCACCACTCATTATCGGTAAGCTACGGCCTCTTATGGTTCATTTAGTCACCTTTTTTCTTTTTTTTCCTCTCTTTTTTTTCTTTTTCTTTTTTTACATATCCAGAATATCAAATTGTCTTTGTGCACCAAGGCTTGATCAGCAACTCAGCAAACAGGCAAAAGGGCTCCTAAAAGCTCCATGATAAATAGTGTCATCTGGTTTATGCTAATTTGATTGAAAATCAATTTGGGGAATGTGCAACTAAAGTACAATACCGACTGACTCGATAAGGGTTTTAACCCTCTGAAATCTTTGGTTATGTCCGTTAAATATCTTTACCATGCCATGTTGGTATCAGTTTTTTCAGCATTACCTCACTTATATGTCCTGATAATTAATTTTTGACTTACTTGATCAAAATTTTGACCCCAAAAGAAACAAAGGAAACATAAAATTTGATCTTGAAAATTATGTTTCAAAACACAGAGTTTTAAATATTGCAAATATACAGGAATACAGGTTGCATATATAACATATAACAGGTAAATGAGGATAATATCTTGTTCAGTATTTTATACTAAATATATTTGACAATATCTGCACTTCTACTTGGCTGAATATCATCAAAAAAAATTTTGGCATGGGGTTTCAAGCCAGAACTTTAGAGGGAAGCTGATGGAGAGGCTCAATGTTCATTTCTATGTCGTCTTCATTTTTATGTCATCACATCATGAAGAAGTAATGTGCCAGTACTTTTAATGGACTCTAGAAGGTTAAAGGGGTCCTGCTTTATATTTGAATCTTGAGGCCCTTACCTTGTTATTTTTATGTACTTACTTATTGCATATTGCTAAATAGGTTTGTTTCAAAAGACATCATCAGACCTGTGTTCAAGTAGTACCATAAAAGAAGTGTACACTGTAAAAAAAAAGTCTGTAGGCCTAGATGGTTAAAAATCTGCTAAACCATGACAGTAAAAGACCGTAAAATGATAAATGGGTTAATTCAGTTTCAGTAACAATGAAACACTGTAAATGTATATATCAGCAAAAAAAGTATTTTTTACAGTTTTGTTTTTTGAAAAATACATTACTCTACTGTAGAATACACCGTAATATGTATTTAATGTAATATATATAAAAGCATCACTGTAATTGTTGCATTTATCTTTTGTAAAAAAAAAACCCAACCCTTTCTCACTGTTAAATGTACTAAACACCATATCTCTAACAAAAATATACTGTAATATTTAATGGTAACATCTTTCATCTTTAATTCATGCCGCATTTATAAAGTATTTTCTTGTCAATTATATGGCAGAACAGCGTTTCTTTTGATGGAAAAACCTTTTATTTATACAGTAAAAAAATGAATTAAAATGGCAATCTTAAATGTGAAATCAAAAGTGCTAATATCTTTTTACCGTAATAAATTTAATAAATTCTACCGTATTTATTACGGCAAAGTTCTGGCAACCACAGCTGCCGGTTTTGCTTGTTTTTACCGTAAAAACAACAGGGTTTTTTTTACAGTGTAGGGGAGACCAGGGTTGGTTGGCCCACAGCTATTTTCTGGTCATTTGAATTACACAGAAATAAAAATGTAACATTAAAATATTTGTTTATTTGACTAGCAAGCCTGTGAATTTTGTTAAAACATCTGTAAGAGGGCAACATATTGGTTTGGAACTAATATTGGAAGTAATAAATGTGGACTTAATGTAGCTATTATAAAAATGTGTTGAAGAGATACTGGAAATGTGTTGCTTCTAGATAACAGACATTGGAATCAGCTACACTTTGACATTGAAAGTCTGTGATGAGTGATGGAAGCCGGCTAACATTATTTCATCACAAAGCATGGATCAAATGTGAGCCAAGTTGGCACACCGATCACACAACTGTTAAACCTCTGAAGTCCAGGAGATTTTGGTTCAAATTTGTCAACTTCCTCTGCATTAATGTCTGTCTCTGTTTAGCATCTTTCAGTCTGTCCTTACATCACATGTATGGCTCCTTTTTCTCCACACAAACTTGGCTATCAGTCAGATTTTTCATTTTATTTTAATTAACAAAGTATAAAGCTGCCAGGAACCCAAAATACAAACAAAAGACACAGGTGTCTATGGAAATGTACCATTTTTTTTTTTTTTTAACCATTTATACACACAAAAACAGCAGGAAAAAAAATTAAATAATAAAACTGCAAAACAGTCTATTCGCATATAAATTAAAAATAGTGATAGTTTTCATTGAAGAAAGAAAATTCACATTTTAAAAATGGTCTAGAAACCAATAAATAATAAGTTGCACACTGTGAAAGCTCCTATGATTGAACTTTAACTGGCTTTCTCAGCTTGTCTGCATATTATATATAAATAAAGTTATTACTTTAAATAAAACGTGTATTTTCAATAAATAGATGGACTCCAGAGGGTTAATGTATGTTTATTCGGGGTATTGTTTCTATTGGTTGTTCCATCTTCTTGTAGCTATAGCATATTAAGAAAGCAATAAGTTTAAACTAATATTCAGTAAAATGCATTATCAACAACTGGCCTTCAAATGATTACATGAATGATAAAATCATCACCCAGCACTATGTCTGTGACAGTGACAGAATGTCTGTTGATTGTGAGACAGTGCAGTAAAAACTTATACCATCGGATCATCCTTCTTCATCTTCTACTCAAATATAGGATGTTATAAAAGATTTGGGGGAAAATTTTGTGTGAACTGTTGTTTGTCCTCCTTCGCAGTTTCTTTTGATTCCATGCGCAACATATACTATTAGTCAAAGATTAAACAGATTTGTTATTCTAGACATTAGGTTTATGTATGCTGACCAACTTATGACTCATTGTTTGCAGGCAAAAGGTCATTGTCCAAATTGGGATCCACGTGGTCGATTGCAGGGGGGCCCGAGGTTGAGGGTTTCCACATAATGAAAGTTGAGAAATCACCTGTTAATAATGAAAACCTGCTGTTCAGCCAAAATAAACTGTACTGTGAACTTTTCTGATTTTAGATCCACTGTAATGTTTTATTTGGTTATATTGTATATGGTTTTATAGGTCACCCATTCGTTTTTGGTGTCCAGTTTTGAAGCCCCGAGTTTGGCATTTTTGTTGACAGTTTGTCATCTTGCTTATTTAGGGCCAGAAGTGACCATATTTGAACGGGAGAGTGGAGCTAGATAGGAGCAAAAGGTGGATGTGACTAACAATCCAAGGACACCATGCACGCCCACACTGCAAAAAATGTGTGTCTAAAAACAAGATAAAAACACTCAATCTGAGGGAAATGATCTTGCTGCATGGACAGATAATTTAACTTGACAATATTTCTTAAATTAAGATTATTAAATCTAGAAATATGCATGTTGAACGCTTAGAATGAGAAATTAACTCTTAAAACAAGATAAATTAAAGCTGCAAGCAGCGATGAACTGGCCCAAGCAGAGTGACCTGACAATTATTTGTTTCTTATCAAGATTAAAAAAACTTTAATAATAATTTATCTTGTTTTAAGAGTTAATTTCTTATTTTAAGCGCTCAACATGCTTATTTCTAGATTAAACAATCTTAATTTGAGAAATCTTGTCAAGTGAAATTATCTGTCCATGCAGCAAGGTCATTTCCCTCAGATTTAGTGTTTTTATCTTGTTTTTAGACACACTTTTTTTATAGTGCACTAGGTTAACAAAGGTTGCTAGCAAACACTAAGTAAGCGGCTTAGCTAGCACTAGCTAGGTTGGTAAGCAAGGTACATCTATAATTATGCTGACCATGATATTAAGTGGAATGCTCAATTTGGCTAGTGTGAAAACATGCGTCAAACCAGATTTAACCCCATTAAAATGATAGATAGCCAACACCTTCAGTGTTGTTTTGTACAGCCTAACATTGAACAAGACATTTTTAGGCGACTACAATGTTACAATTATCTATTTTAACTGAAAATACACTGTGAAAGGGTCAACGTTCTAAGACAGAAAGAAAGACAACACCCAAAAACAAGTTCACAGCTATTTAAATGTACACAGTGCCTTGGATACACATTGGTATTCCTCTGTCCTGATTTACAGGTTTCCATGGTAGCAACTCCCTAAGGCATACCCTGCTTTATAGACTATTTTACTGTAAATGGGACCATAATTTATCAGGACTATCATGCTGTATTGAAGAAGATTTGAAACTAGTGATTGAAACTGTAAACTCATGAGTTTGACTGAAGTAATAAAGCAAGCGGTATCAAGAAGTAAGATCATCAAGACTTAACAACATCTCAGTCAGGAGAAATAGCCACAGACCCCTCTCCCCCCTTTACTTCTTTTTCTCTGTCTTTGGATACTGTCTTGATGTCTAATGGTGTCTAACATTAATCAATTTTCAATGTATTAATGTCACTTCCACTGACTTTCATCATTTAGCACTGACTTTTTATTTTTTGTCTATTTTATTTATTATCTATCTATCTATCTATCTATCTATCTATCTATCTATCTATCTATCTATCTATCCATCCCTCTTAAATTGGGCTTCTTTTTGCAACCAATGGAGTCTCCCCCTGCTGGTTGCTAGAAAGTATGCAGGTTCCGCATCAACTTCTCTTATACAGTCTCTGGTGACATCTCAGATGTTTCTTGTTAGAAATACGGTTGGGAACTACTGACCCACAGTATACTGTCAGTGCTTACCTTGTAATGTGATTAACTTATGTAATATGTTTGTGTGTGTTTCTGTGTCTAGTGCCAGGGAACTTGGGAAATCGTCTGGATGCAAAGATAGACAAGCCAACACTGGTCCATTGGTTGTGCTACAAGAAAACTGAAAACTGGTTCCCCCTGTGGATTGACCTCAACATGTTCATGCCTATAGGTGTAGACTGCTGGATTGATAACATTAGGTAACTCTGACTACCCTTTAATGTCTTTCCTCTTCTGTATTATATATTACCGTTTAGCAAACATTGTGTCCATACCTCTGCTGATTTAAATCTTAAGTCTAAGCAGTCAATATTAGTGTTATCTAATGTGGATATAACAATATCTGAAAAAGAATAGAAATGTTGTGCTTCCCTCAGTATAACTTTCCTGTCTGATACTGACTGCTTGAACCAGAGTTATTGCCCAAGTCGACTTACATGAATGTCCATGTCCATTTGCGTGCCCCAGACTTGTTTACAACAGGACGACTCGGCGATCATCCAACTCACCAGGGGTGCAGGTGCGGGTGCCAGGTTTTGGGCAGACATATCCCATTGAGTTTCTCGACAATAACAAACTGGCTGGTGAGAAAAATACATTTGTACTGGTGGATTTGTTTCTTTTTTGACTAACACAAAAATGTCAAAAGATTTCATGAAGGAAATGTTACCTAGGAATTTATCTAACATATTTTATAGATCTACACAAGATATCTTAATTTATAGCTTAGCTTTTTTGTATCAACTAATGTAATTAGCCATTTGATATTGACTGAGCTTTCTACTGGTTTTCGAAGGTTATTTTTTCACTATGGTGCAACATTTGACCAATGTGGGCTACATCCGAAATGAGACAGTCCGAGGAGCACCGTACGATTGGAGATTAGCTCCCAGTAAGTACCAAAACTACTCATGCACTCACAGTGTAACTGGCTGATTTAAAGAGCTTAGTATGGTATTTGTTTATTTATTTGTTTATTTATTAAGGATCCCCATTAGCTGGTACCTTAGTAACCAGCTAGTCTTCCTGGGGTCCACAGGAACAACACAGAATATACAGAAGAAAAACATATTCTCAACATATCATACATTTGCAGGTAATGTCAATCACAATAAACCTAAAAAGGGTAAGAAAGGAAAGAAAAGGTAAGAAAAACATTTAAAAATGTACAGCTTGTTTAAAATAAGATTTCAGTTTCTTTTTAAATACCTGTTTACTTTCAGTGCAACAGAGGTAGTGAGGCAGATTATTCCACAGAGTAATTGCTCTATAGATAAAAGATCGCGATAAGGCCTTTGTTCTTGGGTGAGGCACTTCAAGCTGACCCTTGCTGGACCCTCTAGTGCTATAGTTGTGCAAGGAATTTCTACACACAATTTGATTAAATAAAAAGTCAGGCGCTTCATTTATCAAGACTGACTGAAACATTACAGCAGTGCTTGATGCTAACCTGTTATCTACCATCAGCCATGAGAGGGAATCATGCATGCGGTTAACATTTGATCGGGTGGAGCAGCCCAATACCAACTGTGCAGCCTTGTTTTGGGCAATCTGCAGCTTTTTGAGCTCAGTTTTGGCAGCAGATGCCCAGACCAAAGAACAATAATCTAGGTGGCACAACACCAAACTCTGCACTATGTGACACATGAGGGGTCGAGCAACAAAGGAAGCACATTTCCTAGAGATACCAACAGCTCTTCCCATTTTTAAGATAATTTGATTAATGTGATTACTGAAGGAAAGCCTAGAATCCAACATTACACCCAGTAGTTTTACAGCCTCTACTTGAACATTATTTAACTGTAAATTCAGCTTTGGGCTACAAGATAACTTATGTCTTGTACCTATTAAAATGCTTTTTGTTTTGAGATTGTTAAGGACTAACTTATTACAAGAAACCCAGTCATGTAGAATTTGCAGTTCCTTATTAAGAACATCATTCAATTCACCAGGTGGAAGCTGGAGCCTGGAGTAGGCAGAGGAGGGGCAGACTGTGACAGTAGAGGCCATTTGCTGCATGTCAACCTCTTTCTCCCCCTTTTCCTGTCTATCTCCAGCTTTCATGCCCATTAAAGTCAAAAATGCCCTAAAAATATAGCCATATTGCATTTAGCTGGACACCAAAACAACATTGAAGTCATTGTTCTGATGTCAGTGTTCCACACTCTGGTGAGTTAAGGTCTTTTAAGGCCTTTGAAGAACCGTAGAAATATAATATTTACTCTTGGTGCAGGAAAGGTAGCCGGTTCATCATAAAACAGCTGCCTGTTGCAACTGAATATTAGATTGATAAGAGCGGTGAGATTGAACCAGCCCAGCTGTGGGCTACAAAACCAAAAAGAGTGAGCTGTGAGAACTTTGACGTTACAAGTTGCCATCTGATGCTTTATTGACACAAAAAATATTGATTAGAAAGTATTATCAATCTGACTCAACTCTTATTAGTCTCTTTTATAGCCTCATTTTGTTTTTTTATAGCAGGCAGACTGGGTGGCTAGCTGGCAAGGAAAGCCTAACATCCAGCTTAAATACTTTTTTTTCTCAAGAGCTGTAGGAGACCAAAACAGAGCTAAAAGGTGGCCATACAACTTGACTTCTAATATGTACAAATGTTGCTTTTTGTCTGCTGGATGCGTAAATAAGCAACACCAAGCAAGTATACTGACAATGAAGGGGTAGAGGGTGATAATAATACATTATGCACACTTACACATGGACATATCTGAGTTCCTGCTGTCATCTTCCGTCCACAGATGAAAATGCAGAATATTTCAGAAAGTTGCAGGACCTGGTGGAGGAGATGTATGACCAGTACCAGCAGCCTGTTTACCTGCTAGGACACAGCATGGGCTGCCACTACGTCCTGTACTTCCTCAACCACCAGACACAGGACTGGAAGGACAAGTACATCAGGGGCTTCATTTCCCTGGCAGCTCCATGGGGGGGTGCTGTTAAACCACTTAGAGTCCTGTCGTCAGGTAATGGCAAAGCACTTACAATAGATTACAGTGCAATAAAAGAGGCTGTTCAATGGATCTGTCGCTTTCAATACAACATAAAAAGTTTTATTATGCATCTTTTACATATTTTGCTATTAAAAACTTCACATTGTCGTGTTAACTTTAATACAACCACCTGATTGGATTTTAATCAAGCATTTCCCAAAAACCTATACATTCTTGCTTCAGGTGAAAATGACGGCATCCCGATGATTTCCAACATCAAGATCCGTGAGGAGCAGAGGATGACAACAACAAATCCCTGGATGCTGCCATCTGACATAGTCTGGCCAAAGAACCATGTGTTCATCTCCACACCGACCGTTAACTACACCAACCAGGATTACCAGCGCCTCTTCACAGACATCAATTATGAGGACGGCTGGTAACTAAAAACATTAATATTAGTACACGGCATTCCCATTACCCACTTAAATTTTAGTTGTTCTATATTCCCGATTATTTAGTTAAACGCTTTGGAAACAATTTGCAAAAAAGTGACTACATCATAGTAGTAAGAGTGTATGATCCTTTTTACCATGTAAGATACGAGAACTTGATCAAAAATTATTTGGTCAGCAGTCATACTACTATTGCTATTACTAATAGTACTACTACTTAGCATTCCATTACTTAAGCTAACTATTGTAACTGTTTCTCCATTACATTAAGTTAAAGTTTATCTTATATTATTTAGATTATATAGTTTATATTACTTATGTTGTTTATATTATATGTATATTATATATTTATATTACTTTAACTAACTATTGTAACTGTTTATCCATTACTTAACTAACTATTGTTATAGTTTATCCATTACTTAACTAACTATTGTTATAGTTTATCCATTACTTAACTAACTATTGTAACTGTTTATCCATTACTTAACTAACTATTGTAACGTTTATCCATTACTTAACTAACTATTGTAACAGTTTATTCATTACTTAACTAACTATTGTAACTGTTTATCCATTACTTAACTAACTATTGTTACAGTTTATTAATTACCTCACTAACTATTGTAAATGTTTATCCATTACTTAACTAACTATTGTTACTGTTTACTCATTACTTTAAGCTAACTATTGTAAATGTTTATTCATTACTTAACTATCTATTGCAACTGTTTTTCCATTACCTTTAGCTATTTCTACTGTTCATCCATTGCTTTTAGCCAATGGTTGCAACCATTTAGACACGCTATTAACTATTGCAACTGTTTGTCCATTTCCTTTGGCTATCCCTTTCTACTGTTTATCAATTACTTTTAGTGAATTATTGCAACTGTTTAGATACTTTTAGCTTACTACTGCAACTGTTTATCCATTGCTTTAACTATTGGGACTGTTTAATCATTTCTTTTAGCTTTCTATTGCAACCATTTACATTTATCCATTTCCACTGTTTATTGTGGAGTACTCAGCGGATACGTTTCTGCAGGTTCATCACTACAAATGACCTCTTAGTCAAGTAGTCATGCCATCCATTTTATAACCCCAGTATCCTCTTGTTCGTTCCAGGCACATGTGGGAGGACACCAAGAACCTTACTAGTGATCTCCACCCACCTGGTGTTGAGACTTGGTGTATGTATGGCGTGGGGCTTGCAACACCAGTGACTTACATTTATGACGAGGACTTTCCAAACTCTGACCCAGTGGACTTTGTTTACGCCGATGGGGATGACACGGTGGACAGCTTTAGCATGGGTCTTTGCAAACGTTGGGTAGGGCAGCAGGAGAAGCCCGTCCATGTGACAGAGTACCGAGGGCTGGCTCACCTGGACATAGTGTTCCACGAAAAGGTGCTCGACCAAATTGAACTTATCTTGGAGGGCAAATCAGAAATACCCAAAGAGATTGACGTCCGCTTTGGATCTAAATAGAAGACCACAGCATTTAAGAGTTTGAAAAACAAAGACACATGGAGTGCTGGATTTTTTTTTTTGCATTATTGACTTCTGAGTCTGTTCAGCTGTCAAGAAAAAAACCCATTCCACCCAGGTCCAACATTTATTAACAAAAACAATTCTAAACCAATCTTGACCAGTAACAAATCTAACCCTGACCAAGCAGCCCATAACCATGACCCCCTTATCTAAACTAAAGGCTGATGACTTGCAGCGACCCTGTTCTGTTTATGTCTGTTTCTAAAATGCTTAGTTTGTTGTATCTTAGTAATCACGGTATAAGTATTTATCACAATAATTCAAAAATAGTAATAGGGATGTGCTTATGATGGTTCATTTGATGTTAGCATATTATGTTTTCTCAGTCCAGCTAGGCGACTTCAAATTCTGTTACATACAAATTTACAAAAATACACAATCCTGCTTTGTTTACTTTTGGTGGATGATGAATTAATCATCACATCATTATTTTTAAAGTGCACATGCACACACATACACACACCCAATGACACACATTTGTCATATTCTGTAGATAGAGTTTGCCTGTAATAAATAAAAAGGCTATAGGGACCTCACAAGTAGCCTATGTTATTGTGTATCTTGTCACTATAATATTTTTATACATATATATATACATATATATATATATATATATATATATATATATATATATATATATATATATGTATATATATATATATATTAGTTATCTGAGTAAAATCTTTTGAAAAATTATGACAAAAAAATCGCGTTTCTCCTCGGGCTCCTATTAATAACAGTAGCTAATACATTTAAATGACTGGTGATGTGAATTTTTACTGTACTGTTCTTGCCAAATGTATTTGAATTGTTCCACTTACAATAAAGCACCTAATACCACAATCACACGTGCAATTTTTTATTTATTTTTAAAATGTATTTATTTGCACCATAAGAAAAGACAATTACAAAAAACAGAAATGAAACAAGAATAGTAAGTGCGGGAGAGGTTGAAAAAACCCTATATGGGCTTATAAAATGCACCTCCCCAAGAAATATACAAAAATTCAAAAATAAATCAACAACAACAATGAGAGAAAGCAACAACAAATAACAACAAAAAAGAAAGCAATACAAGTGCCATTTTATAGCACACACACAAAAGAGTCAGAAATAAAAAAAACATGGGTGTGTATAAACGTAAAATAATTGTGTATGAGTGCATGGGCATGTATAAGAGAAGAAATATTTATCGTCACACTGCTAAAATAATCACTTTAAAAGTAATTTAATTGTCAATTTAATTTTTTTTTTTTCTGCCTGAATCATCTCATGACGCCGGCCACTTATGGTAAAATCACCTCCATCCTCAGTTGATCAGATCATGTGATTTTACCCCTTTAAAATCATCACTTCTTTGACAATTTGCCACATTCATAGGCATCAGATAAGAACCCAGCAAAGGAGAGCTAGAGGGAGATTGTTTAGTTATCAGTTTAGTTTATAGAATAATAATATTGGTAACACTTCACTCGAAGGTGTCTACATAAGAGTGACATGAGCGTGTCATGAACATGACATGGGATGTGTCATGAACATTAATGACACTTTGAAGTAACATTAATGCTCATGATACTTGTCATGTTTCTGACAGGCTTGTGTCACTCTTTTTTTATGATTACTTTATTGCAGGTTATGAGATTACAAATATTAGCTGCTTCATCACATATTCAATTCATCATGCCAAATTTATGCATATTTACAAGAGGCAGTGCCAAAAGAATTAATAAATAAGTAAATAAATATTCATGTTTAATTGTTTGCTTATTCAATGCTGTGTCACTCTTATGTAGACACCTTCATAATAAAGTGTTACCATATCTTGCTTAAGTGTCAAAGGCATGTTCAAAAAAATTCAAAAGTAATTTATTTCTCTTAAGTTACATAATTTACACAGTGTTATTACTATGCCAATAGCCATCCTTTGTTACATCATTTTAGAGTGAAATGATCAATAAATGTCATATGTTCCACTTTTGGTGAAGTTGCTTGTGTTCCTGCAAAACTTGAAAGAACGAGTTATGTTGTTATTTTAACAGGGTGACGATATGGATTAGTTGCAGTATGTCAAACTTATCTCTCTGTCCAAGCACATCTGCGGTCGATGACTTTTGACTTGATAGCTGAAGTTGCTTCGCTGGGTGGATTGCTCTGTAATCTGTTCCTCGTGATCACCACCTTCTTTATCGCTGATCAGCATCCACCACTCTCATACTGAGGTAGATCTGATCAGAGGCTTTCACAGCAGACCAGACAGACTCCGCTGCATCTACATCTAGGAGGAGATCACCATGACCGCTTGGCTATGAGACATCTGGAGCCATGGCGGCTTGGCACCGGATAACCGCCCTTTCTTCACTGCTCCAAGTCGGTTTGTTGTTGTTGCTGTTGTCGGCTCGGAGCAGTGGGAAACCTCTGGAAAAATGTCTCGGCGACAAGTCCTGTCAGCCCCCGAGACCTCCCGTGGTCCTCAGTAAGTCTTTTACAGTGCTTGTGTCTTTTTCAATAACCTGTATGTTGTTAAATAATTGCGCAATTTGTTGCCGAAGGATAGCCAACATCAACAGCTAGCTCCAGTCAGCGATACGCCAGACTCCCTTCAAAAGTCAACCAATTTCATATATCCTTGTCTATCGCAAAGCATGTAAAACAGATAAAGCTTAATGTATATCTAAACACTTGTCAAATCACTGTTGGGCAATTCGGCTGGGAAATATTCCTCCATTTTGCACATACTTGGTTTAAATTTGAACTTTAATGTTTTGGCCTGTCGGTCCTTTACGTCGATTTCCTTCCTCCAAAACCTGACAAAAACACCCAGTCAGTCGTCGTAGAGGGATTTTAATAGAAGAAAAGTCATGTTGGCTTTGGTGTTTCGGCTTTATCGAAAACGGGTTCCCAATGATTCCTGAAAATATATTTGGTTATCGTTTGTTGAGGGATAAATGTCACTTTTTAAGGAAGCCGTGTTTACATTGCTAAATTGTGAAAGGAGTTTGGCGGGCATTGTCAAGGGAAATGGCTTTCCATCAGAAAAATGTCCTTATTTCCGCACTAATGTTGACATGTATTTGCGAGATTAGTAGATATAGATAAGTAGTAGTAAGATATTAGATAAACCTTCTCGTCGGCAGGCAGCCTACAAGTGTGTGTGGTTTAGGTTGATTGTTTACAGTCAGAGCAGTCACTGGTCATATGACTCAGCTGGAACTGAAAATGACTCTCCAGCTCTGAGCCAATCAGGTTCCCAGAATACACTGCAAAAACAGAACTCTAAGTAAGACTAGAAAATTTTCTCAGGGGAAATTCTGAAGGGGCTACGGGGGCTACTGCACTATGATGAGATGCCGAATGTTCCAAGACAGAGGTGGACAGACTGGAATTTCTGGCCTCAAACAGAAAGTATTTTTGGCAAAACCATAATACCTATCACTGATCCGACTTCACGTTGAGCGTCCTGGGTTTTCCCTGAACGTCTACATATGGTTTTTTTTTTTTAAGAAAAAAAATAGCTTTGTTAGAGCGATGTAAAAAAACTGTTACATCTCCCTTTTTCAGAAATCTTCCTGCGTTTTTGATATGGGAGCCAATGAGGCTGTTGGTGCGTGTTGGTGGCGCGTCTGTGTGTCCTACGCCCAAACTATAACTCTGACAGCTTTACCAGGGGATTGTGAGTGAGACAATTTTTTCTCTCCCTCTACACTCTTGCGATGATGTCACACACTGTGACACGAACATACTAGGAAAAACTAGAAAACAAATTGAGAAAAAAGATCTAGAAATATCTAGAAAAGCTTTAGAAAAATTTAGAGAAGGATCTAGAACAATCTAGAAGGTGATATCTAGAGCTTTTCTAGATTTTTCTTGATTATTTTCTAGATTTTTCTTAATCCTTCTCTCAATTTTTCGAAAGCATTTCTAGATATTTCTAGATCTTTTTCTGGATTTTCAAGATTTGTTTTCTAGATCATATTCTAGATTTTAAAAAAAATAATTTTCTGGATTTTCCCCTAATTTTTACAAGAGCGTTTCTAGATCATTTTCTAGATTTTTCTAGATCCTTTTAATTTTTCAAAAATCTTTCTAGATATATCTAGATTATTTTCTAGATTTTTCTTGATCTTTCTCTAGATTGTTCTAAAGCATTTCTAGATTCTAGAAAAAAAAATCCAGAAAAAAATCTAGAAATATCTAGAAATACTTTCAAAAAATCTAGAGAAGGATCAAGAAAAATCTAGAAAATAATCAAGAAAAATCTAGAAAAGCTCTAGATATCACCTTCTAGATTGTTCTAGATCCTTCTCTAAATTTTTCTAAAGCTTTTCTAGATATTTCTAGATCTTTTTTCTCCATTTGTTTCCTAGTTTTTCCTAGTATGTTCGTGTCACAGTGTGTGACATCATCGCAAGAGTGTAGAGGGAGAGAAAAAATGGTCAAAAAATAAATTTGAAAACTGCGCTTAAGGGTGCAAATTCCACTCCACAGAAATAATTTACATAAAAACGTAGGAAAATGTGTCCTCTCACTCACAATCCTCTGGTAAAGCTGTCAGAGTTATAGTTTGGGCGTAGGACACACAGACGTGCCACCAACACGCACCAACAGCCTCATTGGCTCCCATATTAAAAACTCAGGAAGATTTCTGAAAAAGGGAGATGTAACAGTTTATTTACATCGCTCTAACAAAGCTATTTTTTCACTTTTCTTAAAAAAAACCAAACATATGTAGACGTTCAGGAAAAACCCAGGACGCTCAACGTGAAGTCGGATCAATGATAGGTATTATGGTTTTGCCAAAAATACTTTCTGTTTGAGGCCAGAAATTCCAGTCTGTCCACCTCTGTCTTGGAACATTCGGCATCTCATCATGTAGGAAAAAAAACAACAGAATATCTAGAAAAGCTTTAGAAAAATTTAGAGAAGGATCTAGAACAATCTAGAAGGTGATATCTAGAGCTTTTCTAGATTTTTCTTGATTATTTTCTAGATTTTTCTTAATCCTTCTCTAGATTTTTCGAAAGCATTTCTAGATATTTCTAGATCTTTTTCTGGATTTTCTAGATTTGTTTTCTAGATCATATTCTAGATTTTAAAAACATCCTTTTCTGGATTTCTCCCTAATTTTTACAAGAGCATTCCTAGATCATTTTCTAGATTTTTCTAGATCCTTTTAATTTTTCAAAAATCTTTCTAGATATATCTAGATAATTTTCTAGATTTTTCTTGATCTTTCTCTAGATTTTTCTAAAGCATTTCTAGATTCTAGAAAAAAAAATCCAGAAAAAGATCTAGAAATATCTAGAAATACTTTCAAAAAATCTAGAGAAGGATCAAGAAAAATCTAGAAAATAATCAAGAAAAATCTGGAAAAACTAGGAAACAAAAGTCTCGAAATATCTAGAAAAGCTTTAGAAAAATTTATAGAAGGATCTAGAAAGTGATATTGGAAAAAAAAACCTAGAGATCTAGAGCTTTTCTAGATTTTTCTTGATTTTTTTCTAGATTTTTATTAATCCTTCTCTAGATTTTTCAAAAGCATTTCTAGGTATTTCTAGATCTTTTTCTGGATTTTCTAGATATTTGTTTTCTAGAGCATATTCTAGATTTAAAAAAATATATTTTTCTGGATTTTTTTCTAGTTTTTACAAGAGCATTTCTAGATAATTTTCTAGATTTTTCTAGATCTTTAAATTTTTCAAAATATTTTCTAAATGTTTCTAGATTTTTCTTGATCCTTCTCTAGATTTTTCTAAAGCATTTCTAGATTCCAGAAAACTAATCTAGAAAACCCAGAAAAAGATCTAGAAATACTTTAGAAAAATCCAGAGAAGGATCAAGAAAAATCTAAAAAATAATCAATCTAGAATCTAGAAAAGCTCTCAGAAGAACTAGGAAAAAAAATCTAGAAAAAAGTCTAGGAATATCAAAATCTTTTAAGAAAAATTAAAAGGATCTAGCAAAATCTAGAAGATGACCTAGAAAAAATCTAGAAAATCCAGGAAAAGATCTAGAAATATCTAGAAATGCTTCAGGAAAAAATGAGAAGGATATTAGATATTTTTTACTTGTTTTGGAAAGTCTTGACAAGCCAAATTTTCTTGTTCCATTGGCAGATAATTTTGCTATTTTAAGCAAAATACACCTATTTTTTTTTTTTTATTAATTCAAACAAAACACAACATAAACACCAACACCAATTGACAAACACAGTAAAAAAAAGAAAAGAAAAAGAACAACAACAACAAAATCACAAAACCAACCTATATAAGTAAATAAATAAAACAATAATAAATAAGAACTTTAACACATTAAATAACATTAAAACTATTACTAATTACCACATAAAAAATACAGTATATCAGTAAACTTAATAACCTAAGAGAAAATAATAAAGGGTTAAGTTAAATACACCTAATTTGTGTACTTTTGTTCTTCTTTTTGAGAGGTGGCTTTTTGCAGTGTACTGACTTTTAAAGACTCTAAAACAGTATGTGTGACTCTTTATGTTGTACATTAAGACCAATACCTATTAAACGTTTAAATATCTGCGACTCCTCTCCTCATTCCACTCCATTACTGAAAGGCTCTTGGGTCTAGAGTTGGGTTTCTTATCTGTGTTTGACCAAGTTCCAACCACAGCTTCTCACATGAGTCAGTCTACATGAGTGTGTGATAAGAGCTTGTGTAGCAGGTTGACCTATAGTGATCTCTCGCTGTTTGTTTGTGCTTGTGGTGAACCAGCCGGTGTGTCTGTGTATGCACCAACTGTGTGTATATACTTTCAATAATTCTTACTTATCATCACAGTGCTACTGAAATAAACCAAGTCTCTACAGATTGAATAAGTAAAATATTGGCTAGGTGTTATGACACAAACACATCAATGTGGCATTCCAAAAATATGCTTATTATTCTGTCTTTCCATGTGTCTGCCAGATGCAGCTGACAGCCATGTGCTTTATATTATTGACAGTGCAGTACTGCAAACTACCATTAACCCGTGCACCCCTTTTTGTATCCATCTAGTAATTGTAAAACTTTTTTTTTTAAATTACAAACCACATTCTTTTACAATTGTAAAAATATTAGTATACCAGTATTTGTCAATTTGTTTAAAAAATTGAAATAGTTATGATAGTCATGATTTCCACATATTTATTCAATATAATTACCATATTTACTTGGAAATCATCTCAGAAAGTGACAAAAACTACATACTTAATTCATTATTTCAGCATATTTATGATGGAATAACATTAAATATTTATATTTACATCAATGAATAATCAGAAGTTATGATTTCATAGCATGTAGTTTATTATAATGACATTAGCTGAATATCGATAAGCTAATCATAAACCATTTTTTAAAAAGTATTATACATTCATTACAGTTTTTTTGTGGAATCATTTAACATTATTCTGTTCAGTAAGGCGTCTGACAGCATGATATGTCAAATAAATGTACCTACTTTTCAAAATTTCGCCAAATGTCTGGAGTGATTTTCTTGTTTCTGATTTCCTAGTTGGAGGCGGGACTAGGAGTCATACTATTTAAAGACACAGTGACATCTTGTAGATTTTTTTTAGAAAAACAAACCTCAGCCAAGTGGTTGAGATGGCTCAATCAGGTGGATTTCAGTCACTCCTTTCATTGAGATATGGTTACTCAAAATGTGCTCTACCATATGGTTGAGCAGGCAGTTAAAGGGTTAAGCAAATCTGTAAATCTGCAAATCTGAATGACTTTTGACACTTAAATTCATTCCACAAACAACCAAAAGCAGTGGTGAGGCAACGGGAAGGAACTGTGTACTAACTATGTGTTAATCTCTGAAAGAGGCACAACACTGACCATTTAGACATTATACTTGCCTATTCTGCAATTTGAGGCTGTTTTATTAAAAGAAAAGCAAACTAAAAACAAAAACCTTTTTAGAACCCTTATTTACCCCATGTCATCTGCCATTTTCTCCCTGTCACATTGAACTAACATCAGGAAACTGATATTGTTTTTAGCATTTAATCAAGTATTTGTAGGTTATATTACACATTTATGTCCAAAGATTTTTTCTTCACACTTGTTTCACAGTCTCACTGACACTATAAATGTCCACTGACTGTGAGCCTTTGTAAAAGACTTTGTTGTTCACTTTCTTCATTGCATCCATCATTGAGAATTAGCCTCATAAATAAGTACCCAGTGCATAGAGTGAGTTTATCCATTAGGCGAGACTCATTTTGGTTATTCTGACTCATTTCCTGTTGATTCAGCTTCATTAAGCAAAATCTTTATATTGTTATGGCAATTCTGTGGATTGCACTAAGTTTATGGGTGAGCTGGCCAAACACAAAGCACTCAATACTCTCACATTCATATTCCATACACCGCACAATCCCAAATGGCTCTTCTACAGTACAACAAAGTCCTGTACACCCTTCAACTTAATTTCTCGAAAAAATAGATGTTTATATTTTGGTGTTGTTTATTAATTTAGACAGGCGCGTTGTCAGCCACAATATGTGACATTTTCAGAATCAGAATCGGGAATACTTTATTGATCCCTGGGGGGAAATTGCTTTGTTATAGTTGCTGCAATATAAAAATAGAATAGAAAGTAATTCTGTAATAAAATAAAGGTAAAAAAAAAAGCAACAATGTAAATAAAAATGCAATTCTTAAGTAAATAAATATGCAATATATAACAAATTTCAAGTAAATATAGATATGTACAGTATAATAAAATTGAAATATGGAAATGTAGAAATAAAAAATAGAAATATAGATATGTACAAATATGTACAGTCGTGGAAAAAATATTAGGCCACCTTTGTTTTCTTCATTTCATTTGTTCATTTTAATGCCCTGTACAACTAAAGGAAAATTTCTTTGGACAAATATAATGATAAAACAATAATAACTGATAAGTTTTATTTTAAAGCTGATATCTAGATAAATAAGTATCCAGTGCATGGAGCGAGTTTATTCATTAGGCCATGCTCATTTTGGTTATTCTGACTCATTTCCTGTTGATTCAGCTCCATTAAGCAAAATCTTTATATTGTTACGGCAATTCTGTGGATTGCACTAAGTTAATTGGTGAGCTGGCCAAATACAAAGCACTCAATACTCTCATATTCGTGTTCCATACACCGCACAATCCCAAATGGCTCTTTTACAGTAAAACAAAGTCCCGTACACCACTCGACTTATGACTGTTGTATTTCTCAGCATTGATTCTTCAGCAAGACTCAATGTGGCTCTATCTTCCTGCCCTATACATCACATCAGGACAGACCTCACTAATTTACCCTCTCACATGGTGTTGTCAAAGTTAAGTTCACAGTTTGAGTTCCCACAATGCCTTGTGTCTTGAATATCAAGTAGGTCGCCGCCTACTTCATGCCCCACCATGACAGGAAACACCAAATTTCCTTCACAATATACGTATATAATATATGTCTTTATATTAACAATGTGTCATTCTAATACCAGTGATGTTGCAGATATTTTACTCATTGCTCATGTGTCTCCTCACAGTTCCAGGGGATCTGGGAAACCAATTGGAGGCGAAGCTGGATAAACCCAGTGTGGTCCACTACATCTGCTATAAGAAGACTGACTTCTTCACTCTGTGGCTCAACCTGGAGCTGCTTGTCCCTGTAGCCATAGACTGTTGGATAGACAACATACGGTATGACATGTCAAGTCAAGTCAAGTCAAATGTATTTACATAGCACATTTCATACAGCAGGCGTAAACTCAATGTGCTTAAAGTAAATATCATACATGACAGAAATATACAATATACATACACTAAACATTGCATTAACATTATATATATATATACAGATATATAAAGTGACATACATAAAAACTAGGGCCGGGACTTTAACGCGTTAATTAAGATGAATTAATTACACAAAAATGAACGCGTTAAAAAATTGACGCATTTTAATTGCACTTATTTTTGCACCGCGGAACGTTTCTCACTGGAAGAGTTTCAGGCGGACCGATTATACTGAAGCACCAACTAGCGTTCATGAGTTCAGACAACAACAAACCACAGTGAACATGAACAAAGAAGCTGATGAGACCGCTTTGGTTGGCCCCGTGGATGGGAAATTTTATGTTTATGTAACTATGTATTATGTTGTTGGTGCAACTGGCACGTTATGTTGAACTCTTTATTGTTTTGGCCAAGGTTATTGAGAGAGTTGGACTGAAATTAATTAGATTTTTTTAAACCATCAACAAAGTCTGTTATGGCCTCTGAAGCAACAGAGAGATGTTTTCTAATAGTCAGGGTTTCCAGTGATCTGAATATACTTGAAAGTATTGTGTTTTACTTAAAAAACCAAAGTATTCTAGTTTACAGAAGGTCTACCTACCTATAGGCTACCTGAATTTCTGAAATGTACTATATTTCTAAATATGCTATTGCTACACTATTATCATTGTTAAAAGAAACAACAATAGTACTGCTTTTAAAAGTGCCTTTTACCCTTTACCTAACTAAAAGCTTGAGAAAAAAGACGTGTTTTTAGTCTGTTTTTAAAGGAAGACACTGTTGTAACAGACCTGAGTTCATGTGGTAAAGAATTCCAGAGAGTAGAACCATAATGACTGAAGGCACCATGAGCTGCTTTAGTGTCTCTGTTCACATCAGACATCAGTCAAGTCAGTGAGGAATTTATCCACCAGTGTTGTATTTTTCTGTGGTAAAGGTGACCAGATTGTATTTATTCTTTGCTGTTTTTATGGGGAATGCTTTTTGTTTTTTGTTTTTTTGCAACATGCAAATCCCTGGAGGGATATGGGAGTGGGTCAATGGGATCAACAACCTTGTTGACTTTGTGTGAACAGTTATCGAAAAACTGACTTTTGAACCCTCAATTTATCTACAAGGTACACAGGTCAGGTATGAAATGAGGCAACGTTTTAGCCATTCAACTCATTCTGTCCCATTGATCGTCTTCTGCTGAAACTAATTTCTCGAAAAAATAGATGTTTATATTTTGGTGTTGTTTATAAATTTAGACAGGCGTGTTAAAAATAGAATAGAAAGTAATTCTGTAATGAAATAAAGGTTAAAAAAAATAGCAACAATATAAATAAAAATGCAAGTCTTACGTAAATAGATATGTACAAATACAAATATGCAATGTAGAATACATTTGAAGTAAATAGAGATATGTAGAGTATAATAAAATAAAAATATGGAAATGTAGAAATAAAAAATAGAAATATAGATATGTACAAATATGTACAGTCGTGGAAAAAATATTAGGCCACGCTTGTTTTCTTCATTGCATTTGTTCATTTCAATGCCTGGTACAACTAAAGGAACATTTCTTTGGACAAATGATAAAACAATAATAGCTGATAAAAGTTTAATTTAAAAGCTGATATCTAGACATTTTCCATGGTTTTATTGAGAATGATTTTGGTTATTATCAAGAAAACCATGGAAAAATGTTGTTTTTATCATTATAATATTGTCCAAACAAATGTACCTTTAGTTGTACCAGGCATTAATATGAACAAGAAATTGAAGAAAACAATGGTCTAATATTTTTGTCCATGACTGTATATATGCGTAACAAATGTATTTATTGCACATGATTTCTATACAAATTCGTATTGCACAAATATTTATCATAAATAAAGTTTTAAAGTAATGAATTATGTGGTCATAGCTGCTGACGGGTGAAATAAGCCTGTTAACTCAGGGCGTCTGACACTCTGATGGAGGGATTGAAAAGTTTGATGGCCACACAGGCAGGAATGACTTCCTGTGATGCATCTCATGCATTATTTTGCAATAATGTTGCAGTAGATATCTGGTATAACTGGCCCTATCATGTGATTGCACTCGTGACTGGCTGGCAACAAACAAGACTCTTTTTTAACAACAACAGTTGCTTTAGAATGTTTGTAGAGACTTGAGTCAATAAAAAAGGTCATACAGTCTAACCGCTGGTTTTATAAAATAATACATTTTATTCCAGCTTAGCTAAGCTAGTTAATAGCTAGATAAGTCCTCTGTTGATCCCTTCTCTGAAAACTGGCAAACATAAAAATATCATGAAAATGAATATACAGCAGGTTAAATAAATAAGTACCAATATACATTGAATTGCTGTGTGTATAGATTAATTATGCTAACTTTATTTTTTGCCATTGCATTGATAGTAACAGTTTAGAAGTGATGATAAAGGCTTTGAGAGTCTGGACATTTTTGGTTTGGTACCTTGAAAAGTGCTTGAATTGTACTCTTTAAAAGCTGTTTAAAAGCTGTTTGAAGTTTACATAAAGCTTATTTAAAATCTATGGTGTTTTTAGAGAATCACTACTAGAGCTGCAACAATTCCTTGATTAATCGAACAATAATCGATGATTGAATTAATCATCAACTATTTTGATAATCGAATAATTGGTTTGAGCGTTTTTTTAAAGACAATGGGCCTCATTCATGAAACGTGAGCAGAACGAATTTGTGTGTAAACCGTTCGCAAACGGAAATTTACGTGCATCTCCGCATTCATCAATATTTTAGTAGCTCCGATCTTTTCGTAGCTACTAACAAAATCTACACATGCTGCTGACCACACGTAGTGCTTGTGTAAATTTAAGAACGCATATAAATAATGCTCGTCACTGTTGGAAATTACAATTTTAATTCATAATGCGTTCTGTTATGTACACAATACGCAGATGCCTTTGAAACATGTGATATAAACATGGCAAACGATTAAAAATATAACATATTTAGTTAAATTAGTTGGCAATTGGCGGGATTAAGATTCAGATTAAACTCATAATTGTGAATTATCTATGTAAATTGACGCATCCTGCCTGCAGTTCTCAGAGGTATCATTAAATTAATGCCAGAGTATATCCAATTTCCGTACGGCGCACAACGGCAGACAGAAGTAATGCAGGGGTTCAGCGCAGTTGCAAACATGCCAGGTGTTATCGGTGCCATAGACTGCACACACGTACGCATCAAGGCTCCATCCGGTGATGCATTTGCTTACATTAACCGGAAAAACTTTCATTCCGTGAATGTGCAACTGATCTGTGACGCAAAGTGTGTGTTGTTAAACGTTGTGGCACGGTGGCCCGGTGGGACGCATGACGCATTCATCCTGCGTAATTGCGCAGTTGGCACGCGTTTGGAGGATGGAGCTGTGAGAGACGGCTGGCTCATTGGTAAGAATATAGCCTGCATAATCACATGTGTGTGTTATATATGGACTTACCTTTCTATATCCATAGGGGATAGGGGTTACCCACTGACGCCGTGGCTTATGACCCCACTGGCCAGCCCGCAGACACCACAGGAGCATACAATGAGGCGCACGCGGCTACTCGGGCCGTTGTAGAGTGCACCAACGGGGTATTTGGACTCTGAGCGTCCTCCTCCTGTGGCAGATGTACTTTTTTTTGTGTGCGCTAATGCGTTTCTTTGCGTCAAGTTTAATGTCAAACCATTTACATTTAACCTCGGACGTAGTTCTTTGCACTACAGAAACCACATTTACTGCGTCCGTCACCTCCCTCCACGCTTTCGCTTTGCCTGTCCCTGTCACACCACTACTAACAGATGAAAATAAAAAATTTTTTTTGGACTCCACTTCTCCCAAAATAACTTAAATCTCCGCTTCGGAAAAATTCTTTTTTCTTTCTCGTTCTTTTTTTCTTTGTGCCATGACTGACAGGTTGACAGGATGCCTCTACACACCTCCTTATATGGTGGTCATTAGCAATTCATGGGCGGGGTTCATGCTAATTGCTGATTATCGGGAGCGCGCTGCCACCTTACGATGGATTGGCATTCATGATCATACACACGTGTTTACGATCAGATCTGAGTTTCCCGCGGCGTTCATGAATCCGGAGTAGGTTTTTAGTAGCGTAGGCTTTTATGTGCAAATCTACGCACAAATCTACTAACGTTTCATGAATGAGGCCCAGTAAGTCCAAATTCTCTGATTTCAGCTTCTTCAATGTGAATATTTCTGGTTTCTTTGTTCCTTTATGACAATTAACTGAATATCTCTTTGGTTTGTGGACAAAACATGCATCCTTCATAGATAATATAAATTTCAACTTTCTTCATACATTTTTACATGTTTCATAAACATGTACAAACATTTTTTATCAAAAAGGACCCCATGACATTAGACTGAGTTAAATATAAGAGCAGATATCTAGACATTTTCTACGGTTTTCTTGAGAATGATTTTGGTTATTATCAAGTAAACCATGGAAAAATGTCTTCATACATTTTTACATGTTTTATAAATTTGTATAGCATCCATGCTCCTCAGGGGTCATGACATCAGACTGGTTTTAGGACATGTAGAAAAAAATATTACCAACTTTTTTTCACATTTTAGGGCAACTCATGACCAACACATTGATATATAATTTTCATATTTTTTCATTATTATTAGTCAATTTTAGCATTGTTCATTTTTGGATGACACCTTTTAAGGCAACTCATGACCATTTTTTTCGTCATGAGTTGCCTTAAAAGGTGAAAAAAAAAAGTTGGTAATAATTTTTTTCTACATGTCCTAAAACCAGTCTGATGTCATGGGGTCCTTTTTTTTTCTGTTATTCCTTTTTTTAATTCTTGCTGTCGTCAAAACACAAGTTTCAGTAAAAGTTGACACAACCTACTCTGTACATTCCCATCAAGAAATTATTATTTCACTATAACTATTGGGAAAAAAAGTTTTATTACTTTTTTCTCTTGAAATTAGGCCTAATTTTGTATATTTGACGAAAATTGACCAATAATAAGGAAAAAAATATGAAAATTAAATATCAATTAGTTGGTCATGAGTTGCCTTAAAAGGTAAAAAAAAGGTTGTTTTTTTTCTACATTTCCTAAAACCAGTCTGATGTCATGGGGTCCTTTTTGACCCTGAGGAGCATGGGTGTTATACTTTTTTTAGGAGTACACAAGGGTTAAATTCATTCCACAAACAACCACAAACAGTGGTGAGGCAACCAGAAGGAACTGTCTACTAACTATGTGGTAATCTCTGAAAGAGGCACAACACTGACCATTTAGACATTATACTTGCATATGCTGCCATTTGAGGCTGTTTTATTAAAAGAAATGCAAACTGAAAACAAAAAATCCCACTTGCACTTATTGTTGGGCCATTTTTCATCTTCATGTAATTTCAGTAGCTATTTTCCCCATGTCATCTGCCATTTTCTCCCTGTCACATTGAACTAACATCAGGAAACTGATATTGTTTTAGCATTTAATCAAGTATTTGTAGGTTATATCACACATTTAAGTCCAAACATTTTGTCTTCACACTTGTTTCACAGTCTCACTGACACTATAAATGTAGGAAGGAACTGTGTACTAACTACGTATGTGTTAATCTCTGAAAGGGGCACAACACTGACTATTATGCTGGCCCATGCTGCCATTTGAGGCTGTTTTATTAAAAGAAAATCTCACACTCAAAACATTAAAATAAATAAAAAATCTGACTTGTACATTTTTTTTATCTTACTAGTGTTCATCATGTAATTTCAGGATTAATCTGCCATTTTTTCCCTTTCACATTAAACCTGTGAGGTCCAGGAGATTTTGGTTCAAATTTGTCAACTTCCTATGCATTTCTGTCTCTGTTCAGCATCTTTCAGTCTGTCCTTATATTACATGTATGGCTCCTTTTTCTCCACACAATCTTGGCTATCAGTCAGATTTTTCATTTTATTTTAATTAACAAAGTATAAAGCTGCCAGGAATTCAAAATACAAACAAAAGACGCAGGTGTCTATGGAAATGTACCATTTTTTTTTAATTTTTTTTACCATTTATACCCACAAAAACAGCAGATAAAAATAATAAAACTGCAAAACTTCATCCAGAATTCATAGAGCAGTAGTTACATACGTAACTCTCGTTTTACACTCTGGAGGGTGGTTTCACATTTTTACATTTTTAAGCCCCAAAAACGCAGTCACCGTCTAAACGAAAGGCACTTCCCATTAAATATTTTGTTGTTTTTACCCGCAAGCGTCCTCGTGTTGGAGTTTCCCCATGGGCGGGGCTCAGACTTCTCCTCTGCACGCACACACAGTTCAAGTTCACTGCTCTTCGAAAGGCTGTACTTGCATTGTTTTGCTATTTTACAACCAATATAGTAGTGGCATTACATTTTCTGAAAATGACAATGATCATTGTTTATCGTAATTATTTCTGGGACAATATATCGTCCGTTACAGGCCTACGCTCAACAGATTGATATAGTTTTTTTGGCTGGTGAGTGAAGTAATTCCAGCAGGTGCTTACATATTTTATGAGCATTTGGCTGCTAACTGGTACAAATTACCAGCTCTGTTGAAACATGCTCCAAGTTTGTACATGTTTAGATGTGTCGGGCTTAATGGACACATGTGACTGTCTGAGTTTCAGGTAGTAAACATTCTGGTAAATGAGGCTCGAACTAAATTTTCTATCATAAGTAATCATATACATCTAAAATAGTAGAAAAAGTAGAAATTGCTCTATTTTAGAAAATTGCCTGGATTCATTAGAGTGCTTATCTAGCCCATAAGAAGCCATGGTGACACGCATGTAACAAACACTTTAAATGTTCTATAATCTCCCATATTCAGCTTTATGCTTCACCTTAACTCATTAAGTCCCTTAGCAAGACTGTTTGACTGTTTGACAAAAATGGTTATAGGCCACTCAATTATTTTCACTGTTTAAATTAAGTTAATATATGCTCTGCTGTTCAATTTAAAGTACATTTGACCAAATATGACCAAAAAATAATCCTATCCTATCCTGTCACAATTTTGAAAAATGTTGTGGAGATGAAAAATAAAAAGGCAATTTTATGTTTCTGTAAGCAGAAAAGGTGTCTAATTTATTTATTTTTAAATAAGAAATATCATAAACATAAATTCCATAAACGCCCAATGTAACGCTTATGTCACATCACAGATCTTTGACATTTAGGGTTAGTATTTTTTTTTTTTTTTTAAAACCTCATAAATGTGTTCTATATGGTCCACTTGGTCTGTGGTATATCCCCCATAATTTTACTCTAAGGATTACTGGGTCTGGGCTCTTATGGGAAAAATATTTATAGTTTTTGAAAAATCTAGATATCAGTGTAGTTTAAAACCTTCTGCTTGCAAACCGAAACCTCTTTTCTCACATCTGCACAGACGTTTAAGACTTAGGGAAGTTGTTGTAACACCAACGGTCACCCGGCTGGTTGGGGTGGTGAGGTGATACTGATTTGAAATGGGAAGTGTCTCCTTTGACTTGTGGGTGACTGCGTGTGTGCAGTTTACCACAGATGCAGAACTGATGCAGATCGAATCCTGCTTGTGAAAATATGTACGTTTGTGTGTGCAGGCTGATCTATAACAGGACCACACACAGCACCTCGTCCCCACCAGGTGTGGAAATCCGTGTCCCCGGGTTTGGACAGACGTATCCACTGGAGTATCTGGACCCCAGCAAACGCAGTGTGGGTGAGTTAAAGGTCCAAAACCAAACAGTTCATTGGAGAGGAGGGCGAAATGTCCCCACTCTCAAAGTATACAGGTGCATCTCAATAAATTAGAATATGATAGAAAGTTTATTTATGTCAATAATTCAATTAAAAAAAGTGGAAATAACACATTATATAGATCCATTACACACAGAATTCAACATGACCCCAGAGAATTTGTTTTTTTAACAAAAAGCCCAAATTTGGTGCCTCTTGCACATTCTAATGTCACTATTCCATCATATACACTGATCTTAATGATTGCATATTTTATTAATTATTGTAGGGAGAATAAGGGTTCTTCTTTGTTTTATGTAAGGCATCATATTTTGACAGTCTTCTTGTAAATTCTGTGGTGGATTCTGTTAACACAATGTGCTCTTATTCTGAAAGCCGCATGTGTTTCGCGACAGGAAGTAATTCAGATCGTTATTCACAGTTAAGCTTTTTGTGAATGAAGCAACATTAGTTGTAAGCTAATGTTATCTTGCGGCTACCAAACGGCGTACGCAACAGTGTGTTTGGACCAAAATTTAATTTCTTCTAATTATAATGATTACGGCTTACATTTAATGAAGACCTAAAATTCAGTGTCTCAAAAAAATTGAATATGACAAAAGACCAAATTGATGTTTGTTTGTGTCTAGTTTAGTTTTAATGTTATTTAATGTGTTTAAAGTTCTTATTTATTATTGTTGTTTTATTTATTTACTGTGTTTGTCCATTGGTGATTTATGTCGTGTAATAATAATTAAAAAAAACATAATAATAAAAAAAGACCAATTCTAAAAAGTATGTTTAATAAGTAAATGTTGTCCTCTGAAAAGTATGTCCATCTATATGACTCAATTCTTGGTTGGGCTGTTTGAATTGAACTACTGGAAATTGACTTTTCATCATATTCTAATATATTGAGATGATCCTGTATATGAGTCCTCAGAGAGACACATAAATTCTGCTCTATGTGTGACACTTTATTTTCTTCTTATCTTGTGTTTGTTTCTCTCCTAGGTATATATTTCTTTACTATAGTGCAGGCGCTGGTAGAGTGGGGCTACACCAGAGATGATGATGTCAGAGGAGCTCCATATGATTGGAGGAAAGCCCCTAGTAAGCAGCCATGCACATGCACTACATTCATCCCCTGAGCAGTTATTTAACCCAGGAACGATGAGCCTTCACCTGTAAAACCCCAGATACATTGTTTCATTCTTTTCAAGTCTTGTAAGATGATGGCTGGCATTATCTGGAGAACCTGTCTGTGGTTTGTGTGTTCAAGCAACATGCCACACACAGAAACAGAAAAAAAAAAAAAACAGAAAAAAGCCAGAGTTAGCCAGAAGGCTAGTTTTCATCTGTAGTCCCCTGGCCATGATGTAAAAAAAGCAGAGAATTACGAAACAAAAAACAAACAACAACAAAAAAAAAACCACGTACAATATATAAAATACATATACAAACACTTTACGATACAATTAAGAAAAAATACAACATCACATACATCACAACATAACATTTTAAAATTCAGGAATTTTTTAAATTCATTTAGCAGCCATGTTGGTGGTTTGCAGCCTTAAGAAACACTTTTTTGAGTAAGTATTGATTGTTTAGTCCAATATGAGGAAACAAAATAAGTGTTCTTGTCAGTCAGGAAATTTGCGGGTTTTTATTTAGAAAACTTTCCCCATCAGGCTACACATTTTAATAGAAGCCTTCTTCTCAAAACCAAGAAGCAATCAAACATTTGGAAGAGCTCCATACTAAAAATGGAAATTCAGTAAATTACCAGCAGGGCCCGTAGGGGAACTTTGTTTACAAATTGTCTCTGTTGTGTTTTTTGTCAGATGAGAACAAAGATTATTTCCTGGCGCTGCAGAAGATGATTGAAGAGATGGCGGAGAAGGCCGGTGGGCCTGTGGTGCTCATCGCTCACAGCATGGGCAACATGTACACTCTGTACTTCCTCAACCAGCAGCCTCAGGCCTGGAAGGATAGATACATCAAGGCTTTCATCGCTCTGGGACCACCGTGGGCAGGGGTGGCCAAGACCCTCCGAGTCCTCATCTCTGGTAAGAGAGTAATAAGCACTCAAGCATTAAAAAAACATTATAACTAGGGCCGGGACTCGATTAAAAAATTAATCTAATTAATTAGAGGCTTTGTAATTAATTAATCAAAATTAATCGCATTTTAATCGCATAAAAATATTTGACCTGAGAACAGTGAGAAGTAACTTTTTTCACATGGATTTTTAGTATACCATTGAATAATGACTGAATACATAAGCTTAAGCAACAAAAATATTGTTTATTTTTGTTCAAGTCCAACAGACCAGTGCAAAATTTTGCCATTAAGTGTAGCAATAGCATATTTAGAAATATAGTACATTTCATAAATTCAGGTAGCCTATAGGTAGGTAGACCTTCTGTAAACTAGAATACTTTGGTTTTTGAAGTAAAACACAATCCATGCTAGCTACCACACTAGCCGCTAGCTGCTATATGTTTTGCATTGAGGTGATACTTGAGGCTGGATGTGCTGCGGTGATATGTGAATTCCTTGTTGCATAGCAACACAACCATGCTCTTATCGACGCTTCCATCCGTTATTTTTTGTAACTAAATGTCCCATCATCCAGGGGGCCAAACAAAGCGGTCTCATCAGCTTCTTCCTTCATGTTTACTGTGGTTTGTTGTTGTCTGAACTCATGAACGCTAGTTGGTGCTCTCGTATAATCGGTCCGCCTGAAACTCATCCAGTGAGAAACGTTCCGCGGTGCAAAAATAAGTGCGATTAAAATGCGTCAATTCTTTTAACGTGTTAATTTTTGTGTAATTAATTCATCTTAATGAACATGTTCAAGTCCCGGCCCTAATTATAACATTTTTTCTAATACATGAAAAACAAACCACAAATCCAAATACCTGCAGAAGTAGAAGCACTCGCTTCTTCTTTCTCGCAGAAATTGTCTCTGCCTATGTAGCACCATGAACGAAGCCACAATATTCTGCACAAAAGTTAGTTCCTACAGAAGCCCCTTTCATAGTGCGGTCCTGCAAATGTCCTGCTATATTGCCAGAAAGATCTGTACTTTTCACCTTAGGTCTTTCATAGTGATCCCGCAAAGGCGAACTGCAAAAAAGGTGTGTCTAAAAACAAGGTAAAAACACTAAATCTGAGGGAAATTATCTTGCTGCATGGACAGATATTTCGACTTGATGAGATTTCTTAAATTAAGATTATTAAGCATGTTGTACGCTTAAAATAAGACGTGAAGACGTGAGTTCACACTACATGTGAACTTTCATTTATGTCAGGGATGGGCAATATTTCACGGACACTACCACAGGGCCACATAACCGTGCACTTATAAACCACTTAAATATATTTACAGTGCAGTAACTTAACATATTTCATGCTCAAATGCATGTATAACAGAATAAATAGGATTACAAAAGGTTTCAAGCAAATAAAAAATAACCACTTACTGTGATTTCTTTTTTTTTCAGTGCAAGAACAGCAGACCAACATTAATTGCAAGAAGTCATTTTGTGCATTTTTACACAGCACTTTTAAGATTTCATGCTCAAATGCATGTAGTTGTACTGAGGGTCACTCCAAGTGAAAGTGCGGGCCGTATGCGGCCCCCGGGCCTCCAGTTGCCCATCCCTGATTTATGTACATGGAGATTTACACATCTAATTACAATACGAAAGTAACTCTGATGAGAGAAAGCAGTAAGAACGCTTGGGTGACACTCAGCGACGATCTTAACCCCTAAGAACCCATGGTGACACCCATGTAACAAACTCTTTAAATCATCTAGAATCTCCCATATTCAGCTTTATGCTTCACCATAACTCATTAAATCCCTAAGCAACACATACTCAACATCCTGGTGTGGTGGTCATGTGACTGTGACAAGAAGTGACTTCTCCAAAATGTGGCTGTGACTGGAAACAGAAATGTGAAAAAGCAGCTAATTTCAAAAAGCTTATTTTTTGTTACGAGGCTACATTTAAACCCATTTAACAATTCTGACCATATTTCCTGAACAAATTAAAGTCACAATTTTGATAAATGTTATGGAGATGAAAACAAAAAGCCTAATGGTTATTTGTTTTTATTTATTATTGATGTATTATTATTGTCACAATTTTGATAAATGTTGTGGAGATGCAAAGAAAAAGGCAAATTTGTGTTTCTGTAAGCAGAAACTGTGTCTATTTAAAAAAAAAAAAAAAAAATATCAAACATAAATACCATAAACGCCCAATGTAACATTTATGTCACGTCACAGATCTTTGACATTTAGGGGTAGTATCTTTTTAAAAAACATCATAAATGTGTTTTATGTAGTCCACTTGGTCTGTTGTATATCCCCCATAATTTTCCTTTAAGGATTACTGGGTCTGGGTTCTTATGGGTTAAAAGTACATCTTTATTTTTACTGTGCTGTATTTTATTGTGGAGGACAGAAGTACGGTTTGGGTGGGTTGATAACGGTGATATTTATTTGTATTACCCACAAACATCCAATATTCCCCCAAAAACTCAGCAGCCCCATTGTTTTACAGCGAGGAGATCCAAGTGTCCCAAGTGATTTAGGATACAGTTAGCTCACGGCTAATTCCTTTTGCCGAACCTTGTAAACCCGAGGCTAACGTACACGGTTAAAACTATATACGGTTCGAAAGATAAGAAGTTAGCCTTTGTTTGACACCATTGAATTAGTTGTTAGCATAACAAGATCACTTATATTAGTAGTTAATGTGAAATTTTGATAGAATCTTAGCCAAACGGTGTCCGATTTGGGATACAGTTACGTTAATCATTACACTCTATATTTGTGTGTCATGTGTTTCAAGACACAAGTAGTTTTTTAGGAAGTCACAATGAGACTCTTCTTGTTAGTTTTGGTTCTGTGGCTGGAATCTCTCAGCTCAGTTTCAGTTCTCCGTCTCTGCCAACAGGTGATAATAACCGCATCCCAGTGATCAGTCCGCTAAAGATCCGCTCCCAGCAACGCTCTGCTGTCTCCACCTCCTGGCTGCTCCCCTACGCCCACTCCTGGCCCAAAGATCAGGTGTGTGTGTGTGTGTCTGTGTGTCTGTCTGTCTGTGTGTGTCTCCTCACTTCTTTAAAGGCTTTTTTGAGACTTCAGACTTTGTTTTAAGGGTTAAAGGTTACATGATAATGATAATTAACTGAAACTGTATTTTGTGGTTACAAAACTAACTTAAATTATAGTGAATATAGTAAATGTCCTTCGTTTTTTGTCTTTGTCAACTTTTTTCATACATAATGAAGATGGATAAGACAAATGAAATAAAGGCAAAATTTACAGTGACCTTCTTTTAATCTCCCACTCAACAAATACCCCATTACAAAAAACTAATAAAAACTAAACTAAAAGTAAAGCATTTCCAAAAAATAAACATTAAATTAAAAATAGCAAACTCACTCTAAAAACTAATTAAAACTAGCTGAAATTGAACACAAAAAATCACAGCGAAATTAAAACTAAAACTAATGAAAAATTCAAAACTATTATAACCTTGCGTGTGTGTGTGTGTGTGTGTGTGTGTGTGTGTGTGTGTGGGTGGGTGTGTGTGGTGTGTGTGTGTGTGTTCATTCATCAGTTCCCTACCAGGGAAACTTAAATTTCTTCCTTTCGTTCTTTGTCAGGTTTATTTTCTCTCTCCTTTCTTTTGTCCACTTCTCATTTCAAATCAATATTTTTTTTCTTTTTTACTGTATTTATTAATCATGACAACCAACTGACTGCCCTTAACTCTATGAAGAGTTTTAGTGTTTTCTAGCTAGACGTTTTGGTTTTCCAGTGAGCAAACTTAACTGTCATCACCTATGATACCAGCTGCAGCAACCAGTTTAGTTTAGTTTTAGATTGTTTTGAGTTACTGGGAAAGAGACATTAGCCACCTTTGCATCAACAAATTTCAATGCACATTTTGAAGATTCACAGGAGAAAAGCTTGAATTTTCTCCTGCGGACGGCCAAGGTTGTCCAATAAGCAACCTATTTTTTTATTTTTTATATTTTTTTCCCTTGCTCAATCTCTTCTTCTTCTTCTGTTTTCTTTCTTGCATAATCTCTTCTTCTACTAATGTTTACTGACGGATTAGCCTACAGCAATACATTACACTGCCATCTTCTGACCAAAGTATGTTTATGCAGCTTTGTTTATTCACTCTAAACCAGTCAGTGGAAACATCCTGTATTCACCATAGACTGTATATAAATAATGGACACACCGTGACGTCACCCATTGGTTTGTGGCCCATTGGAAGCATCAAGTTCATCGTTACACTCGTCGCCATTTTGTTTCTGATACGAGGAGCAGACCATATCTGGACTGTGGAGCAGCGAGAGGGATCTGATCACTGACTACAGCCTCTCTACACCTCAACCTGACTGAGAGAAGCTGCTGCTAATTCATGCTAGCATTAACTGGGATGTTCGTTTTGGCTAGCAACAAACAAAAACAAAATGTATGTAACTGACCTCAGAAAACTGAGCAGCGACTCCTTGGAGTGTCTGTTAGTCCAACCAAACGCTGAACAAGGAAAACAGGAAAGAGGAAAAATATGTATTTATGACTTTGGGTGAACTGTCCCTATATGCTTTTGGTAGGAGTAGCCAAGTCAAACAAATATTTTATTTTTTTTCATTTATCCTTTATTTATTTCTCCAGGAATCCTTGAGGGCAACCCCTCATTTACAATGATGTCGAGAGTACAGAGAAAACACAATGAAGAACCAACAGCACAGACCAAGAAAATATTAAAAACAGTTACAGTAAAGGGTAGAGTTATTGGTTATCATAGTTTTAAACTGGTTATAAATAGTTATAATTGTGTTGAGTTTGAGTGAATGTTCCAGGTAGATGCAACAGAAACACTGAAAGCAGTTTTTCAGTATTAGGCCCCGTTTACTCGAGGACGCTTGCGGGTAAAAACGACAAAATATTTTATGGGAAGTGTCTTTCGTTTCGACGGTGACAGTGTTTTTGTTGCTTAAAAACGCAGAAATGTGAAACCACCATCCAGAGTGTAAAACTGTAATCCGCTCCGCCGTATCGTGTCCGTCTACACTGCCAAGACACAAAACTCTGCTCAGATCTGCTCACGTCACGTACGCGTTTACGTCACATACATGCTCCAGTACAGGGAAATAAACAAACATGTGGGATTATTTCCATGCGTCGGACCTTCAAGCTGCTCTGGCAGCTGTGATAAACTTACAGGAGTCTTTCCACCAAATGTACAGGATATGTACGGATAGTATTAGTGAACAGAGAAGGATCTGTAATTACTTCTATCACATTTTGGATGCACCAATTGGTCGGAGGCGAGCCAGACGGCTTTGGACGAGACCTGGGAGATCTAGTGGATGGTGGAGAACTTTGTGGAAGGAGTAGCTGATGAAAATGCGTGGTGTGAAAACTTCCACATGCCCAAAGATGCTCTTATCTCTTTAAGTGATGCAGCCTGGCATGCATACCCAATCCAATTCACACACTTTTGCATCACTGTATGCAGCAGATTTCCTCCTGAAAACGCTCGTCTAAACGCGGAATAAAAAGTGAAGACGCAACGCCACTTTTGCGTCTTCTGTTCAGACCGTCATCATGTAAATGTAGCCTTAGTCTGGGGAACATTGAGCATTAATTACTAGAGTATGTAGGATAATTACTATGTGACCAGTTTAATAAAGTGCTGAGGTATGGAGGCATGTCGCTTATCAAGACTTTATAAATGAAGAGGAACCAGTGCATGTATTCAAAATCAGTGGTTCCCAACCGTTTTCTTGAGGGACCCACATTTTTACCACTTTGGCGACCCCCCCATTGCCCATTGTTCTATGAAGCCAAACTCAATGTGACTTTCATGGTACCCTCTCTTTTTCTTTTTGAGATATTCAGCATTTTCGTCTCCCCGCCATTTTTCCATTAGCTCTGTGTTTCTGTTGTTAGGTGAGGTTACCGCTAGGTGAGGATACCGCTAGGTGAGGATACCACTAGGTGAGGTTACCTCTAGATGAGGTTAGGGGTCGGGCCCCCCCTGTTGGGAATCACTGTTCTAAATAATATATTATTGTTATTTTTTTCTCCATCCATCACCAGGTCTTGGTGCAGACGCCCACCACCAACTACACTGTGATGGACTACAAGCGCCTCTACTCCGACATCGGTTTTGAGGACGGCTGGCTGATGCGGCAGGACACGGAGCCCCTGGTGGAGGAGCTGGCGCCCCCCGGCGTGGCCGTCCACTGCTTGTACGGCACCGGCATCCCCACATCGGAAGGCTTCCAGTATTCAGACAAGTTCCCAGACGTGGAGCCCACGGTGTTGCTCGGCGACGGGGATGGGACGGTGAACCTAAAGAGCGCCATCCAGTGTGGACGCTGGGTGGGGAAGCAGAAACAGCCCGTCAAGTTACAAGAGCTGTCGGGGAACGAACATGTCAACATGTTGCTCAACATCACCACTGTAGCTTACATCAAGACTGTGCTGTCCTCACCCTGATGGCTTTACACACACACACACACACACACACACACACACACACACAGGACAGACAGAGACTGGCTCATCTCGCCTACCTCTCTGAACATTGACTGCCAAAATACATGAACATGCCACATAAAGACGTTAATTAAGTATTTAAATTTTGTTGGAAAATTACACATTTAAATTAATTTTATAGCTGTAATTATACAACTTATGTTAATGTCAGGTTGTTTACTGTTGACCAAGCCTAATCCCAACTACTTTTATATTGATCGCAGCTTTCAAAGAACCAGAGATTTTACCTACTAAACCCACATTATTATGATCAAGTCAAAAAGCAGGGATATACTGTATGTGCCACTTTCCTGAGTTATTAATCAAAGTCAGATCTTTTATTAATGTTGTTAAAGAGATTTCTAATGTTGTTAGGCAAAATGATAAATCATAGTTTTTGTATCTTTCTCAGTGCAACAGGTCACATGTTTCAGTGCTCAGAATATGTGGATTTTTACCAAAACTTGTTCTTTTTTTGTTGCATGCTGCCAAGCTGTAAGTCCATTATGCTCTGATGGCTTTGTTTTTATTGTGTTGTTTGTATTACATGTGCTAAAGGACTAAAAACATAGTTTGGATATGAAAGTTGGGTTGAGTCACGTTTAAGCTACTCAAGGGGCAAAGAAAAACATTAAAGATGTTTTAGACAAATCTTAACTCAAAGTCCACTAACTGGCCTATTCAAGAGCTTTGAATCGCATTTTGGTCTAAATTATATAAATCGTCTCCATTCAATGGTTTGCTCTCAAGACTAGAGGTGCAGAAATGCAGTTGAAAGACCCAGAAAAAGTCAGCAAGTGAACTCTTTGTTGGGATTTCTTTTGTTAAACAAAAAAGACATTAAATTACGAGCCTCTCCCTGGCTTTATCTGCAGCATATTTAGCCTTTTAGAAACTATTTCTGAGGTCAAATAAGAGCAAATAAGCTCCTTTGTCTCAGAGTTTAAACAAGTTAAATTCATTTTTAAATTCTGCTCTTCGTTTTGAAGCATTGGAATCAGTATTTTTAATAATAATGCGTAATAATCTTAAATCCTTGCATTCAATTACCTGCTATATTAGGTTATTTCTCTTCACTTTCCATGCCTTATACAGTAGGCTACATTTTGGGTGGTTCTGTATATTTTGTCCCCAGGTGTCTAGACAGACTGGATTTACACAGACGGGTTTTTCTGTTGTTGTTTTTATGGTAGAAATCTGATCTTTTCTTTATAGTTTATGATTTTAAAAAAAAAATCTCTTACCGTTTTGACTGCCTTTTAAAAGTTCTGACTGCAGAGTTTCAAAGCTGGGTTGTTGTCAGAATCTCTGTGAGCTGAGTGATTGTACTGTGCCATCCAGACCAAGATGATATTATACAAGATGATATATGTAGGATCATATCTGCTGTCAACTATCATAAGTGTATGTCATAATCATGTGTTGCCTTCTATCGAGTAAAATATTTCAAATATTACATTCAGACATTGACTTTTCTTCGTCCCCTGGTTTAATGACACTCACCGACCACTTTATTAGGTACGCCTGTTCAACTGCTCAGTAACACAAATATCTAATCAGCCAATCACATGGCAGCAGCTCAATGCATTGAGGCTTGTAGACATGGTGGAGATGACCTGTTGAAGTTCAAAGAGCATCAGAATGGGGAAGAAGGATGGGGAAGTTTGGGATTTTTTAGTTTTAGTTTTAATTTCGTTTTGAATATTTGTTTTCAAATTCAGTTCGTTTGAATGAATTTTTAGAGTGAGTTTGCTAGTTTTAGCTTAGTTTTTATTAGTTTGAGGTTTTTTTCAACATTCAAGATTCAAAGAGGTCATAATAAATTTTGCCTTTATTTCCTTTGGTTTTTTCATCTTAGCCCCAATAAGGTTATTAACTCTTACAGTTCTGGGTGTTTTGAATCTTGGTTGGAGTGTAGATATCCCAGTCTCAGTAAACATATTTACCATGTGTTCGTGCATGTTCACTATCAGAATCCTATTTCTACTAGTAACACTGGATTATGTATGAAAAAAGTTGACAAAGACAAAAACATTTTCACTATAATTTTAGTTAGTTTTGTTACCACACAATACAGTTTCAGTTAGTTAAAGTTTTTTTTTTTAAACTCTTGTTTTTATTCTTATTTCAGTTAACGAAAATGTTTTTTCAATTCTAGTTTTCGTTATTCCGTTTGTTTTCGTCAACTATAATAACCTTGGTGTCTGGCGGCCTTTTGTAGGCTTACGTGATTTACTGTGTGCAAAAGAGGATGAGACAGAAAGAAACAAAATCTCAAACTCAGCAGGATCAAGACTAGTTATGAAACTTGGCTTGGGCTGGGCGATATGGACCAAAAGTCATATCCCGATATATTTAGCTGCATATCGATATGCGATATATATCCTGATATTTTTATCGCTAAGTGAGAGCAAATCTAATAATCTAATCTTTCTAATAGAAACACTGGATTATGTATGAAAAAAGTTGACAAAGACGAAAACTAAGGTCATTTTCACTATAATTTTAGTTAGTTATGGGTTTTTTTTAAACTTGTTTTTATTTTTATTTTAGTAATGAAAAAAAAATTCAATTCTAGTTTTCGTTATTTCGTTAACTATAATAACCTTGCTTTGAACGTGGCATGGTGCTCACAGAGAATGGTCCCAAGAAGAGAAAATATTCAGTGAGCCTTGATCCCTTGTTGATGCCAGAGGTCAGAGGAGAATGGAGACTGGTTCAACAGGAACTTAAATAACCACTTGTTACAATAAAGGTCTGCAGAAGACCATCTCTGAACGCACAACAAGTCCAACCTTGAAGCAGATGGGCTACAGCAGCAGAACACACCGCCACTTTATTAGGTACACCTCGTTAGCTAATAGTGTATGTTAAAAGCATCATTTATTTTTGTTCTCTAATCCTTGTGCCTCAAGAGGGACATTTTTGCCTCATTATGTTCAGATAATTTGGGCTGTGTTAATGCATATAGCCAATATATACATTTTGGCAACAATGTGAGTTATTACATTATAACCTCAGCTCCTATAATAAGGTGATAATAAACACTGTATCCAAATGACAGGCATTCAGTCCCTTAAGGACCAAAAGGACAAAAAACTTTTAACCGCGCTGCCATTACAGCATGAAATCATGCATTCTGTTTCATCATACTTTCATTTAAAAGTCCTGGATTCCAAACTTTAGCTTGTACCATTTTTCTTATGTTTGCCCTATGGGGCAGATACAGGATCATCTCAATACATTAGAATATGATGAAAAGTCAATTTCCAGTAGTTCAAGTCAAACAGTCCCGACCAAGTATTGAGTCATATCGATGGACATACAGTAGTGTTCAAAATAATAGCAGTCCAATGTGACTCACCAGATGAATCCAGGTTTTTAGTATATTTTTTATTGCTACATGGCAAACAAGGTACCAGTAGGTACAGTAGATTCTCAGAAAACCAACAAGACCCAGCATTCATGATATGCAGCTCTTAAGGCTGTGACATTGGGCAATTAGTTGAAAGGGGTGTGTTAAAAAAAATAGCAGTGTGGCATTCAATCAGTGACGTCATCGGGTTTTTTTAAAAAACAGTTGTGAATCAGGTGGCCTCTATTTAAGGATGAAGCCAGCACTTTTGTTCAACTTGTGATTCACACCTGTTTTTTAAAAAAAACGATGACCTCACTGATTGAATGCCACACTGCTATTTTGAACATGAACATGCATTTCTCTTTGAAAGCCTGAGGAAAATGGGTCGTTCAAGACATTGTTCAGAAAAACAGCGTACTTTGATTAAAAAGTTGATTGGAGAGGGGAAAACTTATAAAGAGGTGCAAACAATTATAGGCTGTTCAGCTAAAATGATCTCCAATGCTTTAAAATAGAGAGCAAAACCAGAGACACATGTTTTTTTCCTCATAAAAAGCGGAACTTTATAGTGTTTTTTGACATGGACATTTTTGTCCTCTTAGGACATCAGAGCAGCTTTTTTAAAGTGAGGCACCTTCATTCATTCATAATCCAGCCAGAATATTGCAGGGCTGTCACACAGAGACAGAAGTCATGAAAAAAAAAGAAGAAAAAAGTAAAAATAATGAGAAAAAATCAAAGTCACAAGAAAAAGTCAAAAATAATGAGAAAAAGTCAACGCCATGAAATAAGTCAAAATGACAAGAAAAAAGTCAAAGTCACAAGAGAAAGTTGACGCCATGAAATAAAAGTAAAAATGACAAGAAAAAAGTCAGTCACAAGAAAAAAAGTAAAAATGAAAAGAAAAAAGTCCAAACAAGAAAAAAGTCAAAATGAGAGGAAAAAAGTCAAATTGAGAAGAAAAGTCCAAATGAGAAGAAAAAAGTCAAAATAAGAGGAAAAAGTCAAATTGAGAAGAAAAAAGTCAAAATAAGAAGAAAAAAGTCGAAGTCACAAGAAAAATGTCGACGTCACAAAAAAGTCAAAATGAGAAAAAAAAGTGGAAGTCACAAGGAAAAAGTCAACGTGACGAGAAAAAAGTCGAAGTTACGAGAAAAAAATTCAAAACGAGAAGAAAAAATTCAAAATGGAGAGGAAAAAAGTCGATGTCACGAGAAAAAAGTCAAATTAACGACAAGTCTCAGTCACCACTTTAACTGTATTATGTGATGAGTAATTCCCTCCTCTGTGCTCAGTCATGGAGCTAAATAAGATAGGACTGTGTGTTAGACCAACGGTGAGGTTTCAATACTGACGTCAACAACTTCCTTTGATGGAGGCTTTGTCTCAACCGTTTAAACACACAGCTTCTCACACATGTATCACATGAATCCTCTAAAGCTGCTTCTCTAAAGCTGACACGTCAACCTTTATGGACCCTGATCACTAATAATGCTGCATGGAAAAATAAGTAGAAAACCAGTAACAACTTTATTTACATACAGTATTAAAATACAATCCATATTTTTTATTATTATTTTTGCCATTAAGCCTTGACTTTCTATGTTGGGACATGCCACAAATCTGTGCAGTTAATAAAAAAAATTGCACTAAATGGGTCATCTGCAGGTCATCTACGTGGGTCAGAGGTATACTGCTCTACAAAGTCTAACTGCAGTAACTACACAAAAGGTAAAACTGAGAAAAACTGCTTTAAAGTTTTTTTTTAAGTTTTTTAACTGGTCAGCCAAATTGGTTATAGGTAGATAAGTGATATGACACTTATTTCTACATGTATCGATGATGTCATTTTTATTCTCAAAATCATAACGATATATTAGACCCCAAAAAAGTTGTTACTGCACTCTGGTTTTGCTGTAAAAGGTTCTAATAGTAATGCACAAACATAGTGCAGTAACTTTAATTTTTTTAATTTCAGCGAATAAACATTTTCCAATTGATTTTGTTAGAAGTGTATTTAAAAGTATGTATATTCAAAGATTTGCGTATTTTAGACTTATTATAAAGAAATGTTATGTTTTAGTCTTAATATCATTTTAAGTCAATCAAGATAATATTTCTAGATAATCTAGATAATATTCTATACTATATATTCTATTAAATCTAGATAATACTTTCCCTTTCAAATAAACTTTCTATAAATTTCTATTATTTTTATGTTTAAATTAGTAAATATATCCAAAGCAGACTGTGGTAAGTGCAATTACTGCTTGGTTTTGAGTTGGATTTTGTGGTTTTTATATTATTATTTCTCTGAAATAAAGCAAAATTCAAATCTAAAACTTTGTCACAAGAAAAAAACAGACATCAAGGAGTTCATTTTTAGTTATAACTCAATTTTGACCAAAAATGTAGTTACTGCAGTTAGGCTTGGTAGGGCATATACAGGTGCATCACAATACATTAGAATATGATAGAAAAGTCCATTTTGAGTCATATAGATGGATATACTTTTCAGAGGCCAACATTTACATATTAAACATACTTTTTATAATTGGTCTTTTGTAATATTAACTTTTTTGAGACACTGAATTTTAGGTCTTCATTAAATGTAAGCCATAATCATTATAATTAGAAGAAATTAAATAAATGAAGACATGAAATGCTTCATTAATTGTGTAAAGGATCTATAAAATGTGTTATTTCACCTTTTTGAATTGAATTACTGACATAAATAAACTTTCTATGATACTCTAATTTACTGAGATGCACCAGTACGTGTCAGATTTTAGAGCTCCAGCGGGAAGTGGAAGGTCTTGTTTCCCGTCCTGCAGCGAAGCTCTATGCCGTCCAACCTGAGCTCAAACTGTCCTTCTTCATGGTCATCAATCAGACTCTATCAATAGAAAAAAAAAACACAGAAAATCAGCTGATACATTTTTTGTAAGTGATTCGGTCAAAACTCCTGTAACTGTGAGTCCAAGTGGTGTCCTTTGTACCAAACGTCATCTGAGCTGCTGTCAGAATGCAACAGTGCACATAGAGGAAACAACAGACTGCTGGATGACTTGTTTTATCTAAGACATACGTGCAAAACCTAAACCCAAACTACTACCCCACTGCTAGAGCTTTAAAATTGGTACAGTACATTACAGTATATTAGCTGATATTCCATTTTTGACATAAACACAGTTTTAATAGGATGCATTAAATTTATTATCAAATAATTGTGACATACAATCATGGAAAAAATGATTAGACCACCCTTGTTTTCTTCAATTTCTTGTTCATTTTATTGCCTGGTACAACTAAAGGTACATTAGTTTGGACAAATATAATGATAACAACAAAAATAGCTGATAAGAGTTTAATATCTTTTGCATGGTTTTATTGATAATGACCAAAATCATTATCAAGAAAACCATGGAAAATGTCTAGATATCACTTCTTAAATTAAAGAAATTGAAGAAAACAATGGTCTTGCTTTTTTCCATGACTGTATTTAGCAGGGTATTTTAACTTGAGGCCATTAATAGATCTGCCTGTCAAAGCGCTCTGTAGGGATGAGTGAGCGTCCAAGACAGTTGTGCTTTTCTATTCTATTTCTATTCTTTCTTCTATCTGTTGTAATTATTTCTAATTGAGATAAGTTTCTTCAATTAGCCTTTAAGCTTTCTTTTAATCTCACCTGCACAACTTACTGTATTTTTTTTAAATTTCAGTTTCTGTGTCTGTGGTCCTTGTTTTATTGTGCCAGGGTTGGAGTACTCGAGTCCTGGACTCAGACTTGAGTCGGACTCAAAGCCCAATTTTTGTGGCTTGACTCGGACTTACACTCTGATGACTCGGACTTGGACTCAACAACTTTTTTCATTTCTATATAAGCTTGAAGGAGCCAGAATGAGGAACTTGAGGCAAAAAAACAAAACCAGATCCATCCATGTCACACAGGCAACATCCAGCTAGATGACTAACTTACGCCTGGTTTAGGGCTCCTAAATACTTCTCATGCATACTTTCCCCTCCCACATGACCACAGCTGTCTATGGACTCACATTTGGTTCCATTCAAACTACAAGTGAGCACACAATAGGCGAGTTTTCATTAGGTACTTTCCCCTCTAGTGAGCCGCTATGGGTGTGGCTTTGAAGAGAGGATTCGCCTAAGATCCTCAAAACTTTTTCGCACCATTGGTGATTCATCTGCAGACTAGTGCAAACTGGATGCTGAGGGATTAACATCTCCTGCTCTGACTGCAGCTGGGAGAGACTGCTGCTGGAGGACTGGGCCGATTGTGAGTGCTTTGGGACGGCGCCTGCTACACGTTAAGAAGAGCAACGAGTCTGGGGCATCTCCAGTGGCACACCTGGTAGATCGCATACCATAGAGCAGTGATTTCCAACCGGGGGGGCCCGACCCCCCCAGGGGGGCGCCAAAGATCCATGGGGGGTCGCAAAGCCCTCTTGATATTAAGGGATGTAATAAATCTAATGTGTTAAATATAGATGAGTCAGCATTTAGTTCATTAACCCATTGACGCCGGGAAAGCATTACCGCATTTCTACCATTAAAACCGGGAGCGATGTTGCGTCACTCTACCATTAAGGCCGGGACAGTGGATATGTCATTTTGTAGTATTTGTATTTTTTCCACCTATTTTCGGTCTCTTGGCCCATTAAATGCATCAGAATCATGATCAGAATACATGTGGGAGTGTCACAATGCAACATCGGACTTTTCCAGAACTTTGAAATCATGGAGGAAGACGACTATAGTGGAGGGAGATTAGAAGTAAGTGACGGAAGCGATCTGATAAATACAGCGCCGATCATTTAATTGCTGATCCAGACTTTGAACCCTCGGAACCAATCGACCGGCATTTAAGGATGAGGAATGTTTTTAGACGACATATTTTCACCGAAGAACAGACAGATTTGTGACCATCTGGAAATAATAGTTATATTATTAATAATATATTAATATTAATAATAATAATAATAGGCTAATTGATTGTGATGATGATATAAGAAACTGTTTATGTCTTATATTACTTTATGCGTCGTTGAGTACCCTGAAAAGTGCAATATATAAAATGTATTATTATTATTTATTATTATTATTATGATAATTTTTTTTTATTATTACAGTAGGCTAATGAGAACTATGTCTATTTCTTCCAATGGTCATATCATGTTTGCATCTTGCTAATGGGCATGTATTAGTATTATGCATAGGATTTTTTATTCAGTCAAATGTAATGTAAATTTGCTGAGTTTGTTGATTTTTTAAAAAACTTTATTGAAGGTTTGGACAAATAAACTCAACTTCGTATGAAAGCCACGGGTATAAGCTCTCAAATACTTTTTGAATTTCATTTTTATCTGCTACAGAGGCTGAAAAATCTATTATTTAGTAGGTGTTGAATTTCCAGAAAAAGTTCAGGTTTTAGGGGGTCATT